>NW_022680357.1:10765777-11100572 GCF_004115265.2 Rhinolophus ferrumequinum | reverse complement strand
GTTTGTTGAAGATGACACGACAGGTGGTGGAGGTCACAGTGCCATAAACAACTGAGTGGCACTGCTTTTTTTTCAAAAAATTTTTCCCAGCTCCTTCCAAATTGAGAGCTTATTGTTCTGTGTTCTCAGTACGAGAAAGGAGTGGGATTATTTTTAGAAACTGGCAAAAACCTTTCGAACCACATCACTTAGTAAAATTATCAAACATCATAGGTTGTACCCTATTTTTGAGTAAAAAAATGAGATGTCAGCCTTAGGTAAAGATATTGCTTTTCTTTCTCATAGACTCTAAAAGGAGCTGTAAAGAGTTTCCACTAAGTTTGAGCAATAATGCCGTCTAGTAAGTATAAGGCATCTGAAAGTGACTTCATATGTAGTCTTCATATTTTTTCAATATTATAAATTTTAAAAACATATAGCAAAGGTGAAGGAATTTTGCATCTATCCAACCACTTAAAGTCTACTGTTAACATTTTATTATGCTTGTTTTATGTATTTATCTTACCACCCCTCTAATCATTGGTTCTCAACTCGAGTTTTGTCCCCAAGGGGAGCTTTGCCAATGTCTGGAGACTTTTTTGGGTTGTAATAACTTGAGAGGGGGACGCTAGTGGCATCTAGAGGGTAGAAGCCAGGGATACTGCTAAACATCCTATACCATCCTACATCCAGTGTGTAGGACAGCCCCCCACAACAAAAACAGCGAAAAAACAAAACAAACTAACACCCCAAAAAATTGCCAAAGTTGAGAAATTCTGCTCCAGTCCATTAATCCATCTTTGGTACATTTCAAAGTAAATTGCAGACATGGGGACACTTCTCCATAAATACTTTGGTGTTCACCTATAAATGTACTTAATCCATATTTTTGTATGGATTTTGTACATCCATATGTACTTAATCCATGTTTTTGCTATTCGATTCTACATTGTAGAGAATAGTTTTTATCATCTGTTATCTTTATTCCTTTTTAATCTAGTTATTAAAAACAGTCCTTCAAAATTTATGATGTTTTATTTGTAGGTACTGTTTTTTTCATTCTCAGGTGCCGAGTTTGACTATCAAAAGACATAGCCTTCTACTAAATTTTAGTGTAACCGTGCTTAGAAAAAGCTCTCTGGTGCTCATTCACTTTAGCATTCAAAGCAAATTATTTTCCTCTTGGGCCACACTCCAAAATATCCTAGCTAGACACTATAGGTCAGAGTCTTTCTTTTTCATTGTAGTCGTCAATGATGACCTTCTTTGACCTCTTGAAACAATTTTTTTTATACTTTCTGTTTCAGAGAGGAATAGTTCCATATTTATAATTTTATCTTGAATCTTGGTAGTTTTTCAGTTGTTATTCATAGTCATTTGAAACCTTGTTTGGCTCTGCAGGTGTTGTTTGTGGCAATTAACTGCTGGTGGAACCAGGGGAAATGCAGAAAACAGAAGCATTTCTTTTATTTTCCTGTAATATATCTGTATCATCGAAGGTAAGAACTTTTAAGTAACGTTTCTAATTCCAATTAAGTTTATCAATTTCAAAGTGATTTTTTTTCCTGTTTAAAAGTATTAGATATTCACTGTAGAAAATTGAGAAAACACAAGCAAAAATAAAAAAAGGATCTGGATAATTTTATCAGCCATACATAATCCCTGTGCTTTGATTTTTATGCTCCTGTGATTATACATATCTACCCCTCCTTTATTAAAAGTAAAAACATGATATCATGTAGTAATACTCTTTCCTAAACTGCTTTTTCTTACTTTTGTGAAATCTTTTCATCTCATTAGATATGTACAGCATTGTTTTTTTTAGTTTCATATGTACAAAACAGTGTAATAGACATTTACACCCCTCACAAAGTGATACCCCTCTCCCCCATCTACTACCCCTCTGACATTGTATATAGCTGTTACAATTCCACTAACTCTATTCCATATGCTGTACTCCACATCCTGTGACTATATATATATATTAAATTATAATTGACATTTATTATTCAGCTTCAGGTGTACACTGCAGTGGTCAGGCATCTACACTATCCATGAAATGGTCTCCCTAATAAGACAAGTGTCCATCGGATACCATACAAAATTTTTATAACATTATTGATTATATTCCCCAACAGCATTGTTTTTAATGCACAGTTACTCCACTGTGTGGCTGTACATCTTAGATATTATGAAAGTATTTTATGGTATAAAAATACACAGAAGTCCCTATTCTGTTATCTGGCAGGATAGCGTAATCAAGAGGGTATCTTCCCATCTTTTCAATTGGGAAGAAAATTACTACAAGTCCATAATCCTGTATTCATAATTCTGAAATCCAAAGAGCTCTGAAAATCTGAAAGACTTTCATATATTTTGTCTCCAAGTACATTCATCTGGCCTGAAGTAACAAGAGGCTTCCTATAGTCTTTATCCCACTTAGGTGCCACTTTATTCAGAAATATTGGTGTTTGATTTTGGAGTATACCCAGACCCTGCTTTGGGTGTTAAGTAATGTCTAAAATTTAACCTGAAGGATTTTGGAGACACGAGATGGGATTCTGGACTTTAGTCAATGTAATTGGCCTGAAGTTTGTTAATGAAGGTAAAATGGGTAAAGAAGATGTGTTAGGGGCTGGCCCTGGCTCAGGTCTTTGGAGCGCCATGCTCCTAACGCCGAGGTCGCAGGTTCGATTCGCACGTGGGCCAGTGAGCTGCGCCCTCTACAGCTGAGATTGTGAACAACAGCTCTCCCTGAAGCTAGACTCATAGCTGGGCTCATAGCTGGGCTGCCATGAGCAGCTGGAGGTCGGCGTGAGTGGCCGGCAAAAAAAATAAAATAAATAAAAAATTAGAGCAGAAGCCAATCAAATTGAAAACGGGAAATCAATAGAGAAAAATCAACAAAACCAAAAGCTGGTTCTTTGAAAATATCAATAAAATCAATAAGACTTTAAAAAAAAAAAAGATGTATTAGTAAGAGCTTTGCTTTTTAGGCTTTACTTTTTCCCTCCCTTTAAGCTTCCTGGGCCTTAATCAATGGGGATTTATAACAAACATCCACAAACTGTCATTTGTGTATTATCTGGTATGTTCCATCACACTTCATGTCTCTAACAAAATGTGTGGCAGTGTTGTTCCTCAGGATCTATTAAATAGTATTTGGGCAAACACACTTTCCTATGCCATCTCCACCCTCAAATTTTCTTCTAGATATGTGAATACTTTCTCAGTGTAACTTTCTCACAGTTGCCTCTTTTTTTTAAAGGTAAGTGTAAAGTGTTATACTTTAAGGTTCTAAAACTCTATGCTATGTGACGGGATGATGAGCTTGCTCCATGAAGGTCCCTGCATTTCTTGTTTTTTGGAAATAGGAAATATTTGGAAATAGGAAATAGGGAATAGATGCCTAGTGGGGTGTGTAGGACTTACAACTTGACGTAACCAAGTCAGCTGCCCAGAGGTGGGCTTAACTTGATGTGACATTAAAATCAGAACAGTTCCTTTGAGTCAAGTACAGAATGTCATTTTGGGATATGCGGGTGTGAAAAATTGTCTTACACTGTTCGTTGCCTTAGTTTTATGGAAATATTGAAAGGACATGAAAGGAACTTTAGAAAGGTGTCGTCCACCGCTCTCATTTTATAGATGAATTTGAGGTTGGTTCTCACTTTGAAGTGCTTGCCCCTCACCTTTACCTGTTAAAGGTTTACCTGTTTAAGTCAGTTCAGACCTATTCATACTCATTTCAACACGTGCCATCCCGAGTGTAACAAAAACAGAAGTGCTAAGTCACAGAAATATCTGACAGGTAGCCTTGTCATATTCCATTTAGGAATCTCCAGCCCTCTACGAGTGAATGTGTGTCTTCACCTAAACTCACTTTGGAGCATTTTGTAGCCTCGAGATTCTTTTGGTTAATGTGCTTGCATATGACATGGCCCTTGAGTCTCATCCCTGGGCAGACCGCTGCGATTGTGTGTTGTTGACATTGTTTGTATAATGACTTACTCGTAGCTACTTAAAGAAATGAACATGCTTTTCTGTTTTGTGAAAGTCGATTTCCATTTTTGGTTTTATATTGATACAAGTTATAGAATCGATCAGTTTCTAAAAGTCTCGGAAGCAGGGAGTCGTTTCTCAAAAGGCTCTGTAGGAAGCTCAGCAGCCCCAGGTCAGCTTGTCCCATGGCGATGGCTGTAGTGTGTTGGAAAACATGTTCCCCATCCTGCATTCTGGGATCTTCTCATTACATGTCACTGGGATCCTTGTAATTTCATGTCAGGACACTCAGCACAGCCTGTTTGTGTGAGTAGATAAGGTTTCCAGAATCGCTGGCTCCTTTTTGCTGAATAAATTATCTTTCTTCCTTTAAATTAAAAATTATTGGTGGTTGATGGGGTTGGTGATGGTGGTAATTTTAAAACTTGAATTTGTTAATTTGTTAACAAATTAGTTGTAGTAAGCCTTGAATTACAGAATTATTAACTCTGTCTCCCAGCTATGCACGTAGAATGCTGTTTTTACTTTCTTCATGCTAATATTCCTTTGGCATCATATTCTGTAGTGCACACTGAAGAATTGCGTTTATCTTACCACATTATGTGTGTGTGTGAATTTCTGTAACCATATAGTATTGTGACCATAGTAGCTATTTAATTCTTTACTGTGCTCTGTCTGTTGTTGCTATTAACGGTAAGCTTAATGTCAATTTCTATTTAAAGAGAAGAATGGGTATGGAGTTGCTGAATTTCACCATATTCCCTACACCTGCCACATACTGTCCAGTTATATTTGAGCAGTGTCTGTATCGTGCAAGATTGAAGAAAGCCATGTGAGGATTCTGAGTGGCTTAGGAGGATAACTGAAATGTTGGTAGTATTGCTTAGCAATACTAAGTCAAATGCCTGTGCATCCCCAAGTACATCTGGAGTGGAAAATTAGGAAAATCATTTATCCAGATCCCTGACTTGGGACCTTCACATAATTGTTTTTGTTGCAGTAGGGCTTTAAATAGGCTTAAGGTTCGCTTAATGATCCTTGTGTAAGTGTCTATGGGAATATTTAATAACTCCTTTTTAGTAGGCCAAGGGCCAGCTGCTCAACTTGTTCCTTATTTTTGAGTGACACAGAAAGGAAAGTGTACCCCCTCCATTGCATCGTGTAGTTCAGATCCTGGACTCCTTTTGTGTTTGGTCAGTTTCTAAGGTTGCCGTTCTATTTTGTTTTTCAAGGAAACATTATTTTGGGAATTAATTCTTTTTTTCAGAAAAAAAATCCTCACGTGGCTTTCTTCAATCTTGCACAATACAAACATTCTCAAATATAATTGGATGGTATGTGGCAGGGGTAGGGAATATGGTGAAATTCAGCAACTCCATGTAATGGCTGCTTGTACCTCTCTTCACATCACATGCTTCTTAATTGGCCCTCTGGTCACCTCCTGAGACAAAGAAGGCTGTTACCTATGAACCAGTCAGGATCCTTAAGCAGGACATTTTCATTTTCATGGTGTTGATGCTTTTAGTTATACATTACAGGTTAAATGCACGGTGTACTATTTTTATTTTTTATTTTTTATTTTTTTGGTACTAGTTTTGGACCAATCGAATACAAAGGCCCCATGAGTGCTGTTTACATTGAGAAGTTTGTCCGCCGGGTGATGAAACCACTTCTGTACATCCCATCTCAATCAGAATTACTAGATTTTCTCTCAAACTACGAGGTACCTATCTTTCATATCTCCTCCCATAACCAAGGCTTCCCGGGGTTATATTGGATTGTTTATATTAGAAGCGTTGTTTATGCCTCCTGATTTGCAGCAATTGAAAGATCACAGTATGGATAAGCCCCAGTTAAATGCTTTCTGAGATACTTGATTATAAGGATGGTTTGGCCAAGCGAGTTTTAAGAGAATAGAATACTTGCAAAACCTCGTCTGTTTTTTATTTGGGAATTTTCAACAGACTTTCAGTTTGTCTCACAATTAACTTAGAATACATAAGAATTAACTTACAATTTATATACACCTGCGAATTTCTAAAAATTTTATTTGACGCTTTATGGTGTCTTACTGATGAGATACCTCGTTTTTCTTGTTAGTTATAGTTTAGCCTTTACAAAGAAAATAGAACTGGAACTACATTCCTTCCTTTTTATTAAGTGCATAACTATTTTAAGATCTTAACAGTAAGTTTCCTAACATGGCTTCTCGATTGCTTTCTTGTTGCGATCTTCAACCCCTGATAAATTATTTTTATAGGATCTTCAATGTACGTTCAAGACAGTTTATTATTGAGAGGCCAGTGTAAAGCTTAAAATAATCTCAAGAAATTATAAAAATAGTTCCACAAAAAAATTTATTGGAGCAAGTGTAAAATCATACTTGGGAACAAGTAAAAGTGCTAAATCCTAGCCACTAGACTACTAGAGAACTAACAAGTAAAAATGATACTTAGAGACAGCAAAATCAAGACCATGAGTACCTGACAGACTAAAAACAGTATGAATCCAGACCTTAGTAATTGAGAATTTAGTAATTGAGACTGGGTTGAATTTTTGCACTGTGTAGTTTATGTAGATTAGATACGAATTTCTTTCACTAGAACATCTTTTATGGCTTTTTCAATCATGTTAGAAATATTATTTATATGTTAACTATGAGCAGATTCCCTAAGCAGCAGTGTTAATAACTAGTTCTTTTGCTTATAGTTCTGATGAGTCAGTCAGTGCTTCCTCACTCTTAGGTAGATAAGGGTGGGTTTCCATGCCCTTCGTGGGCTTGTCTTCCATTTTGCCTGGGCAGGCTGGTGGCCAGTGGCTACAGTGGGAGACAGGCCACCTGGGCCTAGTCACTTTGACAGCGCTAATTAGGTCTGTTACCTGAGGCAGGTCACTCACCTGCCAGGTGTCAGAGGCCTGGAACAGGGTATGCTTGAGATTTCTTTTAACTCTTAGGAGCAGTAATTGTGTGATAAGTGGGTTTTCACATAGATTTGCAGTAGATGGCAGGCAGTCACTGGGAGGTGGTACAGCAAAATGGTGAAGAATCCGGAATCGGACAGACCCGAGTCCAAGCTCAGCTCTGTCACTTAGCTGTGTGGCCTTAACCCCTGTAAGCCTCCTCCTCTGTAAAACAGGGATTAAACGAGATAAGACATGAAGATGCCTAGGATTGTAGTCCCAGGAAATGAAAACACAATAGAAAAGTCCTGGATATTTATCACTATTGAGAGAACTTAAAATGTGCATAATGCCTGGCAGAAGTCCCTATTTATATAAAAAAAAACCTTTTGTTTGTTTTGTAATTGAAGTGATTGAAAAATGACCTGCAAGGGCCAAGAGGTCTTCCTTCAGTTGTGCTCTGTTGAGACTTTTGTAGAAAGAATACCTTGCCCAGTTTTGATTATTGCCCTCTTTTTTCCTTTAAATTTTCAATCTGTTCTAAAAAGTAAAGAGAAAATTGGGGAAGGAGATGAGGAACATCACCGGATGCCACACAGCATGTGTTTACGCTTCCAGGAAAAGTGTGGAAGGAATTCTGATTGTTGAGTCTAATAAGGGCACTGAGAGCTGGCTTCGTTATCATTTTCAGCTCTATCAGAGATTTGTATCCAGAGAGTTCTGAGCCAGTTCTTAAGCAGAGGTCCTGTGATAAGGAGGACTTAGCCAGGATTCTAGAGCCCTGCGGTTTAGCCCTGCCATTAGCAACTCTGATTTCTGAGTTTTACACAGATTTCTCATCTCTAAAATAAGAGTGTTGACTCAGATAATCTGCCCTGACTGTTTTGTCTTTTGTAAAGTCTAGAGAGCTTGGCAAGAGGCAGACAGAGGAAGGTTCATCAGTTTTAGGTTGGGAAAGCAGTTTTGAGACAATGCCTTTCTTTGTACATCTGTATCAGAGATCTTTCTAATCCTTTTTTATTTCTTGCCTCTAAGATGTTTGAAATGTTCTCTTAGTTGTATCTGCAGGAGAAAGACAAGTGCACCTTTATGATTGAGCAGCAAGGATGAGTCCTGACCTTTCTTTAGCCTCTGTATTCTCCGAGCCTGCTTTTAGCAGTGCTTTTAGAGATTATGCGACCTGTGTAGCATTCGGTTCCCATCAGACTCACTCATGTGCCAGTGACATTACTCAAGTGGCACCCAGCCCACTTAATCAGAGTGACACACAGCAGTGATTAGGCTCCCTTTGAATGGAACCCAGAGTGCTGCCAGGATGGGACCCCTGTATAGCTTCTGTCAGCCGTTAAAGGGGCTTCCTCCCAAAAGCTGTAGATAGCTTTTATCATGTGAATATTGTCTTTCCTTGGGCTTCTTCTCACTGAGATGAAATCTTCTGGTTCGCAAGAGACAATATTTGATTAATTGTGACAGAACTCGAGGGTCAGGCCCAGGATGACACTTGTGAAATTATTTCTCTCGTGAAACATACCAAATATGGTCTAGAGAGAAGTGATATCAGTTCACACAGACTCTATAGGAGAACGTAAAGACAACATGCCAGATCCAGAAATGAAACCACTGTCCTGGTTTTGACAGCTGAATAAATAAGAAAGTTAAAGGAGGCTCCCCTCTAGAGCACAGTGTACTTTTGGGCACTCCTCGAAATGAAGATTTCTCACCCTCAGCATTATTAACATTTGGAGTTAGATAATTCTTTGGGGGGTGGGGAGCTGTCCTGTGCTTTGCAGGATATTTAGCAATATCTTGACCTCCACCTACTAGATATCGATCGGTAGCACGTCCTCTCCCTTAGTTGCGACAACCAAAAATATCCAGGCATTGCCAAATGTCCCCTACGGGGGTGCAAAATCGCCCCACTTGAGAACCTCTGCTCTAAATTATTATTTCCCCAAATAAGGCCTCAAAATGATGCTTCACAGGTGTGAGTACAAACACATCTCTTTTCCATGTAGCACGCGGAATGCCACAATCTGTTGCAAGTTGATCTGCTTACAACAATGGCAGTAGAGACAAAATGAAAATTAAGCAGTGCCTTGACTAGAAAATTCTGGGTTGTTATCTGTAGGGAACTAGAGCCAGGAGTGAGTTATATTGTCATCAATAGAGCTGTCCTCGATACTCAGCTTTTATTCCAATCGTTCCCAAAAAAGCATATATCCTAAGTGTGTTAAGAATCTTGCTACTTTAAAGAAATCTTACTGAGAAAGAAACTTGTTTTGATCAAGAGCCTTACCTCCTCATTTATATAGTTTTTATAAATATGGATTTCACTATGCAGTATGTTAAATTCTAGTATACCAAAATTAGGCCAAAATAATCATTTAACGTTTTTGTGGCACTTCTGAGGTTTGTTAGCATGGCATTGTTTTTTGCTGTATGATAATCACAATATCGAGGCAGGGTAGGGTCTAGAATTTTCTTCCCAGATGTGCACTAAAATCATAGCTACCATATATAAATGATGAATGCAGCTAAAAACTGAAGTGAACTTGGCCGTTCTTACATACTACAGAGGGCAATCAAGAGCTTGAAGTTATTCCATGTTAAGAAATTTTACTTTCTTCCTTTACTCCAGTTGTGGAATCCCTCTTCCTGGGGTTCTTCCTGCCTATTTAAGATACGTACAGGAAAATGTCATTTGTTACTTGTGGACAACGTAGACAAACACATCTCAGTGTCATTTTTCTTGTGGTGGACATTAAATTGATTGGAAAGGGAACAGGATTGAATAATGGTGATGTCACTTTCAAAGGCACTAGTTTTATAGCTCTTCTCATTTTGGTATGTTTATAGGCATCATGTGGCTTAGGTATTGGTAGCCTCTACATCCATATGCTTTCTTTTTTATTTTTTAAAGCACGTGACAGAATTATCTGATTGGTACATACCAGATGCCAACAGTATTCTTTAGAACTCTTGTATATCTTCCAAATATCTGCTAAATCTTTTCATGAATTTCTATAGCTTCCCTATTTAAGAGCAGTTATTTAGCATACATCCATTCGTATATTCTCAGCAGTTTTGGTAAACCAAATTGCTTTAAATTTATTTGGGATGGGGAAAGGCTTGGGAATCTTTTGAAGGGGGAAGCAGGGTTTAGATAAATTGCCAGGCGACAGAAAACCTGAGCCTTTTGGAGAAAAACCTAATAGAATGCCTGGCAACTGCACTTATCCTGTTATTAGTTAGTAGAAGACTACTCTGAATGTTGAGCAAATAAATAAATACTATTTCTGTCAATTCATGGTTTTATAGCACTATGAATAGTTTTAAAATTTCTAGATGTGAGTTAACATTAGTGCAGAAATATTTCAATTACCATTGAGTAAAAACACACTGAAATAACTATTCTCACAACCACTACAGGATGTGTATACCATCTGCTGAAATTTATGCCACACTGCAAATGGTATTCACTTAGGAAATAAATATTTTATGCTGATAAGGATTTGCTGGCCTCCTATAAATAGCCTACTTTCAACTTCCTCCTTATAGCAGGTACTGAATGTACTGTACATCATGGGATGGAATTAGAAATACACAGACTGGGTCAAGTTATAATCTGGAACTCATTATGTTAGGTTCTTTGCCAAATTGTAAACTTGATAAAGGAGCTTTGTCTTATTTATCTTTTATCCCCCTTCATTCATTAATAAATGTTTCTTTTGTGCCTGCTCTGTGCCAGGCACTCTCTGAGCTGGAAATGTAGTAATGAACAAGAGACAGCCTCTGTTTCATGGAGTTATAACATGGAGGTAGACAACAAACAGGAAGATAAATAAACAAGGTACAGGGGGGTTGACTGGTGTCTTCCCAAAGTTCATGTCCGCAGTTGAGTTCCTGTGACAGCTCACTTGGTAGCTGCTCAGGCTGTTTAAGGACCTGGGAGTGGATTAATGGAAACACTGAGTTTGGAACCCGGGGTTGGATGATCTTTACGCATGGTTAGCGACAGCAGAGTGAGGAGGGACAAGCTATGTATTACCAGCAGAGCTTGCACCCGTCTGTAACCCACTGTCAGGCTGGCTTATGTGCTTGGCTGGCTCATCTGAAAGAGAGCATCAGCAATATATTAGGCGGGATTAGAGTTGTGCTTTGAACCAGCCCCTGGGGTTATTTGCAGCTGAGCAAACAAGGGGCCTAGATCTAGAAAGGTCTTCAGTATATGAATATGTGTTTTGTTCCCCAAAGCCCCCTTTTTCCAGATTTCAGAAAAAACTGGAGGAAACTCTGAAATATGTAATCATTTCTCAAATACAGCTTCTCTTGGGGAGACACTAAAACTTTGGGGAAATAGTTGTGAAATTTATTTTACCTAAAGCATAACCAGAGCCAGTTTAGTAACTTTTAAATGATAATTTGTGATGGAAATAAACAGATAGTTATCATTTCACTTTATTTCCTCTTTTTATTTTGAAATACAAATTTTAAGTTTCATTCTCAAACATGCCAATTTTCAAATTTCAATACAGAAAGTCACAGTATTGTGAATATTTGAAAAGTAGCACTTAAAGTATTCTTTGCCTGTTTTTGTGTTTTATAATAGCTGGTACACAGCCTAAATTTAATCATCTCATAGTTGTTGAATCTTATGGTCTTCGATTCTTTGGCAATGAAAAGTAAAAATAATTTTGCTTATGAGTTTATTTGCTTTGTATTGTTAGTGAAATTTCTTTGGTCAGACTACTTGAAAAATTCAGTACCAGTTCTTCTGAAAATAGAGCCTCCTTCATCAAAGCTGTGTAGCCCCTTGGAAAAGAGCAGTGACACGGTCGACAAGAATCAACCCCTACACTGTAGAGATATCCACAGAGGACCCCTGCAAACGGCCCAACTTTTGTTTATTTTTAAGGATTTAATTGGCGTTTCCCTTCAAGACGCAGAAATCAAAATTTTGTACTTCCTTTAGTGTGTGTACATGTGTTCATATGTATACCTAAACACATGTAGCTGCATACATGCACATAGATATGTATGTGTTTATGGGCCACATGTCCGCTTCTGGGAAGCCCCCAGAGATTAATATGTGAGAAGAGAACTGAAATTCACCTCATTTAATTTTTAGCCATGAAACATTTATGAGTACTTAGATGAATTTATTCCATTTGGTTTGGGTTTGGGAGAGTGGTCAGAATATAAAGAAGCTTAAATGAGTGTTTTCTTTCCATTTGTTTCCATTTTTGTAATCTCTTGTCCAGCATTCACTAAGTGACTGGAGTGTCTGAAGCTTCTCTCTTCTTTTTTCTTGGTAGGAAGGCTTGTTACGCCATCGCAGCCTCGTTTGAAACCATAAGAACCCAAACACTGTGAAATACGACTTCCAGCCAATTCTGGATTGGCTTGTTCAAAATTTTGTAAAACATTTTGGAGAAGTTTTAGCAAAAGAAAATCTTGTTTTCAATAACTTTGCCTTCTGATTTCCTCAGTACTTTGAGAAGTTTGTTATTTGCTGGATTTTTTTAGATGTTAAGATTTAACATTCTGACTATGTCAGTTTTTACCAGAATAAAAACCAAGTGATTCATTTAAAATTGAATCTTTTGAGAACAAGCTAGTGATTTAGATTTGAAAGATAGTATGTTCCACTACAGATCAGAAATTTCCTTTTTTATATGTACAGCATATTGACTTTAAACTTGACCCATAGATTAAATTTCTATCTTTTGGATCTGATTTTGTCCCAATGATCAAATCATCTCCACAATTGCTTATTAAGAGCATGGTGTTATGTGCTTTAAGGCTAGAAAGGATTCTTTACATTTGCCTAGTGCTCTATAGTTCATCAAGCCCATTCTTCTCAGTAACCCAATGATAAATTGTCCCATTTGCCAGATAAGGAAACTGAGGCTTCTCCTTGAAGGGTTCACTCAAGATCATTCAGCTATTGGTCTTGAACTTAGGTCTTCTGACTCCCAAGATCGTTCAGGATTGGACTTGAGCTTAGGTCTTTGGACTCCAAGACCAGCACTCTTTCCTCAGGGATGTCAGTTGGCTATTAAGGCGGATACAGTCATTATAGAACAAACCTGGACAGAATGAGTGCCACAGGGCCTTCAAAGATGGAGGAAATTATTCTGAACAGGAAGGCACAATGTAACTGGAAGAGGAAAATTCATTGGTTTGGCAAAATGGAGGGGCATTCTGTGCTAAGCTTAGAGAAATGGAATGAGCAGGTGGAAATAAGTTTGTGGGGGTGGAGGAGCAAGAGGGTAAGAGGTGAGCCCTTTGCAGCCTGACCTGACGAGAGGAGGGTTGCCATTGTGGAATGCTGGGTTCTGGGTGTGAGGGGAGGAAAGAGGCTCTCGAAGGATGGCCCTGAACACAAGTGGAGCCAATCAGATTTAACCTGACTTCCAGTAAGTGAGAAGGTGTGTGTTTGGAGAGAGTGAGGAAGCGATTGAGGGAGAAATCTAAGAAAAATTACAAAGAAATTATTGACACAGCTTGCCTGGAGGTGCTAAACAGAGGTGAGTGAGTACTTGTACTTGATGGTGAGGGACCCAGGGACCGAGGAGTGTCAACAGAGTGTGGAAAGGCCTACTTAGGGAGAGGGAAGGGAGTTTCAGCTCCCAGCTGCCCCTGTAAAAGCTACTGCCAATGCATCCCTTACTCTGTTGTCTAAATGGAGGGGAAGGTCAACCCAAACGTGTAACTTTTTTTGTGTGGTTAGGCTTTTTTTGAAAAAGTGAAATGCAACGAATTGCATTTGTCATATTATAATGGCATGTCGTTCTTGTTTTAAAATAGCCCCGTTACACAGTGACCTCAGGCACCTAATTCTGCTCTTATTCCTGCAGCCTGGAGTACTCGGGTACTTTGAGTTCAGTGGCTCTCCCCAGCCTCCTGGTTATTTGACCTTCTTCACTTCAGCGTTACATTCGTTGAAGAAAGGTAAACATCAGTCATATTAAGACATTAGTATTTTAACAAAAATGTGTGTATATTGGTATCTTCTTTATGGTTATATATTTTCAGTTTCTTGATTCCATTTCTCTTTTTGTATCAAATAATTACATTGTTTTATTTTCTCTTGGCAAACAGAAAATACTTGTGCTCTTTCAAATTTAGTCTCTTAAATGTTTAGGTTTTGAAAAAAAAGTAGCTTGGTGTCATATGTGTCTGCAATTATATATTTTGCACTTTAAGATTTATTATATCATAAGCTATTTTGTGTGTGCATGGTTAAAAGTTTTGGTCAGAGTTATTAAAGGTTGTATTGTCGGTTGGATGTACCATAATTTAGGAATACACTTCCTATAATAAGTATTTTTACAAGTATGAAAGTCACATCACATTACAGTATAAGCCTACTGCCAGTTTCACTATTCTCAAATCCATATATATATTTTTTACTGTAGTTAAATCATATATTATTTGAGGCCCTGCTTTTTAAATTAAAAATTGTATCCTGCCCATTTTTTCATGTTGCTCCATGTTCTTTCTTTGTATCAGTCATAACCTCCTGTCAGTTCTATGTGGGATACACTCATCTGCTCACTTGTCTCCATCTCTTTTTGTTACCGTCACTCTGGGCCAAGCCCTTTCCCCGCACCCTGGACTAGACCAGTGGACACTTAACAGGTATCCACTCTTACCCCTTTTCCTCACACTCGAGCCTTTGCATGTGCTGGTCCTTCTGCCTGAAATGTGCCCTCTACCTCCCCATGCCCTGGGGCCCTGCTCCCCGCCTGTCAAACCCATTCCTCAGGATCCCCTCAAATGTCAGTTCCACAATCTCCCCCAATCTCAACTGGGTACTCTGTTGTTTTCTCTCATGGCACTTAACATAGTTTGTATTTATGTATGTAGTTATGAAATTATTATTATTATTTTATTTTTTTAAGGAGGGTGCAGGTCACAGTGGCCCGTGTGGGGATCAAACAGTCAACCTTGGTGTTATCAGCACCACGCTCTATGAAATTATTTTTTTAAATGTCTTCTTCCCCAGACTGAGATTTTGAGGGTAGGGACCACGTGTCCTCAGTTTAGATTCTTTTTCGATGTCTGGTATGTAGCAGTGGCTCAGTCGCTATTTGCCAAGTGAGCATCAGACGGGTGGCCACGCATCTCTTCCCCAGTATGTCAGCCATCCTTCTCCTGTTGGGCATTAGACTGCTTTGTTATTATTTTTTGGTGTTATAACAGCATACTATTAATACATCAAACAGTTTTGACTGGCCATTTTAATATATACATTCTCTTAAGGTTTGATGCCTAGAGAATCTACTGCATTCGTGTTTTTCACCCAGGGGACATTGGGAGAGGAAATCAAACTGTCACATAAGTATGTCTTCTGTCCACTTGAAAGTCTTTGAGCTGCACAGCTTCAGGTGACTAAGAAGACTTAGTGAGTCAAAGTTTGAATTTTGAAAACAAAATAGTACCAACTGAAATAAGCTTAAGAACTAGATATTCAGAAATCTTAGAAAACTAAAGCCCTTCGAAGATCTCACCTGAAGATGATATGTAAAGGGGAAACGTCGAGTCATTTACTGAAGTGATGGTAGCATTAAGTTCTAGAATTGAAAAGGATTGTTCAAGATCCTAGAAGGATGTTTTGTTAGCTGGTTAGCTTATCTTATGTGCTAATGACTCACCTTAAATTACTTTTTAATTCAGAGGTTTCTAAAATTTTGCTGCTTTTAGGAAAAACCTTTCCAAGTACAAACCTTTCCCCCAGTTTTTTCTTTTTTTAAGCAAAAGAAGATAAAAAATGAGTAAAAACCACTTCTAGGTACAAAACAAACTTCTTGGTCAAATCACTAATTTTGATAAATGATTAGATGAAATTTTTTCGCTGAATAAATCTAGTCTGATTTAACTTTACTACATTTCTTCCCTATCTTGTGATTCTAAATGGGTCTTGTAAAATCCTGTTGCATATGAACTTTGTAAGAACTGAGATTCATTCTAATTAATCATTTTTCACTTCATATTTGTGGGTAAGCTCCCACTTGAGCTTAATGAAACATTTTTAGAAGAAAAAGAAATTTGGAATGATGATTTTCCATAATACATGCACTGTGAAGTATTACCTAAAATAAATCATGCCTTGAGCATCTGAGTTTTTTTCCCCCTTTCTCCTATCCTGAAGTCAAATGGTATTTTACTTTTTATTAATAGGTGTTTGGTAAGAGAAACATATGCACACTTCTTTTTTAATGGTACAGTTTGAAGTGTAGATTATAGGTCACTGTTGTGTTGAGATTGTGTTCACATATGGAGGCCTGAGAAACATTTCACACATTTAACATTTGGTTGTAGGGAGCTTAACTGAAGAAGTGTTTAGACTCTTGTGGTAGAAAGCCGGTGTCCTGGTTCCACAAGCTGCAGCGTTTGCAAAATGCACACGTCTTTCCATTGTCTAAATGAGTTTTTTTAAATTGCCTTAGAAATAGCCAGGATTCTCTCTGACACTTGTTCCTTGAAGCTGGCTGGCCATAGTCTACAGATATTCTGAGACTGTACCATACATGAAGCATTATGCCTGAGTGCAGGGGGTGTGTTAAGAGGGGAGCACATTTTTGCTCTTAGTAATTCGACAGTTTAGTTGTGAGATCTGGTCGTGTGGTACTTTGCCATTGCTGTTCCCTTCAGACAGTTTATCTAATCTTTGATACTTTTACACATTATAGTAAAGGAAATTAGGGAAAATTCACTTACCCACCTCACCACTTAGCATAAACTGCTTTCTCTTTTTCTTTTTTTTTTAATTCAAGTTTATTGGGGTGACAACTGTTAGTAAAGTTACATAGATTTCAGGTGTATAATTCTGTAATACATCATCTATATATCACATTGTGTGTTCACCACCCAGAGTCAGTTCTCTATCACCATTTATTGGATCCCCTTTAGCCTCATCTACCACGCCTCTCCCCCTCTTTTTGTTTTAACTATTTCCTTTCATCCCCGTTACCCATGTTCTTTATCTGTTGATCTAAGTATTGGTGTTTATCTGTCAGTGTATGTAGCCCTGCCTGTTAGGTGGCATGGGCAGTCACCCTTTGTTATATTTCTGTTTATTCTTTTCCTAGCTGGTTTACTTTTATCATTATTATTTTATAAATTTTATTGGGGAATATTGGGGAACAGTGTATTTCTCCAAGGCCCATCAGCTCCAAGTCGTTGTCCTTCAATCTAGTTGTGGAGGGCGCAGCTCAGCTCCAAGTCCAGTCGCCGTTTTCAATCTTAGTTGCAGGGGGCACAGCCCCCCATCCCATGCGGGAATTGAACCGGCAACCTTGTTGTTGAGAGCACACGCTCTAACCAACTGAGCCATCTGGCCGCCCTTCGGAAGCTCAGCAGTGGCTTGTTGTCTTCACTCTAGTTGTGGAGGGCACAGCTCACTGGCCCATGTGGGAATCAAATCAGCAACCCTATTGTTCAGAGCTCATTCCCAAGTGAGCCATTTGGCCGCCCCTTATTATTTTTTATACAGCTGTTCTATATTTTCATGTTGTTAAATTTGTAGTTCTTTTTCTTGATTTAAATTTTTTTCCCTAAAAAATCTGATCACTTATTAGTTCACTTTTATTAAAAATTATTTAGCACTTTATGCTATTTGGATTAACTTTTGCTTAAAATAGAGAGCGCACTTGATTTTTCCCCCCTTCTTATTGGCTAGTCAGCTAGCACCATTTACAAAATTATGATTCCTTTCACCCTCATCTTGATGAAGCCTGCTTTGTCGCAGAATATTTTCTAACATGTAATTGGGTCTACTTCTGTGTTTTCTGTTGGTCTAGATACCTCTTTCTGTATGAATAAATATAATTTTGTTTGTTGCTTTGTAAGTTACTTCTTGGTAAAGTCTGGACTCTGCATCCTCTAGTTCTTGTGCTTAATAGAATATTCTTTACATCCATCCATGCATTTGGTTGGATTTTGGTTGGAATTGTATTGAATGTATAAATTGACTTAAGGTAATTGACATGTTCATAACATTCAGCTTCCCCTTCTAGGATCACAGCACAGTTATTCATTTATTCAAACCTTCCTTTTAATTTTTTATAATAGGTCTTACATATCCCTCACAAATGTTTAATCATGTCTGAGTTGTGAGTGATTCATTGTGGGCCAGCAGTCTGTGTATGTTTCAGGACCCTGAGGGAAACGAGTCTCTCAGATTTCTTCCCTCTCCCCAGACTGCAAAGCCTATTTCTCTGAACCTTGTCACATTTGACCTCGGCAGACAGGCTTCTTTCTTTTTGAGCCTAAAGAAAATTTGGTAGAGGGTTCAATATTTTCAGGTTGCTTACTTGATTTTTTTTTCCATCTTAGTATTTCATTATTTGCTGTGCAGTATGTTCTGGTAAAATGTTGTTATATTCTGCTATGATTCAGTGACTTTGTTAATAGAGAAAATTTGCAACAAAGTTTGATACTCTTTTTCATTAGATCTACAAGAGGGATGCAGTAAGCAGTGGCCTGGGAGCTGGCAGTGTCTGGTCCTTACCTTTGTCTGCCCCTGATTGCATCTGTAAACTTGAGCAAAATATGTGACTTTTCTGTATTTGAGATTTTCTAGCTGTTATATTAGAGGGTAATATAAGAGATAGGGTAAATGCGTGTTTTGCCAGACCACATCATTTGTGAAATATTTTAGGTGTGAATAAATAGTCTAAAAATCTATAGTAGCTTAATTAGGAAGCCACCTGCCTGAAAGCATTTAAAGGAAGTATAGCCTGTTCTCTTCAAAGTATCTACACCAGATATCATGTAACTTGACCAAACAGCAGACACAGGTTTCCCCCCCCCTTTCCTGTAGCACTCATTTCATATCTGCTGCTCTGTACTTCCTGGGGTCCTCACGGTAGAGCTGACTACACTCTCTCCCACCAAAACAGGAGCTGGTTTGTTCAGATAGTATTTATTGAGTGCCTTGAGGCCAAGGTTTTGTCTTCTTACTCCTAAAACTCTGACACTCTGCTCATCAATGTTGTAGCCAAAAAGTGGAATGAACGACTAATAAAGGAAATTGCTGACGTGAGAATGATTTTAGCAGTGGGGTATTAAGTCCTTTAGGATCGCCTCCCACCACCACCTCTTCTCCTCAGCGTAGGGATCACTCATAACAGGACTGGATGCAGCCCCTGCCTAGTCCATTCTCACTCTTTCTTTCCACTGGCTTCCCACTGTCATCTGACACTAAAATCCTAATTAATTGAATTGAAATTCACGATACTTAACTATCACCTTGGAAATGCACTAAACTATTAACCAAAAATAATCACTTGCACTCCTTTCTGCCACCTTTAAGAATTCCTAAACTTAGAGGCCAAGGGAACCTTGTGGTATCAGGTTTCTAAAGAACACCCTTTGGGGAATACTGTTCTAATGAGTTTTTTTTAAAGAGGAACTTACTTATTAGAGGAAAAACTTACAGTTCTAGTGTAGAGCCCCTCTATTCCACCAGGTGGCATCTGACGATGCTGCATGTGCTGGTGGAATTGAGTCAGGACACAGGAACGCGCCTTCCTCCATATCCTTACGCTTAAAGCTTTTTTAGGAGCGTTTTTTCTACCGTGTTTCCCTGAAAATAAGACCTAGCCGGACCATCAGCTCTAATGCGTCTTTTGGAGCAAAAGTTAATATAAGACCCAGTCTTATTTTACTATAAGACCGGGTCTAATGATATGATATAGTATAGTATAATATAATATAGTATAAATATAATATTAATATAATATGATATATAATTAATATAATATAATACCCAGTCTTATTTTACTATATAAGACCAGATATAATATAATATAATATAATATAATATAATACCGGGTATAATATAATATATTATATAATGCAATACTGGGTCTTATATTAATTTTTGCTCCAAAGCTGCATTAGAGCTGATGGTCCAGCCAGCTCTTATTTTCGGGGAAACACGGTATTAGACTGTGAAATTTTATACAATATCAAGAGGTCTGAAAGGCAGGATTTTCTGACCCTGCAGGTGACATTCTTAGAGACGTTGAAAAAACAAGGAATTGGCTTCTTAGGTAATGTTGACACTGAGATTGCCTTATTTTCTCGGGTTCCTGGGTCTAACCCTTGGGTTTAACAACTGCCTATGAATGAAGCAGGTTTTAGAATCACTGGGTTTTCTTGGATAATCTCATTTATTGTCACTATACTCATAGAAGGAAATCTTTTTCTATGTGCCTGTGTTCTAAGACCCTCTGGGCACTGATTAATACACATTAGAATAAATCTATTAGGAATTTCATACTTTTTGTTCCCACACCTAAAACTGGCTTTTTAATATGTTGCTATTATTTTAGCAAGGATGTCGTCATATTTCATGGGAGATACTTTTATTCCCATTATGACTTATCTCTTAAGCTTTGTAAATGCTGCTAGATAGAACTAAGGCCAAAAATGGACCTCCCCGCACTTTTAGATTCAAAAGCATGACTTATTAATTCAACAAACATTTGAGGATCCACTATGTGCTGTAGCTATAAAGATGAATAAAACTTGTTCCTCAACATCAGTAGTGCCACCAGCTAGGTTTGCCTACAATGTGAGTGTGGTGACAGTGAGAGGTCTGTGACAGGCTTTGGTGGAGCATGGAGGCTGGGCGCTCAGATCAGAACAGTGAAGCCTGCTCCGAGGAGATGGTGCTGGGGATGGGGAGGGTTTCCGGAGAATGAGGGGTCAGCCTTCGGGTAAGTGTGTGAGGGACTAGAGAGTGGAAGGTGGGTGGGGTTGGGGAAAGCGGAAGGTGTACAGGAAGCGCAGCACCAAATTTAGGGATCTTTTTAGATATTTTGATTCTTTATACCCATGTGTCTGAAAAATTGCTCCATCTTCACTTTCTAATTGTTTTGTGATAGTTTTTACCTTTTTAAAGTTGTTCTGTTTTAGGGTGTGTGTGTGTGTATGTTTGGATCCTATTTCTTTGTTTGTTTTAAAGCTGTGGTAAGACTGCTAGACAAAGAACCAAAAACATTAAAATCTTGAAAAACATTCAGGGATCACCTTCTGTAATAAAGTTACAAGCTCATAATGAAACAACTCAGTGCAGACAAAACTGTCTGGTCTCTACGTGACCACTTTTTGCGTAAAGTTGAGCATGATCAGCTGATCCTGGACTTCCTGGCCTTCCATGAGTCAAGCGCTTTACCCGGATGATCCAGTCTTCACTGCCACTCTTTGAAGTAGGAATTGTCATTGCCTCGGTGTTATTATCTCAGGTAGGAAACGGAGGCTCTGTGCAGGTTGCTTGCTGACTCAAGGGGACTGTGGTAGGCGGAATCATAGCTCTCCAAAGATATCCACATTCTAATCACCAGAACCTGTGAATATGTTACATGATATATCAAGGGCGAATTGAGGTTGCAAATAGAATTGACTTGCTAGTCAGCTGATCTTGAGAAAGAGACCTATCCTGGATTATCTGAGTGGACCCAGTGTAACCAGAAGGGTGCTTAAAAGTGGAATCGAGGGGCGAAGAATGGTGTCAGAGTGATGGAATGTGAGAAAGACTTGTCTGGCCGTTTGCAGGCTTTGAAGATGAGTGGGAGCTATAAGCCAAGGAATGCAGACAGCCTCTAGAAGCTGGAAAGGCCAGGAGATGGACTCTCGCCTGGAGCCCCCAGAAGGAACGTGCCCCTCTGACACCTTGGTTTAGCCCAGTGAGGCCGATTTGGACCTCTGACCTCCAGAACTACAAGATAAATTTATGTTGTTTTAAACTACTAAGTTTGTGGTGCATTGTGGACACCAAATGGAGATTTCCATACCACTGGTCCCTTTCTGGAACTCCCACTGCACTAGCCGCCTGTGTCTCCCTTAGCGACCAGCATTGTTTTCTAATTTTGGATTTCAGTGGTATCCTCCTAACAAGAAGTTCTCATAGGCAGGGACTGACTTTCCTGACAAGTCATTTTAGTGGCCGGTGCCTTGTGTAACCAGGGCCCACCCAGCCACCCCTTCTTACCGCTCTTCAGACCCCATCTGTGAGATAAGGGAGCGTTGGCCTAGTTGCCTCGAGAGGATACTTCAGCTTGAAAAACTGCACTGGCCTCGGACTCTTTTATAGGCCTGGGAACTCAGAATTGTTTTTATGTTTATAAAGCGTTGTTTGGAAAAAGCGAAACAAAGCATGTGACCCCTGTGCTGGACCCTCAAGGGCCTGAAGAGGAGTGTGGAGAGATTTCTAAGCACATATGTTTCTTTTATAGGGTCCTTCCTTCCCCAGGGTGTTAAAAAAAGGAATTTAATTGAAATACACACAAGGAAGTATTTAAATTGATCATTTTAATATTGTGCTTTGGTTAAAGGAGAATGGCTGGTGTGAGGGTGTTCAGTTTCCTGTCATGTTGGTAGACGTGACAGTGCATATTTAGCTCTGTAGCTTACACTCCCCAAAGGTAATGTATTTTGGACTGCATTTCTCTTTCTTTCCTCCCTAACTTATAAGAAAGAACAAAAAAATCACAGCTTAGGAGTTACATGTTTACTGAGGGCTTAGTAGTGTCTTGGCAAGCACCAGAATGTGCAGGTTGTATCTGTGGTGCCCAGAAGCCACCCCATTGTTTTCTAGGTAATTGCTTTGTGCTTTCTACTAAGGATTTTGAAAACATAGAAATCTCAAAGTCACATTTCTAGGGAAAACAACGGAAGTAATAGCTATAGTTCATACATTGAAAACAAACATTTCTGTAATCTATTAGATTTCTTTAAAGGCTTTTTCATTCTGGTTGAATGTATTTATCATTGGCAATGTGTGAAGTCACTTTTGTGAATGAGTCACTGTTGTAAGTGCTAAGTATCATTGGAGAGGTTGTTGTTACCCGTTGTATATAATCCTATCGTTTTCTTTTTTCTTCCTTGTACAAAACCTTGGAAAGAAGAGTGGGAAAGCAGAATTTAATAAAAATGGCAGAGTATAGAATACAATCAGGACACTTTCCAGGATGAAAGGTACCATAGGATGGGTTTGCCTTGGGGACTGTCACTGCTTCTGGAGTAAAGAATGAGAAATTCTCCCGGGAGTGAATGACTTACTGGCCCTGCTGATCAGAAGCCGTGGGACTTAATCCCGTGGTATTTCGTTTTGAAGTGTATCGTGATTTGTTAGCAGTTATCTTTATGAGAGTTTTTCTTGACCTGATATTCCATTTTGTTCCAATGATCCCTGAGAGATGAACTCACACAGAAGTCTCCTGGAAAGCAGATGCTCATTCTTTCAGCATATCCTTAGGTACCTACCTTACAGCAGGTGTTCTTTCCTCCAGGCCCCTGAGAGAGAATTCATTTCAGAAGCTCAGCACCTGACTCACCAGGTGTGGAGCCCCACCTTTTCCTTTCTGAAGGAGAAGGGGGACACGTTCTTGAAAATAATCGTCCTCTGCTGCTGGAGGGGTTTTCCTGAAATAAATTCGAGAAATACAGTCTTGTATATCCTTCTCAGATAATTGCCCATTATTAAGACTTACTGGCTGCTGGACATACTGTCTCAGCCCAGTTTTCTTCCTGAGTTAAATAAATCTTTCATTTCATTACAGTCCAATAGAAATATAGCATGAACCACGTAGGTATTTGTAATTTTTCTGGTGGCTGCATTAAAATTAAGAAGAAATAGGTGAAACTAATTTAATAATATATTTTATTTAACCCAGACTGTCCAAATTATTAACATTTCAACATGTAATCAGTATGACAACTATTGAGATATTTTGTACTTAACAGGACATCTCATTTCAGATGCTAAATTTTCATCGAAAATATTGATCTGTATTTAGATTTCATAAAATTCACAGGTGAAGTGATTTACATACCCCAATTTTTTTTTTTTTTAAAGATTTTATTGGGGAAGGGGAACAGGACTTTATTGGGGAACAGTGTATACTTCCAGGCCTTTTTTTCCAAGTCAAGTTGTCCTTTCAGTCTTAGTTGTGGAGGGTGCAGCTCAGCTCCAGGTCCAGTTGCCGTTGCTAGTTGCAGGGGGCGCAGCCACCATCCCTTGTGGGAGTCGAACCGGCAACCTTGTGGTTGAGATGGCTCCAACCAACTGAGCCATCCTGGAGCTCAGCAGCAGCTCAGCTCAAGGTGCCATGTTCAATCTTAGTTGCAGGGGGTGCTGCCCACCATCCCTTGTGGGAGTCGAGGAATCGAACTGACAACTTTGTGGTTGAGAGCCCATGCTCCATCCAGCCAACTGGGCCATCCGAGAGGCAGCTCAGCTCAAGGTGCCGTGTTCAATCTTAGTTGCAGGGGGCGGAGCCCACCATCCCTTGCGGAACTCGAGGAATTGAACCGGCAACCTTGTGGTTGAGAGCCCACTGGCCCATGTGGGAATTGAACCGGCAGCCTTCAGAGTTAGGAGCATGGAGCTCTAACTGCCTGAGCCACCGGGCCAGCCCCTCAAATTGTTTTAAACATAGCTAAAAGTTTTCCAATGACTGTGTATTGAATATCACCTTAAAATTAAAATCAAATAAAGTGAAACATTTAATCACCTCAGTTGCTCCTATTTCAAGTGCTCAGTAGACACATTTAGCTATTGGCTACGATTTAGGACAGTGCAGCTCTGGACCAGCTTCATTATCCAGGTGTCCTGGGGTAAAGCCAGTTGTTCCATAAGATATGGAGTCTCCTGCAGGTGGATCCTTGTGTTAGCATTTCAGAATGTGCTCTTGGTAATCTGTTAGTTGGTAAGTGTGAGCGATGTAACTTTGCTTCTGGCAGGGCCCTTTATTATTAATCTTAAAAGACAATTGAAAATCTATTCTTGGGCCTGCCCGGTGGCTCAGGAGGTTGGAGTGCTGTGCTCCTAACACCAAGGTCACTGCTTCGATTCCCACATGGGAGCTGCGCCAGTGAGCTGCACCCTCTACAGCTCAGATTGTGAACAACAGCTCTCCGTGGAGCTAGGCTGCCTTGAGCAGCTAGAGGTTGGTGTCAGCTGCTGTGGGCTGCTGAGTGTTGCCGTGGGCTACCGTGTGCTGCCATGCGCGGCAAGTGGCCAGTGTGAGTGGCCGACAGCCAGCATGAATGGCTGACCGACGGCCTCAGCTGGGGGGAGCGCAAGGCTCATAACACCAGCATGGGTCAGGGAGCTGTGTCCTACACAACTAGACTGAGAAACAACTGCTTGAACGGGAGGCGGGGGAGAAGGCGGAAGAAGGGGGGAAAAATCTATTCTCTTTGCTGATAGAAGACACTATTCTTACTCTTTCTGGAATGTTTGAGAATTTTAACATCTTGCCTCACCGAGGTAGGTCTTGCCTCAGGATGTGTATACTTTAATACTAAACTGAAGTTTTAATAGTAAAAATTGAATTTAAGGTAAATGATTTTAAGCAAAGTGGTCTAATATTGAAACATTATTTAAAAGGCCCAAAACAAAAACCTTGATGCAAACCAGAGAGATCACAAGTGAGCCTGTGAACTGAGTGGAAGACAGGTGAAATTTCAGGTCGTGCCATTCTCCCTGCATCCTGGGCTGTTGCCAGCAGGTAAATGGTGACAGTGGTATATGGAGGCACAAGAAGGCCAAAGGAAGCTCTGCTTAGGGGGGTGTGGGAAGAGGAGTGGAGCATTCTTTCAGTGGCAGAGCAGAACCCTAACCCCATAAAAGACAGCAAAGGGGTGGACCTGCATAGGTGCCAAAGTAGGTAGATTTAATGGCTCCAAGCAAGGCTACGTATTACTCAAAGCACACAGTGGATCAGCCAGGTAGTGTTGGTTCTCGTCGCCTGTGTCCCGTGGGGACGTGAGTGATGCGGTGGGCCTCTCTGGTGGCTGCGAAGTGGGTTGCCTTATAGCGCCAAGCGCTCAGCACCTTTTGTAGCACGTGGTCGGCAGGCAGCCTTCATGCTGTGTCCTGCTCATTGCCTGTGTGACCAGCTGCGGATGCTACTCAGTAACTACTTGCTTTTACACGGATGTTCCTTCAGGATCGCGTTATGTCTTGTGGTGGTCCTTCTGACACCTTGCACTGGCTGGTTAAAAGAGACCTGTAAACTGGCCAGTTAACCTCGCTGAGTTTATTGAGATTTTAATTTTATTATTTTTGATGAATTGAGTAGAATCACGCCATGCTAAACCTTTTGTGGGGGAGGGGAGAGCATCATTCTGAATTTATTATTAATTATTCAACAAATTCAGAGTCTGTAATGAAAATATTGAAGCTTCATTACTTTTAGGACAAAATTATTCCATTTTATAAATGACAAGACCCCTATTGTAGAAAGCTCTGGAGTCTGGCTTAACAGAGAATGTTCTGGATAAGGAGATGGGAAGTATTATTTTCTTGCATCATTCTTATAATATAAAACTTCCTCTACTAATTCAGTTATTCCTTGTACACAGGAGACGGCAAATTTAAGTTGTTTATTCCAGCGGGATTTCCACAATATGCAGGGACTTACATAGATGTGCGATTTTTGTAATTTCTATATGTGTGAAAAACAAAGTTTTGAAATTGTAAATATATTTGGGCATGTTAGAATCTGTTCTGTGCAGGCAGGCTGTCCATTCTTATTAAACAGGTTTTTGAATGGCCCCTTTCAACTTTTGGGTCAAGCTGTCACTTCTTATTCCTCTGCGCCAATAAATTCTGTTGGTGACTTTGGCAGACTATTAAGTGAATTTCCATACTGGCTGCTTTTCCTCCTCTTCTCTTTTTCACTGTGGTTGTCCACCAAGATTCAGCCCCTTCCTGGAGAGTGGTGTCTGTTGTTCTACCAATTCATATCCTGTCTTACGTCCTTTTTCTTCTGCCAACTTTGGTATCTGAACTTCTGTGTTATGCCATTTTTGAAATCTATATTTTGAACTAATTTCATACTTGCAGGAAAGTTGCCTAAATAGAGAGTTCTCTAATTCCCTGTCCTACACTTGTCCTCCCCAAACGTTAACGTGTTACATAGCCATTTGTTATGGTGCTTTTGTGAAAACCAGTGTTGTTAACTGCAGACCTTTATTGAACTTTGCCATTGTTTTCACTAATGTCGGTTTTCTGTTCCAGGATCCAGTCTGGGGTGCCATATCCCCTTTATTTGTTTTTCTCCCTAGTCTCCTCCCCTATGACAATTCTTCAATCTTTCCTTGTCTTTCATAACCTCAACACTTTTGAAGTAGAGCGGCCCTTGTTTACTCTGTTTGCTCAGATGGTTCCAGCCGTGACCATTCGGAGCATCTTGCGTTGGCTCTTAGGCCCTTTGAACACGTCCACTTCCCTTAGGAGCACTTCTTTACTTCTAACACCACAAGGTGTTCCAGACTTATCTTGTGCTTTCCCTGCCCCAGCCTTGGAATCAGCCTCTTTCTTCTCCAAGGAGCCCTGGTCCCTTTTATTGGAGACTGGAGTTTAGAAACCCACATCTGGGTGCTAGGTATGTGCTTTGGTAGCAGGTGTCATTACTTCGAAGCCCTCTCAGCAGATAGCTAGGACATACATGTATTTATGTCCGCATATGCATACTGTATCGTGTGTGTGTGTGTGTGTGTGTGTGTGTGTATAAGCCATAAGTTTATACCGATTCCCTCTGATTCCAGCACAGGGTTCATTTTAGCCTTCCCCCCCTTAATATGCAACTTCTTTCTCTGCCCTAAGAATTCTGGCTCTCATTGCCTTTGTTTTTACAGTATTCATTGTCTTTATTTTTACAGTATCTGTTTCCAGTTACTCAGTTTTTTATCCCCAAACCTTCATGCCTTCACTGTGGGGTGCTACATTTGTGATACAGTTAGGTGTATTTGCTAGTGTTTGTATTCCACATTAGGTTCCCCCACATTTTGGTTGGTTTAATAATTTGTTTAGTTTTTGAGTGTGTGAAGGGTGCAAAACAAAATTCTGGTATAAAAAAAGAGGAGGGTCCAGCCACTTTGCCCCTCTTTGCCACCAATCCTCTAAGCAACCAACCTCTGTAGTTTCTGGTTTATTCTTCCTGTGTTTCTTTGGTTTTGTGCTATTTTAAACTCAAGTTTGTATTAAAGATGGTCCAGCTTGACATTAGGCACATAGTTCCACTTTGTTCTTGGCAACCACTCCTCTGAGAGAGAGAAGACACCACTGCTGGAAGGTGGGGCTTGTGTGATTCAGCTAGATACTTGGTGTGTTTAATACTTTAGTATTTTTATATTTGAGCTACTTAGGTATCACTTGGTAACATTTAAAGTTTAACTGGTATTTTCTTTCACATCTGTTAATAAAGCAGAAAAGGGATAGAAAACAATGTACCTTTTCCCACAGCATCTTATTATTCCTCCTTTAACACTAAATATTTAAGTCCATTTCTAATTACACAAATATTACATTATATATACTCATTGGAAGAAAATAAAGAAAGCTTCCCACATAAAGATAAAGTCCCCTTTGATCTCCATCCCTCAACACTTACGTTATAAACCTAAAACTACTTTTATTATTCCCTGAGATTCTTTATATATTTCTAAACACATGTGCCAGTAGGAAAAATATGTATTTTTTTAAAGTTTGGGATTTTTTTGTTCTTTGGTTGTTTTTTTGTTTTTTGACATAAAAGGCATACTTTATCTTCCCTCAGCTTGCTTTGTCACTCACATATGTCTTTAAAAATCTGTTCATGTTGTGTAGATAGCCCTGCCCCATTGTTTTTAACGTCTGCAGAGTATTTCTGGGTGACTTTCCTCACGTGTGACTCTTAGTGCACGTATGTGGATACTAAGAAGCAGAAGTGCGGGGCTACAGGTCATGTCCATGTGTCACTGTGATCAGTACGTGTCATTGCTCTCCCTCCTGGCTTCCTTTCACCTTTTCCACCAGCATTGTATGTTTTAATTTGCTTTCCTCTGAAGTAGTGAAGTTGAATGTATTTTCATGTAATTATCAGGCTTTAACATTTCCTTTTCTGTGACTTACCCATTCTTAACTGCTTTCTTCCTTCCTTCCTTCCTTGCTTTTCTTCCTTCTTTTCCTTCCTTCCTTCCCTTCCGTTCCCTTCCTTCCTTCCTTCTTTCCTTCTTTCCTTCCTTCCTTTCTTTTACAATTTGTATGAGTTATTTGTACGTGCCAAATTTGTCCATTTAACCAATATTTATTGATCTCTTACCATCTGCCCGAGCACTGCTGTAGGTGCTGGCCTAAGAGTAATAAACTAGGTTTCTAATTCCATAGAACTTCTGAGGAAGTTGGACCAAAGAAAATCTAAATAGATCAATAAGATTATGTAGATGTTAATAATGTGCCGAAGAAAAAAATAGCGTAATGGTAGAGAGAGTGCCTGAGTGGGGAGGGAGCCCCCAGTTTCCCCTTACGGACTTTATCCTCTGAGTTGGGGTGGTTTAGCCCTGAGATGGAGTGGTCAGGGAGGGCTTTTCAGAGAATGTGGGGTCAGAGCTGAGAGCTGAATGGTGAGGAACCGGCCGTGAAAGTGTCTAGACACATGGGGAGCGGCGTGTGCCTGGGCTCCGAGGGGGGAGGCTGATGAGTGAGGGACAGGGTAGCAGGTGATGCGGTCACACCAGCAGACGGACAGAGCAGTGTAGGGGACTGTGAGACGTTCTTTGGGGGTAGACGTGAGGTTTGTGTCAGGATGAGGTTTCTTCAGCTCCTCTTCCTTTCCTGTCTAGACTCAACAAGAGCTTTGCTCTGGGGAATTTGTGCATCAAGACTTGATCATTGGGTTTTGTTGGTTGTGTTAAGGCATAGGCCTTTTCTTTAATAAAGGAACATTTTCTGTTTCAGATTACCTAGGAACAGTACGATTTGGGGTTATCACAAATAAACATCTTGCGAAACTGGTATCCTTAGTACACTCTGGAAGTGTGTATTTACATAGACATTTCAACACATCACTTGTAAGTATTTTGAAATCACGTTTGTATTAGTGCAGTGGTTCTTAACCTTATTTAGGTCACAGACTTCTCTGAGAATTGGATAAAATCTATGGACACTCTCCCTAGGAAAGTGTACATGACTTTATATGCAAATTGAGAGTTCCCACAATCCCACCCGAGAGCCCGTGCCCCTGGGTAAGAACTTGTGCATCAGCGGTCTCCTGAATTTAACATTTAGAAATTCTTTGTATTCTTAGGCTTTGGGGCAGCCTTGTTCGTTTTCCTTCTGAGATGAAATTTCAGAATTCTTCTGTTGGAGAATTGTGACTCTGGGCCCATGTTCTCAGAGGTTAAGCTTGCACTGGGCAATGTTCTTTGTTCATTGGCTCCATTTATCAATGGTAAAATGATACACTTTTCTCCTTAGCGGATGGAATAGATTTTGAAGTTCTTGTCAAGTCACAGTGAGAAGCTGATGACTTCTCACCCAGAGAGCCTTGGCTTTCCATTGTCATCTTTGTTCCTTGATTTCATTTGCTTTTGGTGGACCAACCTCAACTCAGCTATTTCTGAGCTTTTGACCTGTATCCTGCCAGTCCTGTGCTTCTGTTCTATTTATTGCTACTTCCTCAGTCCCATCACCGAGAGTTTATTTCTCTGAAGAATTTTCTGTGTCTAACTTCATTGACAGTGCCAGTCCCTTACAGGTTGAGTGAAGACCGGTGTCTCCGTACGCAGTGACTCTGTAAAGCTATGTTCCCCTCGCTCAGCACGCAAGTCTCATGCCTTGTAGGTGCTGTTAGACCCTCTCCCAGGGGCGCCTCCTCGGTGGCCAGTCACCCTGGCTTCTGCTTACTTCTCGTAGCCCAGATGTTGTGCTTTCCTTCTCGCAGTTTATATTCCAAAAAGGAAGTGTTGTTGTGTTTTCTAAGTAGAAATGTTTATTATGATGTTGAGTATGTTTTTTCAAACTCCCAGCATCCCACTTTGAGAATCACTGCTGTGACTCTCTCTCTGCCACCCACCCACCCTCCGTGTGCCTCTGAGCTTCTTTTGATGCCATCTGCTTTTGCTGTCTATCATTTTCCTTCATCCTTCTTTCATAGCATGCTACACAACCAGCATATATCACATTTATAGGAAAGAGTACTGAGGGATTCATTTAACATAGAGAAAACAAGGAAGAGCTGTGAGAATGACACTGAAAAATATATTGGGTTTACTGCATCAATTCTATACTTTGTAAGGTTGGTTGGTGATTTAGCAGCAGAATTCCTTTTGTCAACTGAAATATTATTGGGATACTAGTATTTTTTTAAAATAAAAGCAATGGATACCTTTGTTACGAGGCAATTTAAATCTGTTTTTGGGGAGGGTATAAAACATCGCATTTTGTGGAACCCTCTAAAGCACTTTTTGGGAGTTTTGTTTAAACCCAGTGATTTATGTCATTGTAATTTCAAAAATAATTTTATGTTGACACACTTTGGTTATTATAGAAAAACAAAGCAAAAAATCTGTCTCTTCATTCTGTACACATAAAGTGTGATTCGTGGCCTTGTACAAGCTCTAGTCATTCATGGATCCATTCAAATATTTGTTGAGTTTCAGCTCTGTGTCAGGTGTTCTTCTAGTCACTGGGGCTACTGGTGAGCAAAACAGATAAAAATTTGCCCTAGTGGAAAGGTCCACTCCTGCCCTTATGAGTCAACTTTGGAAGGACCAAGGTAAAAATCTAAATGATCCTGGACTCCATAATTCTGTTCCCTGAGATATTTACTGATTCTTTATAAAGACCCAATAATGTTAACAGCTCCCCTTGGGCAGGGTGGTAGAGGTCATTGTTGCCAGCAGCAGGCAGGGAGAATCATTTGTTGATCGATGAGTCTGTCTAAAGGGAAAAGGATGAATCATATGATATGAAAGTCACCTCTTGCAACTGTGTTTGCTTTTTCCAGCCAGTTGTGAGGAACTGCTCTGTCTGGAGAAGGAGAGCCAGGTTCTAGCTGCACAAGCGGGGCAGGTCGTGTTGCTGCTCTAAGCCTCATTTTCCTCACCTTGAAGTGGTGGGGTTGGTCCGGCCTCTTGGGAGCAGTGCTGATGTGCTTTGATCCTGCCCCGCCTTTTATGCTCTGTGTGCTTGTCCTCCGTAGGTCTTTCCCAGAGAGGTTGTCAACTTCACAGCCGAGAACATCCATAAGTGGGCCTTCGAAAACCGAGAGACGCTCCTTCGATGGCTGTGGCCACATGGTGGCAAGAGTCTCCTGCTGAATAATGAACTGAAGAAAGGACCAGCCCTTTTTTTATTTATACCTTTTAATCCCTTAGCCAAAAGTCATCCTTTAATAGATGAGGTAAGAGTCCTAACGTTAAGAGGTTTCTCAGGAGGAGTAGGAAAACCTCATTCCCTAGGGCTTCTTTCATTCCATGTTCAGAATAATTTCCACTAGTAGCTGCATGCCAGAGTGGCAGCTGCGTTTCTCTGGCATTACTCCTTTCTCCATAAGGGGCAGGAGAGCCCGCGCCTAGGAGAGGACCCACTGCAGCCTCTCTGGCCACATTTACTGGCAGCTCCTCAGGTCTGGATGAGGGAGGGAACAGGGAAACCAAACCATGCCTCTCCCGAGAAGGACCATATGTCCCTCTCCCTGCAATGACTGATGTCAGGGAGTGGGACAGGAAGTGGACAGCAAAGCAGGGTTTAGTGTGGCCCAGGCGGTGCCCTTGTCATGGGGGTTTGGCCAGATTGCCGGCCCTGCCATCCTCAGCCCAACAGCCAGGAGCAGCAGTGCTGACATTGGGGTCCCTTGTTTTTCTAAACTTTCCTGTCGCACAGATGGCCAGAGTCTACCCCTCCCTCCTGCCTTTTCTGCTTCATCTGGTACACTCACTCTATCTGGGTGTGAGTTTATTTTATACATGGATCATTTGGAGCCACTTACAGAGAGTAATAACAATCAGCAGAGAGCGCCTGGGATTGCTAAATTGGATTTACTGGGGGTTTTATTTTTTCCTTCCCTCAAGGATCCCTTAATTGGCCAAAACCAATTTCAGACAGCCAGTGTACCACGGGCCAGGCTAAGCAGACACGGCCTCTCCCCAGCCTCTCGGTGTGAGCCTAATGGTCTGCCTGGAGCAAATGGGGAGGCAGGGTGTTTGCCCAGCCAAGCCCCTCACTTTGTTCAAGTTATTATCGCTGCTGGGGGCTATTATTCTGAAGGATCGCTGCTACCCTGGCTTTGAGGAAGAAAGAAAAAGAAATGCAGTAGTTTTGTTTTTTTCTGATTAGAGAGGAATTGAAGTAATAAGACTTAATTTCTTTAGAAAATCTTCACTACACAGATATTTTGTGAACTAAGACACTTCCAAATTACTAGGCCTTTACTGCATCTAATATTAAGAGCCTTAACGCTCTTCGTAGGAAAGATGGGGTTTTACAGTTTCCTTCTGAAGAATTTTATCTTGTTTGGTTTGGGCATGTGAGGGTCCTGGGTGGGTGGTATTTTGTGACTAGAGCCCAATTCCTCTGTTTAGGGAGGTGTGGTTGCCTTTAGGAACCTGGTGGGAGAATGCCGGCTTTCCAACCCTTTGCTCCCAACTGAACGTCTTCCCTGATCTCTCCTAAGTCGTCCATCTAAGGCCAGGCCTTCCGTTGATCACCGTCTTGCCTGTGGCCCCTCAGCCCCTCAGTTCATAGTGTCCCTGCAAAGGTGAATGGATTCCCTTCACCTGAGCGTGTGGTCGAGGTTGCAAAAAGCAGGGCATCCCAGCAGTACTGGAGATTACCTAGCCAGGTCGTGTTCTGTGTAGGACACTTCCCTCTGTATTGCAGGTCAGTTTGGTAAATGTTTCTGGAGCGCTATTGCCAGGCAGCCATGGGGAGAAAGGTGGAGACACAGCCTTGGGCTCATGGTCTTGGAGGCTTGTCCCATAGGGGAGCAAGAGCCTGCTTGTGATTCAAGGCACAGGAAGGTCAGCCAGGCGAGTCATGAAGAATTGGGAGAGAGAAGTCTCTGCCCCTGGAAGCTGGGGGCCGGGCCGAGGCTGTGGGAGGGGCGAGTATTTAGACAGACCCTCAGGCCAGGATCTTGAAGCGTTGAAGAAACTTAAGGGAAGGAACAGCCTGAGCAACGGCACAGGGTTGGGGAAGCTGCAGCAGGTTTAGGTGTGAGAATATAGTATAGGTTGTAGGATCCCCGTAAAGGCCTGATTGGAGAAGACCCAGAAAAAACCCTTGGAAGAGAGGCCCTGAGGTTCTTCTTGGAGGACTTCAGCATTAATCGTAGCCATCACAGCCTCACGGACAGTGCAGAGGTGTCAGCAGAGTGTGTGTGACCGTTATTAAAGTTTTCCTGGCAGCAGTGTTCCAGAAAAGTAAGAAGTAAGATCTTGAACTTGGATGGTGGTAGGGGGTGGAGGGTGGCAAGTAGGGTGTGTGATCAGGGAACTAGTGACCCAGTAACCAGAAATCACTGGTGGGAGGAGTGGGAGGAATGAACAGCACACTTCACAGGGTGAGTTCTAAACTCATTGACTCCTTACCACAAAAGAGTTAAAGCTTTAACCCTTATTTTTCCATTACTGCCTTTAGGCCTAACTGGGCAGACAGCTGAGGTAGCTTACATTGCTGAGAAGAGCGGTTACCATAGAATGAGGAGTTGGGTCTTGCCAGGTAAGGCAGTTTGGCGCAGCTGTAGTGGAGAATGTGATGGTGTTCAACGAGAGACACCCCTGTGGTGGCCACACTGTGAGGCCCAGTCCAGGACCGGGCAGCTGCTCTTACCACGTGCACACTCTGCCCACAGGAGACTGCAGTCTGCTCTGCACACAGCCTCAGGCCACCGGCCCCTGGTGTCTCTAGAGAGTCACAGAGAGGTCCTAAGACATCTCAGTGTGCTTATCCAGAGAAGTGCTTCCCGCAGCCAGCAGCGTCCATGCGACTTGTTTTCAGCATTAACAGCGCTGCCCTGAGGTGTTTACGATGTGTGAGTGGTGGACAGAAGCTTGGTTATCTTGCTCAGACTTACCAGTTTCTCTGATTAAAGAAATGGAACGAAGCATCTACAATGTGCAAACATTTAAAGTTATTCACCAAATTTTCCTTTATTAGTTCACATGAAGTTAAATATGACATCAGTGTTTCATATACTGGATATTACTCGAGTTGCATTTTCAAAATATCCTGTTACGTAAAAGGAACATAAAAGTAAAGAGTGGTTCATTTTATAGGAGATAAATAAGAATTCCTTACTCTTCAAGAGCATTACTTTATACAAAATATTTTCTTCAATTGAAAATTTCTTTGACATGGCCGCTTTGTTTGTGAGAGGTATAAGAATGGAAGAGATGAAGAAAGACAACTTTTTAAGGAATTTTATTGTCCTTGATATACTTCTACTTGGACTTTTTGTAAAGGACTACAATACATGAATTTTGGTTTCTTTTTGTTTTTTCTGGGGGGAGGAGTGGGTGGGAGTGGGCCAGATCGTGTTAGGTTTTGTCTTTGAATATAAAGCAGTATCAAGATGGGTCCAGGGGCATCTGGGGTCTGTGGATTACATAGGCTGGACCTTGTTAGGATAATGTGCTGTCACAGCCTTATCCAAAAAGTGTTGACAGGTTTTTGTGTGGGGGGGAAGAAAACAAAATACTGGTTTATCATCTAAAGTGACCATTTTTTATGCCAAAGAACTATTCAAACAATTTATTTTTCTGTACAAATGCATATGTCTTGGATTAACTCTATAAATATCATGTGATAAATTTGGGGGTTTTTTGAAATTGGAAAAGCACTCATTAAATAGATTTTACACACACGCACACACACGCACGCACACTCTTACACTCTTACACACACTTGATGAATCAAAATCCTGAGTGACTTAACCTTTTAACTCACTGTGGCAAGACTTGATGCAAGATAGCACATGGTTCTATTTTAGAGAGTAAATGCATTTGGATTATAATGACTTGCTTTTATGAAAGTGGGATGGGCGGTGGATGGTGAAGGATACTCAATTTGAAAATGGAGGAGTCGTGGGATGACATATAAATCAAATGGCTAGTACTGATCTGAGGGTGAAGCGGGGAATCTCACCAGGAAGCTGGAGTGTGTACATTACCCTGATGCCAGTCATTTACTGGCTGTTTGTTGAGCATTTGTTAGGTGCCTGGCCCTGTGCTAGGCTCGGAGGATAGCAGGATAAATCAGACATGGTCCCATGAGGATCCATCGCTTGTGGGGAAGAGGGGCGTCTCAGCAGACACTTAGAGCCATCTTCTGAGATCCTAAATATGCAGAACCCAAGTCTTCCAGGATTCATGGCGGGGTTAGCCACACTGGTGCTGGCTCTTGGGAACAGTTTTGAGGTTTGTCAGATGGAGGAGATTCTGACCAGTCACACATTGTGAGAGGGCTTGGCCCAGTTTAAAGAGACAACCCTGGGACAACACTGGAAAGGCCCATGCGGGCCAGATTGTGTTCGGTGTTCTGCTCTAGATAATAGGGGACCATCGATTGTCATTTGTCATGCATAGGGTTGTGTTTTTAAAAATAAGTGGTGGCAGTGTGGAGACTCAGTTAAGGCAGGGAAGAGGAAATGGTGGTCTGTGACGACGGAGGACCTGGACGGAGGCAGTGGCCTGTGGGGATGCAAATGAGGGGCCTGCTTTGCAGTGCTGAAGTCAGAGCTGGCTGGATTTGAGGCCTGCGGTGACCGGTGACCGTGACCATGATGCAGAGGGGAAACTGAAGATCAACTGATACTTCCAGTGTGATGCTGCCCTTTTCCCAGAGAGCGTGGTGCAGGGGGAGAAGGAGGTTATGGGGGAGGCAAGATGGATGGGTGTGGTTTGGAACAGGTTGAACTCGTAGCCTGTGAGGCATGAATTTCTTTGGAAACATATAGACCGTGAAATATTTTGATCCACTCATTAAGTATTTGGGAAGTTTTTAGACTGTTACTGTAGATGAAGAAAGAAGCCATCGCATGGAGGCCTTTTACAGTTGTAAAAGAAAATGCACTCACCTGGGAATTGAGATTTAAATTCTGTTCCTGGTTCTTCAACAACCTGGATGTATGGAGTGGGGTGAGCTGCATCACCCCTTCAGGCCTCATTCTTGTCAGATGGTAGACTAAGACTTCTAAACATTTGGTTCACTGTTTGTAAACAGAATGGCATGTTCTGAGAAATAATCTAAGTCACTATTAATAGCTTTGGGTGTGATGCAGTACTTCCTGTTTGATGCAGTGCTTCCGGCCAGGGTTCCTTCTTGTGAATCAGATGAGGATGCTTTCCAGGCCTGACCGCTCCGGGGTCTCCCTCGCTCAGTCCCACGCCTCTCATGCACTCCGCCCTGTGTTTCAGATCACCGAAGTGGCCTTGGAGTACAACAACTGTCATGGGAACCAGGTGGTGGAGCGGCTCCTTCAGCACCTGCGGCGAGTGGACGCCCCGGTGGTCAAGTCTCTGGCACCTGAGCCCGCAGCCCAGCTGCCAGACGCGCCGCTGAGAGCGGCGTCCCCCTGCTGCAACACCGTGGTGCTGCCCCAGTGGCACTCCATCTCCAGGACCCACAATGTCTGTGAACTGTGTGTCAACCAGACGGCCGTGGGCATCAGGCCGAGTGCGGTCAGCATGCCGCAGTGCAGCTTTCTTGAGATGGCAGCAGCTCTGGATTCTTTCTACCTCAAGGAGCAGGCCTATCATGTGGTGTCGGACAGCATGGAGTGTAGCAACTTTCTGAGCTCCTACAGCCCTTTTAGCTACTACACTGCGTGTTGCAGAACCATGAACAGGGGCATTGGATTCTCTTCCCTTGAGAAGGAATGTGCGGTCAGCACCGCAGGCTCCGTTCCTCACATTGAGGAGAACAGGCACCTCTTCCCTGACGTGGACACGAGCAGCCCGGACTTCACAGGCCTGAGCTGCAGAACCAACAAGACCCTGAACCTGTACCTTTTGGATTCAAACTTGTTTTGGTTATATGCAGAGAGGCTGGGTGCTCCGAGCACCACTCGGGTGAAGGAATTTGCTGCCATTGTTGATGTGAAAGAAGAGTCTCACTATATCTTGGATCCAAAACAAGCTCTTATGAAGCTCACCCTAGGTACCGTAGGCACTTCACTTCCCCAAACAGAATAAGTTCGCGTAACTTCCTGTAGCTAACTTTTATCTAGGCATCTCATTACATTTGGTCATGGGGCTAATGTCAGCTCTTTAGCTCATTTGAAATCTTTAGACTACATTTGGTCATAATTTTACAAGAAGCTAATTTTGTCTGTTAAATGGAACAGAAACTTCCTAACTCCAAATTTTGGGTAAGTTTGTCCTGTAGCCCTCGGAGGGTAAGAGTCCGATGTTCCAGATGGGCAGTGCTGTCGCAGGTCCAAGGTAGGGCGAGCTGCAGTCAGTGGGAACCTGGCCCCTGTGAAGAAAGTCCTTCCGAGGGGAGCGTCCCAAGGGGTTGATGGCCGAGCCCGAACAGCCGTGTCATTCTTAAGGACCTTAAACAATAGAACTGCCTGTCCTCCCTTTTTGTCTCACAGGTTTAAATGTATAGGTGTCAAGGCCTTATTTGTTCTACTGCTGGTTTATAATCCATTAGGGAATGCTGCTTTGACTTTGGGTGCGTTGTAACAAGTGTCAAGTGCAGTGCAATAAACAGGTGTAAGGTGCAAAAACCACTTTTGGTAGGGGTAAAGCCACAGTAGGCAAAGGTTTCCCAAAACTTGCCCTTTGGGCTTGACAGTACCGGGAACTAGCCCACGCTGCCCTGTTCCCAGGCCTTTGCTGACATCCTTGATGTACACACAAGGAAGTGAGAATTCAGCCTCATTGCAGTGTGGAGGGAAGTCAGCGTTTGCCAAATGGAGACGGGAGGAATTTGGTAGGGAAGGAAACCTTTTGTTTTCAAGTGTTAAGAGGGTATGACAACAAGAGTAGACTCGGCCTCTGTATAAGTCCTTTGAGCTGTCTTTTAAGTCCAGCTGAAGCTATTTCTTACATTAGACATGTTTGAAAGACTTGTGTAAATGTCGATTTTTCTACATCAAATTATAAACACGAAGGCTTTTGAGTGTCTCAAGGAGCCTGTGACCAGTCACTTTATGAAGTGCATACTCTTAATTAATTTTACAAATTGCTCCTAATGCGTGTTTTCTAAAGTTACATTTTTGGTGTACTGACTTTTGTTAAAATGAAAAAAAATGAAACAAACCTCTACTTTGTAAGTGTTTATTGGATTTTCCTATTCAGTTGTACTCAAGCATTCAGTGAGCTCGTAATGTGTTCTCTTTGAATTGAAGGGTTATCTGAAAGAAGCCTTCTTAAGATTTCTTTTCATCTTCTGTATCTATTCTGAAATATCTAGCTCAGTTGTTCTTTGTCCTGCAGTTGGTAACAAAATTTGTAAAAGTCCTTATAAAAAAAACGTTTACGGTGTCATCGTTGGTTTGGAGAGTTGACTCTTAAGTCAACTGTTTCTGGGGCAGTCTCAGAATTTAGGCTTCATTCAGATTAGGAAATCACTCATGGTTTTATGTTTCAAAAACATAGCCAACTAAGTGTTATTCAAATGCTGATAATGAATTCTCTTTAGTATTCACATAACATTCTTCACTTCCTCTCCTTGTGCAGAACATTTCATTGTTCATTAGGACCTCACAATGGAGAGAGTTAGAAGAAAGTAAAAGAAGTGAAACACAGATTAGTGCTGCTTCAGATGATACCAAACAATCTGAAGACAGTGGCATTTGCGGGGAGGGTAAAATTGTTGGTTCAAGTTAGGTTTTTGGATTATTTATGGATTTTATTTATGTGCTTTTCTGCTAAATAGAATTGAGTTTATTTTTCCTAACCCTTTAGGAAAGAAACTTGAAGAACTTTAATGAAGGGGAAAAACCCCATACATAGCTCTTTGTCCTCAAATGAACAAGTATTAAACACTTTCCACGTTACAGTAGCTTGTGCAATTATTGCATTTGTAGTTATACTTAAAGGTCTTAGTATTGTAGTTTGAAATCTTTTAAAAGATTGTGGCATGTTGATGATTTTTGCAATCTCAGATGTCTACTTGTGGACCAGTTCTGTTGGGAAAACACAGATAGCATTCCTAGTCCGTGAATATTAGAGTATGTATACTGCATGGTGTTTTGTTATCTAAACTACTGTCTGCTGAATTAATACAACCAAAGCTAAACGTGGTGCCACCCTGGGCAGCTTTGTTCAGGGATCTGACTGTGGGTGAAGTGTTAAAAATGTGAGCCTGTGAAGCCATCCCAATTTTTTAAATGTATAGTTTAAAGTAGGTCGTTTTCTCTTTATTTTTAGAGTCTTTCATTCAAAACTTCAGCGTTCTCTACAGTCCCCTGAAAAGGCATCTTATTGGAAGTGACTCTGCCCAGTTCCCTTCTCAGCATTTAATCACTGAAGTGACAACTGATACCTTTTGGGACATTGTCCTTCAAAAGCAGGTATGGAATCACGAGAGGGGCAAAAATCAAGCCATCTATCCCTATTAAAATTATTTCCAACGCTGTAAACTTTGGGGTGAGCAGTAGGTTTTGCTGTATGCAAGATTAACCACGTCTTATTGCAGAACATGTGTGAGTTACATGTGGTTTTCTAATTGCAAAATGTCCTTAAGGAAGCACATAACTGGAAAATTCTAAAGATTACATTTTCACTAAATTGTGCCTGAGCAACGTTTATCGAATGCCTGCTGGGTTCTGAGCACAATGAGGACAGGAGCCTGTTTCCTAGGCACCAGTAACAGCCCTCTCCCCTTCCCACAGGATGTTTTGCTGCTTTATTACGCACAGTGGTGCGGCTTCTGTCCATCCCTCAATCACGTCTTTATCCAACTAGCTCGCCTGCTGCCACCGGACACAGTCACTGTGGCGAGGTAAGGAGACCTGCTGTGCAGCACCTCGGGCTGTGTGCCTGTCTTGACTCTTCCTTACAGCTGGCCATGTGGTTTGTAAGGCCCTGCCCGTTTTTCATTAACCTTGCATGGGTAAGACTTGTTTGAATTTAATTGTCAGCTTAAAGACATGAGCAAAACCTCACTGAAACAAAAGTTTGCCAGATGAATTCTGAGTGTTCCTTCCATGATGTTGAATGTGGTTAGCCCTGATTGAATTCATGGGAGGGTGAGTGCTGCTCTGTGGGAGCAGTGCTGCCCTGGTTGCTAGGACAGCCCCTGAGTGGCCAGTTTCCTGGACTACCACAGGAAGGGTACCCATGGGGTTGCATAGCACTGGGGCCTCAGCCCAGGGAAAGGGGGCCAGTCGCTGAGGTGCTGCCAACCAGCCCTGGGACCTGGAGCCGATCTCTCCACCAGGCCTGATTTTTATCCTCATTCCTAAAATTAAAAGATTGGTTGATATCCACATATTCTAGTTTTATGATTCTGTGGATACTGTATGTGAGCTCTGTAGTAAAAGGTTTAGATCGTTGTTTTGTAAAATCAAAGCCCAAAGAGTTTTTGGGTGAGGTAGTCAGCGGTTTGGGGGAAATTCTTACATATAAGCTGTATCTTCTCTCCGCCCCCCCCCCAAAAAAAACCCTTCTGGTAGATTAGAATTAAAATATAAAAGATCAAATCATAGGAAAAAATAGAAGATAGAATATTAGATTTGCTACCTAGTTCCTTTGACAGATGGAAATTTTCCAAAATGAAGCAGTTAAGAAAATAATGAAAGAAAAATGAACAGATTCCACTAGAAAAATGTACAGTGAAAAAATAAGGAAAACACTAAAAAAAGGATAATAGCTATATTTTACAATAAAGATATTTCACCTGTTATATACACTGTAAGGGATGATTAAAGCCAAATTTGAGGAGTTACAATGCTGAGAGATTTTTATATATAAATATTATCTGACTTAATCCCCAGAGCATTGAGCAGGCACAAATATCATACTCTTTTACTGAGGAGGAGACTGAGGCACAGAAAATTAGATAATTTGTCCAGAGTCCCACCTGTAAGTGGGGGGCCAAGGTTCAGAATCAGGTGTTCATACTCCAGACCCTGAGAAACTGAAATGGTTTAAGACACTACTGAGAGGAAGATGTGGTCTGTCCCTACAGTGGGATACTATTCAGCCTTAAAAGGAAGGGAATTCTGACACGCGCTACAGCAGGGATGAACCTGGAGGGCATTAATGCTCAGTGAAATACGGCACCAGAACGAATTATGATGGTCTCACTTGTGTGAGGCACCTGGAGTAGTCAGATGCATAGAGGAAGAAAGTAGAAGGGTGGTTGCCATGGGCTGAGAGGAGGGCGGCGGGGTGTACTTAATGGGTACAGAGTTTTGTCTCGCAAGATGAAAGTGTTCTGGAGATGGATGGTGGTGGTTGCACAGCAACGTGAGTGTACTTAATGCCATTGAACTGTACTCTTAGAAATGGTTAAGCTCGCAAGTTTTATGTTGCATATATTTTACAATAATTAAAAAAAAGGGGGGGAGGACAGCTGAGAGTGATTCCAGTCTGAAGAAAGGGCATGAACAGGTTTTTCCTGTAAGAGAAGAGAGTAAATAAAGAAGTAGGGAAATTATAATCTAATAAATGTAAATTAAAACAATAACAAAGTACCATTTATACTTTTTAAATTAACAACTGCTTTTAAGTGACAGAATCTTGTTTTGATAAAATAAGAGAAATTGGAACAGTCAGGTAGAGCTAATAGAATAAGTAAATTGGCGTAATCCTTTTGGGAAGCATTTTAGCAACACTGTGAGAAATCAGAAAAACGATTATACATTTTTGACCCTGTTAATTTCACTTTAGGGAATTAAGGAGCTAGTACCATTATTTATATCCAACAACAGAAGAATGCTTGAGTAAATTATGGTTAGGCATTTGATGGGATTTTTACCCATTCATTAGAACAATGCTTTGCATACAATTACTTGAAAAGAATAGAGGATGAGATATATGATTACTGCTCTTAACAATATGTAGCCATTCACACCAAACCTAAATGAGAGTCCTAGAAAGAAGGTCCTGATTAGCCGATGGAATTCCAAGTGGATGTTTAACAAATTTTTTTTTTTTATTGGGGTGACAATTGCTAGTAAAATTACATAGATTTCAGGTGTACAATTCTGTATTACATCATCTATAAATCCCATTGTGTGTTCACCACCCAGAGTCAGTTCTTCTTCCATCACCATATATTTGACCCCATTTACCCTCGTCTCCCACCCCCCACCCCCCTTACCCTCTGGTAACCACTAAACTATTGTCTGTGTCTATGAGTTTTTGTTTCTCATTTGTTGTTTTTGGTTTATATACCACATATCAGTGAAATCATATGGTTCTCTGCTTTTTCTGTCTGACTTATTTCACTTAGCATTATACTCTCAAGATCCATCCATGTCGTCACAAATGTTCCTATATCATCTTTTCTTACCGCCGAATAGTATTCCATTGTGTATATATACCACAACTTCTTTATCCATTCATCTATCGAAGGGCATTTTGGTTGTTTCCATGTCTTGGCCACCGTAAACAAAGCTGCAATGAGCATTGGAGCACACGTGTCTTTATGTATAAATGTTTTCAGATTTTTTGAGTAAATACCCAGGAGAGGGATTGCTGGGTCATATGGTAATTCTATTCGTAATTTTTTGAGGAACCTCCACACTGCCTTCCATAACGGCTGCACCAATCTGCATTCCCACCAACAGTGTATGAGGGTTCCTTTTTCTCCACAGCCTCTCCAACACTTGTTACTATTTGTCTTGTTGATGACAGCCATTCTGACTGGGGTGAGCTGATATCTCATTGTGGTTTTTATTTGCATTTCTCTGATGATTAGTGATGTTGAGCATTTTTTCATATGTCTATTTGCCATTTGTATGTCCTCTTTGGAGAAATGTCTCTTCAGGTCCTCTGACCATTTTTCAATTGGGTTGTTTGTTTTTTTGTTGTTGAGTTGCATGAGTTCATTGTATATTTTGGATGTTAGTCCCTTATCGGAGGCACTGTTTGCAAAAATCTTCTCCCATTCAGTTGGTTGCCTCTTTATTTTGTCGATGGTTTCTTTTGCTGTGCAGAAGTTTTTAAGTTTCATATAGTCCCATTCGTTTGTTTTAGCTTTTCCTTCCTTGCCTTTGGAGTCAAATTCATAAAATGCTCTTTGAACCCAAGGTCCATAAGTTTAGTACCTACGTTTTCTTCTATGCAGTTTATTGTTCAGGTCTTATGCTTAAGTCTTTGATCCATTTTGAATTAATTTTGGTACATGGTGACAGATAGCAGTCCAGTTTCATTCTTTTGCATGTGGCTATCCAATTCTCCCAGCACCATTTATTGAAGAGGCTGTCTTTTCTCCATTGTATGTTTCTTGCTTCTTTGTCAAAAATTATCTGTCCATATTTATTTATGTGGTTTTATTTCTGGGTTCTCAGTTCTATTCCATTGGTCTATGTGTCTGTTTTTCTGCCAATACCATGCTGTTTTGATTATTGTAGCCCTGTAGTACAAGCTAAAGTCAGGGAGTGTGATACTTCCAGTATTGTTCTTTTTTCTTAAGATTGCTTTGACTATTCGGGGTCTTTTGTAGTTGCAAACAAATCTGATGATTTTTTGTTCTATTTCTTTAAAAAATGCCATTGGGATTTTTATGGGGATTGCATTAAATCTGCATATTGCTTTGGGTAATACGGACTTTTTAACTATGTTGATTCTTCCAATCCATGAGCACGGAATGTCTTTCCATTTCTTTGTGTCTTCTTCAATTTCTTTTAAAAATGTCTTATAGTTTTCAGCATATAGGTCTTCCACATCCTTGGTTAAGTTATCCTTCCACATCCTTGGTTAAGGAATAGGAATACCTATTCCTAGGTATTTTATTCTTTTTGCTGCAGTTGCCAAAGGAATTGTTTTTTTGTATTTCTTTTTCTGAGATTTCATTGTTAGTATATAGGAATACAGTGGACTTTTGTACGTTGATTTTGTAGCCGGCAACTTTACTGTATTCGTTGATGGTTTTAATAGCTCTTTGATGTAGTCTTTAGGGTTTTCTATATATAGCATCATGTCTGCAAAGAGTGACAATTTAACTTCTTCATTCCCAATTTGGATGCCTTTTATTTCTTTCTCTTGCCTGATTGCTCTGGTAAGGACTTCCAACACTATGTTGAAAAGCAGAGGTGATAGGGGACAGCCCTGTTGTGTTCCTGAACGTAGAGCAAAGGGCTTCAGTTTTTCACCGTTAATTATGAGATTAGCTGACGGCTTGTCATATATGGCCTTTATTATGTTAAGGTATTTTCCTTCTTTACCTATTTTATTAAGTGTTTTAGTCATAAACGGATGTTGTATCTTGTCAAATGCTTTTTCTCCATCAATTGATATAATCATATGATTTTTGTCCTTTATTTTGTTTATGTGATGTATCACATTGATGGATTTGCGGATGTTGAACCATCCTTGTGCCTCAGGGATGAACCCCACTTGGTCGTGATGAATAATCTTTTTAATGCATTGTTGTATTCTATTGGCTAGAATTTTGTTTAGGATTTTTGCATCTGTATTCATCAGAGATTTTAGTCTGTAGTTTTCTTTTTTTATGTTGTCCTTACCAGGTTTTGGTATCAGGGTAATGTTGGCCTCATAAAATGAGTTAGGGAGTACTGTCTCTTCTTCAATTTTTTGGAAGAGTTTGAGCAGGATTGGTATTAGATTCTCTTTGAAGGTAGAATTCACTAGTGAAGCCATCTGGTCCCGGACTTTGGCTTTTGGGAAGGTTTTGGATGACTGATTCAATTTCGTTACTGGTGATCGGTCTGTTTAGATTTTCCAGTTCTTCATGGTTCAGCCTAGGAATGCTATATGTTTCTAAGAACGTGTCCATTTCTTCTAGGTTATTGAATTTGGTGGCATATAGTCCTTCATAGTATTCTTGGATGATCCTTTGTATTTCTGTGGTGTCCGTGATAACTTCCCCTTTTTCATTTCTGATTTTGTTAATTAGTGTCTTCTCTCTTTTTATCTTAGTGAGTCTAGCCAAGGGTTTGTCAATTTTGTTAATCTTTTCAAAGAACCAGCTCTTTGTCACATGAATTTTTTTTGTTGTCTTTTTGTTCTCTATTTCATTTAGTTCTGCTATGATCTTTGTTATTTCCTTTCTTCTGCTGACATTGGGTTTCATTTGTTCTTCTTTTTCTAGTTCTTTAAGGTGTAACATGAGGTTATTTATTTGGGATTTTTCTTGTTTCTTGAGATAGGCCTGTAATGATATAAATTTTCCTCTTAAAACTGCTTTCGCTGCATCCCAAAAATTTTGGTAGGATGTATTTTCATTGTCATTTGTTTCTATGTATCTTTTGATCTCTCCTCTAATTTCTTCTTTGACCCGGTCATTCTTTAAAAGTATGTTGTTTAATCTCCATGTATTTGTGTTTTTTCCAGTTGATATCCAATTTCAAAGCCTTGTGAGCAGAGAATATGCTTGGTATGATTTCAATCTTCTTAAATTTGCTGAGGCTGATTTTATGTACCAAGATATAGTCTATCCTTGAGAATGTTCCATGTACACTAGAAAAAAAATGTATAATCTGATTTTTTAGGATGAAGTGCTCATATGTCAATTATGTCCATTTCATCCAATGTATCATTTAGGGCTGTTATTTCGTTATTTATTTTCTGTTTGGATGATCTATCCATAGCTGTCAATGATGTATTTAAGTCCCCTAGTATAATTGTGTTTTGGTTGGTTTCTCCCTTTAGTTCTGTTAGTAGTTGCTGGGTATATTTCGGTGCTCCCTGATTGGGGGCATAAATATTGATGACTGTTATGTCTTCTTGTATAGTCCCCTTTACCATTATGAAATGTCCATCTTTCTCTCTTGTTATCTTTTTCACCCTGAAGTCTGTTTCATCTGGTATCAGTATGGATACACCTGATTTTCTCTGGACACCATTTGCTTGGAGTGTCAATTTCCACCCTTTCACTTTGAGTCTATGCTTGTCCTTGTAGCTGAGATATGTCTCTTGGAGACAACATATGGTTGGGTTTAGTTTTTTGATCCAATCTGCTACTCTGTGCCTTTTTATTGGTGAGTTCAGTCCATTTACATTTAGGGTGATTATTGATATGTGAGGATTTCTTCTCATTCTGTCTTTAGTTTTCTGGTAAGGCTGTGTCTCCATTGTTTCTTTGCCTTTTTGTTATGTCTGTTATTTCTGTGTAGTGGTATTCTATGATGTTTCCCTCTGTTTCTTCTTTTATTACAGTATGTATTTCAGTTCTGGGTTTTTTTTGAGTGGTTACCCTTAAGTTTATGTAAAATAAAGTTTGATATTTAGAGTATTCCATTTTCTTCAGCACACTTACTTTCTCCATTCCCATATTCCAGTTCAGGCCTTTACTCTCCCCCTTTTTATGTTTTGGTTGCACAAATCGTCCCTGTTGATGGTGGTCGAATAGCCTCCTTTAGTATTTCTTGTAGTGCAGGTCGTGTATTAGAAAATTCCCTCAGCTTCTGTGTGTCTGGAAAGGTCTTTATTCCTCCTTCATATCTAAAGGATATCTTTGCTGGATATATTATTCTTGGCTCATAATCTCTCTCTTTCAATAGTTTGAATATTTGGTTCCACTCCCTCCTGGCTTGTAGAGTTTCTGCTGAAAAATCTGATGATAATCTAATGGGCTTTCCTTTGTAGGTTACAGTCTTCTTTTCCCTGGCTGCCTGGAGGATTCTTTCTTTGTCGTTGATTTTAGACAGCTTCAATACAATGTGCCTTGGAGAAGGCCTGTTGGGATTGAGGTAATTAGGTGTTCTATTTGCTTCTTGGATTATTCGAGGATCCAGTTCTGTCCACAAGTTTGGGAAGTTCTCATTAACAATTTGTTTGAATATACTCTCTGTTCCCTTCTCTCTTTCTTCTCCTTCTGGTATGCCCATTATTCTCATATTGCTCTTTCTGATGGAGTCAGAAAGTTCTTGTAGAGTTCTTTCATTTCTTTTAAGTCTCAAGTCTCTTTCTTCTTCCATCCATGTAATTTCCAGGTTTCTATCTTCGATGTCACTGATTCTTTCTTCCATCTGGTCAGCTCTACTACCTAAGCTGGCTATTTCATTCTTAATTTCTTCTATTGAGTTCTTAATCTCCAGAAATTCTATTTGGTTCTTTTTTAAAATTTCAGTTTCTTTCGTAAAATGCTCATGTTGTTCTTTGATTGAGTTTCTGAGTTCATTAAACTGCCTTTCTGTGTTTTCTTGCATCTCGTTGAGTTTTTTCAGAACTGCAATCTTGAATTCTCTGTCATTTAAGTCACATATTTCCATATTTTTAATTTCCTTTTCTGGAGTCTTTTCACTTTCTTTCTGAGCTGTCTTGTTGCCTTGGTTATTCATGGCAATTACGGATTTATTATTTCTCTTCCTAGACATCTACAGGAGTGGCTTCTGCAACAGGTTGATAGGAAGAGGTCTTTCTTTTGTTTTCCAGTACATGTTGGTAGAGTGTTTTATTTTCTCTCTGACTGCAGCCTTTTTTTCTCTCTCACACAGTAGTGCTATGTTTTCTCTGCACTATTCCAGCTTCTCACACAGTGGGGGGATTCCCTGGGAGACGGGCTTCTCCTCTGTTAATAGTTCGCTTGGGTCGCAGGGCGCAGTGTCCGTGTGGGTATGCGGAGAGCTTTTGAAGTTCCAAAGCTCTTCCTGCACCAGATTCAAAGCCCGTGTGTTTCTGCAGTTCTGTTTACTCCTGCAGGGATCCGTCCAAATAGGTGGGGACAGGGGCAGGGTGAGTTGTGAGAGGGCCCAGAGCAATGGCAGCGACCACCACCACTGCTGGTCCTGCTTCCACAGCTCCCTCCCATTTGCCGGAACTAGTTGGGCTGCGAATCTGTGTCTGGGGACCACAGTTCTCAGAGCTGCAAATATTCTGTTCCTTTGATCTGGCACTGCTACTGTTCCGCTTCTAGCACCAGGCAGGTGGGGGCGGGGTGAGATCTGGGAGGGTGAGGAGGGGGCGGATAGTCTCAGTGCCTAAGGCTTCCGTTCTCTGCAGCAGTGAGGGCTTAAACCACTGTTTTCAGCCTTCTTCCCTCAGTCTTTTCTCCGAGGTCTCTGCTGTGAACGTTGGGTTCAGCCGTGTTATGTCCCCTCAGCCCTATGGGCCATAAGCAGAGTCCTAGCAGTTCGAGTTCTTTCCTCTCTCGCAGCTGCAGTAGTTCCGGGATGCAGCGAGCTTGGAGCACTGTGCTAGGTCTGCGTCCTGCGCCCACGCAGCTCCGTCTCCACACTTCTTCCTTCTCTCCTCCCCCGCTCGCGATTCGCCCACCTTTAGGTGAATTCAGTAGTGGTCCTCGTCTTGCCTGTTTGCTGTGCAGGGAGTCCTTTGTGGAGTTATAGTTGTTTGATTAGTTGTAAATTCTAGGGGAGATTTACAGAGGCTCACCTCACGCCGCCATTTTGATCCATCCTCGCCACAAATGTTTTTCTTTTTAATTTTACAGTTTGGTCTTTTTTGAAGTAAAAATCAGGAGAAAAAAGCATTTGATTATAGAATAAAATGTTTCAACACCACTTGTTTGAAAACTGGAACTCTAATGTTTTAGGTAGGCAGGAGTGCCGTTTAGTTAGTAAAGCTGTTGAAAACCATTATGATTTGGTTGTCGTTTTTTTTTTTTAAATGAATTTCATCCTTTTGGACAAATGCATGGCACTGGTCTCCTCCCCACACCCCCCATACTTTCTGAAAACTACAGTCAAGTTAATGAGTCAAAACATGTCCATCATTTGTGTGCACTATTTGTGAATAGAGCTGAGCGGCCCTCTGCTGGTTCCCTCCTAATAGAACGTTGTTTTAGCTTAGTCTGAGAAGCCCCTGGGGATAGGGAGACTTGCTGCATGCCCAGCTCAGTGCCAGCTGTAGGAGGAGCTGGCACCTAATTTAATCATACTGAAACACAGTTAAGTTGGATGGGTAATTTAGTCCAGATATCGTTTTCTGTACTAGAAAATTAATTTTAAATCTGCTTTAAAAATACAGTTTTTTTGGCCTCCATCCAGATTTACAAAATATAAAATATAGTATTTCTTTCCCAGTTTTCCTACATCATCAGAGAGGCTTGATGTATTTTGTGTAATGATTTGTGTTTTCCAGAGCTAATTCAAGGATTAAAGTACTTGCTCAGCTTCTCTCATCAGGTAGACTACTCCTGAGGTGTCACCGAAGCATTTTGGGGGAAGTTCATTTTACTTTCAAGACATTTCATTTCCACTCAGTAAGTTACGTGGAAAGACATCTTCCCTGGAAGTATCTGTGCTTCGTGCATGGGCTGTGCCAACTGAGAGCTGGTAGTGCTGTCACCGAGAAGGGCCACAGAAAAGGCTCCAGGTTCTTCAGTTATTGGAGAAGGTTCTCACAGATTAGAGTTTCTTGGCTGGTCTCTTACTTTTACTGTTCTTTCCCTTTTCTAGGATTGATGTATCTCAGAATGATCTTCCTTGGGAATTCATGGTGGACCGTCTTCCTACTGTCTTATTTTTTCCCTGCAACAGGTAATGCTGAATCTTCAGTATTTGGGCAGATGGGATTCTTTCGCTGAAAATAAAATGGGTTTAGGATACTTCAGAGAAGTAAAATGTAAATCATTAGTTATTACTAAACTATTTTCAATAAAATGTATTGTTCAAAAAAATGTGCCATGAGGGACGAAAGGTAAAAGGGCATTCGTGTCACAGTGTCAGCCGTGGTGTTTTTTGGTAAGAAGTTTACCCCTCCCACAGTGTGTGTTTTACACGAGCGTGGATGTGGCCAGCAGAATTCGTTCACTTTCTTGGCCTTTTGAGTGTCCAGTGGATGCCCAGATGGACAGCAGAGGGCCCCACATTCCTGAGGGGCAGAGCGGTAGGCATCTGCTGAGCCTTACGGGGTGTTGGGCCCCGCCTGCCTGAGCTTTCACGGGCGTCGTTTCTCATTGAGCCCTGCCCACAACCACCTCGTCCCTCTTGTGCAAGGAGGAAATGGGGGTCAGGAGCCTTTTCCCCAGGTGCGCAAGCTTCTGTGTGTGGCTGCCACAGGGTTGTCACCTGGGTCTGTTCACATTTGTCTGAGTGGTGCTCCGGGTTCAGTGATTACTGCAGCTGCCACGCAAGCCCAGCGAGGAGGGGTGGGATGTTAGCAAAGGGGACCGACGTGGCAGTTAGTGAATGTGGGTGCGGATGTTTTGGTAGAAAGGGAAATTAACCCTTGGCCTTTTAAAGCCTGATAAGCCAGATATTCTCTCCCTTTTTACAGATTCCCTTTTGTTTTTTAAAAGGATGTGTCCTCGGGGACCCAGTCACATGGCTTTGACAATGTCTTCACCGGGAAAAACATTTGCCGGATTATTTTAGTGAGGTCCCTAACTCACATATGTGACGTGCACTGTTTAAATTTCCTGTACTCACTTTTACCGTTTATTACAGCCACTGCCATACTTTTCGTGTTTCTCTAGAAGAGTGTTTCCTTCATCTATATTGAATCATTTCCTTGTTTTTTCCTCTTTATCTCAAAGAATTTTTGCTGGAATACTTCCTATGGTAACAGGGTCTTGTCAAATCACGCACTAAAAACAGAGCGTGACTCACCCTGTGCTGCTGATTGTGTAGTGACGAGCCTTTTTTCTTTCTAAAAAGCATGTAAAGAGCCACACAGTCACGGAATTGTGGGCAATAACACTAGCAATTTCATCTGTGTGAGACAGAAGTTGGGCTGAAATTTAATGAAACATAATTTTGGAATTCTAAACACACTTTGGAAACTTATCGAAGTCATAATACCTAGCAGTGGCCTTTGCCTGAAGAAGTTCTCAGCAACTCGAATCCGGGAATACGTATTGAGAGACAGAGACACACAGACTTGGTGGCTGGGAGTTTTGTGTTTGGGGCTTAAGTCTGGGTTGAAGTTCCTTTCATTACAAAGCTGCCTGATTAGTCAGCATGGAGCTGAGCTCGTTCCCCAGGCTGCGTTTGGGTCACTGCAGCCCCTTACTATTTTCCTTGCCTTGAAAAGTCAAGAAGGTAAATATAGAACATGAAAGGACTGTTCAGTTCTATTTTAATGGTAAGAGCTTGGAAAACCAAAGCCTTACTGCTTCGGAGTGGAATTTTTCTTATTTCCTAAAAATAAATGGTAATCAGAAGTGAAGTTCCTCATTAGCTGGTCCAAAGTGAGAGTTCAGTTTACTCAGAAGTAAATGAGCAAAGGATATGAGCTGACAGCTCACAAAAGAGGAAATGAAAAAGACCGATTGTTAACATGTATAAAAACTTTTTCATAGTGCATGTTTGTGTTATTTTTAGTGAAAAGAATATAAAAGTGTGTATGTGTTCTGATAAAATACAAATAAATGTATGCATGCACTGGATTAAAATGTGTGCAGAACGGAAGGTGTCAAGATGTTGACGATGATTCTTTTGGAGGAGTGAGGATGACGGGATCTGGAGGTGCCTCTTGTATGCTTTTTACATCCTTTGCAAATTGTCTTTGGTGAGCACATCTTATATTCATGAAAGGGAAACCACATGAAAGAGCTTGTCCTCTGCTACAGCGTGGGACCTCAGCTGCCTCCTGCTCCTGGTAGTGCCAGCCTTCCTGTGCAGGGGTGTCCTAGAGCCACTCTTTCTTCCAGCACTCTCTGTGACATTTCAAAATATAGGTGCTTTGTCCGAGCCCTGGGCTAGGGGGTTTCACTGTAATGTGTCCCCTAACGAAGGATCTCACCTCTTCGCAGAAACAGCCCCCCCGCCCTCAGTATTATAGCCCCTTCTCTGGAGAAGATACCTCACACCCCATTTGTCATTTTTATATTTGGCGTTTTTACATGCTAGAGGTGAATAAACGTGAACTTAAGAGAGGAGAGCCAGACAGACCGTGGGACTGCACTTTCAAAGTGATTACTTTTTTGGAAGCCATTTGTTGACACTTGGTGTCCTTGCTGCTTCTAAAAAGTTTGGAAGCCTTTTAGCACACCCATGGGGTAGATTCTTGGAGATTGCTCTAGGAACGCTAAAATGGCATGCTTAACAAATGTCGTTTTCTGTCCTGCAACTGTCTCCAGATACACATACAGGTGTCTCAACGACAACTCTTTCCCAGGGCTAATTTGTGTTTGCTCTGTGCCCTAGGAGACCAGGTTTGTGCTGCAGAATTTAGCGGCAGCTCAGCTCTGCCTGTCGCTTCTTGCCCGCGCTGTCTTGACGGGCCAGGATGATTTTAGTTGTTGATCAAATCGCTGGGCGGCCCCACTTGAAGAAAGCTTAAGAAAACTGTGCTTTAAAGGAAGGCGTGGTTATATACTTACCCCCCAAATGTTTGAATTTATTCCATTTACCTGAAAGTTTCCATAAACGTATAAAATGGGGCATATCTGATTTTAATTTCCCTGTGATTTTTATTTCATAGACAAAGGACTACCCATTAATAGAACACCTTTTGTCATTTCTTAAGTATGTGGTCAGTGGCTTTATGTGTGGAAAGGGCATAAAAACTTTTTTTTTCTTTTTTTTAAGATTTTATTGGGGAAGGGGAACAGGACTTTATTGGGGAACAGTGTGTACTTCCAGGAATTTTTTTTCCAAGTCAAGTTGTTGTCCTTTCAGTCTTAGTTGTGGAGGGCGCAGCTCAGCTCCAGGTGCCGTTGCTAGTTGCAGGGGGCGCAGCCCACCATCCCTTGTGGGAGTCGAACTGGCAACCTTGTGGTTGAGAGGACGTGCTCCAACCAACTGGGCCATCAGGGAGGCAGCTCAGCTCAAGGTGCCGTGTTCAATCTTAGTTGCAGGAGGCGCTGCTCACCATCCCTTGGACTCGAGGAATTGAACCGGCAACCTTGTGGTTGAGAGCCCACTGGCCCATGTGGGAATCGAACCGGCAGCCTTCAGAGTTAGGAGCATGGAGCTCTAACCGCCTGAGCCACCGGGCCGGCCCTGGGCATGCAAACTTTTAGTGAGTGGTTTCTGGCTGTTTTTTTCAGAAACCATGTCATTTTTTTTTTTAAGCTGACATTCACTGAGCATCCGGGTATCTCATATAATCCTTAACAGCAGTCCTGTGAGGGAGAGGATGCTCTTGTTACCCCTTTACAGACGAGGCAGTGCAGGGACACAGAAGTCACTTGTCCAGGAGCTCCTGACGCGAGCAGTAGCCCTGTGAGCTCGCCCCACCCAGGCAGCCTCCGGAGGCCCTGCTTTTAACCTCCGTTAATACTTGAAGGCGATGGTAACAGTTGTCTGCCCACCTCATGCATAAAGCTGCTCGTTTTGATGTATTGTAGTCGGCTTATGTATGCACAGGGAAATGTAGAAATTTTGGTTGTCAGACAATTAAATGACAAATTCTAAAAATGAATGTTCTACATCAGGACTTGCAGTGAAGCTTTGGGGCAAACACGCTTCATCTGTCACCCTTCTTCCTTATCCTGTGCTCTTGAGGCCAGGCAGTCTCAATTCCTCAGAGTCCCTGGGTCGGTCTCTCTGTCAGGGGTCAAGGCTCCAGTAACACCTCCCATCATGGCAATTAAAAATGTCTCCAGATATTGCCAAATGTCCCCTGGGCGGTACAGTCACCCCACAGTTAAGAACTCCTGCTTTGGGTAATGTGGAATAAATGGTTTCTGAAGAAGCCAGGTTGTTTCAGGTTTTTTCTATTTCACCAAGCACTGTTGATGGCCACAAGTGACGTGGGTGACAGCCCATCTCCAGGACGCCCTTCCTGACACACCAGTCAGCTCCCAGAGCACACCGAGGCTGCTCTGCCCATGCTCCCAGCACCCTGCATCACTGGTTTAGGTTCGGGCTTGGAAGCTCTTGTCTTTCTTGGAAGGTTGTGAATAGAAACTGAGCTCTTTGTCCTCAGGAACAGATACAGGTTTGAGATAAGCCACCTTAATTACAGAACGAGCTTGCGGGACATCCTCCGCTTTACAGAACATTTTCTGCCCGGATAACATTTTCCTTGCTGACTTCAGTAAGGAAAAATCTTTGGAATGACTTGTAGGAAATAAACCGCCTGACTTTTGGTAGCAGTCAGGTTTTGGACTAAACATGTTGGTATTACTCTCATCTTTGACTCCTTTCCCTTTCTCTCCAGAAAGGACCTAAGTGTGAAATACCCCGAAGACCTTCCCATCACCCTTCCAAATCTGCTGAGGTTCATTTTGCATCACTCAGACCCTGCTTCTGTCCCCCAGAACTTGGCTAACCCTCCTACCAAAGAGTGTCTTCAGAGCGAGGCAGTCTTACAGCAGGGGCACATCTCCCATTTGGAGAGAGAGATCCAGAAGCTGAGGGCGGAAATCAGCACCCTTCAGCGAGCGCAGGTGCAGGTGGAAGCCCGGCTCTCCAGTGCGCGCAGGGACGAGCACCGGCTGCTGCGGCAGCAGCAGACCCTGGAGCAGCAGCACCGCCTGCTCCAGCTGCACAGCGAGCAGCTGCAGGCCCTGTATGAGCAGAAGACCCAGGAGCTGGAACAGGTGGCCCACAAGCTCCAGGAGCTGGCCGATGCCTCGGAAAACCTGCTCACCGAGAATGCATGGCTCAAGGTCCTCTTGGCAACCATGGAGCGGAAGCTAGAGGGCAAGCTCGGAGCTGAAAACCTCACTCCCCGGGAGGAGGTGCCCTCTGACCACCCCGAGCCCTCAGGGGCCCCCCAGTTACCTGGCAGCGCCCCTCCGCCTGCCAATGTCAGCTCCCCGCTGGTGTCCGAAAGGAGAAGTGAGAACAGAACAGACTAACTTTTAGACTGATGTGAAGAAATCAGAGGTGAAAACTGTACATTGGGAATATATTTATGCAAATTTTATTGAAATTTATTGTAAATAAAGATTTTCTCAGTGGTCTAGAAAATCAATTTGAATGTCATTCAACTTTTATTGAACAGGGATGACATCCCTCCCACTTATTGCACAAACTTGGTAGCTTTGAGACAGAAACAGTAGCACAGTCCAATTGAAGATTTGTCTGAAAAATTAGTCCATGTGTTAGTGGCTCAGTGTCACAGTTCCCTCCCCGTTCTCCGACTGTTGCTTCTGTGATGACATGCAGGATGAAAGGTCCATTTCTTGACTGACTGGTCAAAAAACTTGAACGCAACAGTGGGCTATTCAGAAAGAATTCAGTGAGAGGTCATAACTTACTAAGCCAGTTGAGTGTGTGGCTCTGGTGTCTATGCTAAAAAAAAAAGTAGCTATTGATAAATAAGAACAGTGAGAGCTATTATGTAGTTGATCACCAGTTCTCCAGGCACTTGCACTTTCCTCAGACGCCCCCATGAGTGCCCCACTGTGCCTGCGACCCTCACCCGGCACTGCCACCACGCTGATGGGATGCATTCAAGCTGCAGAGATGTTGTCTCTGGCAGCTTGGGAGTGAGAGAGAGAACTTCCAGGAGTGAAACTAAGGAGAAAGTGATTTTTCAATTCAAACCCAAAACTTCACTGGCATGGTAAAAACCTCAGGGCAAGTCTGACGGTCAAGGGATGGTCATTTTCAAGGTCAGGCTCTGGAAAGTAGAGGTAGAAAGCTTGGAAGTTCTGGAATGCGAGGGGAATGGATCAAACACCCCCACACCTTCCACATTTTTCTTGCGCACCCTTCATTACAAAGCAAACCTCCCTGATCTTCAGGTTGGCACCTTTGGAGCTTCTGTCCCTGCTTCCTGGCCTGCCGGGCCTCTGCTGGTCTCCAGTCCAACTCTTACACTTGGCCATGCCCAGTTAGGGGCAAAGACATTTCCTCTTGTCTTCAGTTCAAATTTCTTAACTAGCTACCCCTCCCTGCCAAGCCATTACTTCATGTTTGACCCCCAATGTAGGCATATGCTGCTACAATAAATGTTCCCTAAGCTCCCTTGTTGGTGTTCTAGAAAATAGATTAGTTCAACATGCTTTTTAGAGGAGACTTGAATGAGGCCATAGGAGCCGCTTTCATCCTGACCAGGAGGCCAGGGCTCTGATGGGGTTGGGGGTGGAGGTGCTGGCACAGCTGAGGGCCCCCTGGGAGCTCCCTGTCCATTGTGCTGGGAGGCCACTCAAGTCCGAGGTGAAGCCAGGGCTGGCCTCCAGCTCACTACCGAGGGTGCTGATACAAGTCCGTTTAATCATAATAGTTTCGAATGTGCTTACAGTGGTGGGATTAAAAATCTAAGCGAGTTCACTGAAGTATACACAAGGGACACCTTGGAGATGCAGGCTGGGGGCGCTGGCCCCACCAAGAGCCTCCAACTCATGTTTTTGAAAACCAAGTCCTGAACCTCAAATATTCTCCCCCCACCCCAGGTACCCACTAAGCACATGCCATCAGGGAGCTTCTGTGTGCACATGCACACAAGAAATAACCTGCCTTCCACCACACTCAGTACTCTTACGGTGGGTCAGGGGACTCTCCTAGGTGACCCAGTGAAGAAAGTGAAATCTAGTACCCAGCAGGTGGATGGTAATGAAAAGGAAGCTAATTTGTGAAAAGGGAAGGTGTGGGGGGAACTTCAATGTCCCCAACCCCTCCCCTCCAGTGCAGAATATATTAAATACAACAAACAAAACCCACAATTTTCCCTTAACTGGGCCAGTTGGGTTTCAGATAAAGGTAGCCTGCTAAGTAATGCTGGGTGGGTTGGGGACGGGGAGTGCTCAGCATGCTCAAGACCAAAGGGACAAGAAACTGCTCTGCCACTAGGACGCCTGGCAGCCCTCGGGACGCGTGCCCTGACTCGTCCTTCACTGGCTCCCACGCAGCTGCAGTAGCTTCCTTGCAATAACTCCACTATCAACAGGAACTGGTATTTAAAGACCAAACCTACCTAGAGAAAGAGGGGGGCGTGGTTCTTCTATCCATTGTTAACCAAGCAGAAATCACCAAAGCACCCCAACAGGTCAGCCCCGAAACTTAAAACTGACATGTCACATCCTCTACATACACACACGTATATATTAGAGGCCCCTGCCAAGTGCCACTTGGGCCTTACATGTCTAAGACCCCCCCACAGCCTGGGCTCAGCTCATCATCAGTACGCTCAGTCCCATGTGCGCTATCTGATATTTTTAAAAATCAGCAAAAAAGGCTTAAGCACGTGCTTCTGGGGCCTATTTACAGTTCACAGGTTTGTGAGTTCACGCATTACAGTAGTAGCTCCATTAAAAACAGGCTCAGCTAAACATTCAAGTAACAAAAGCGCTATGGGGCTGTGAGCCCCCGCAAGGTCAGGCCTGCCCACTGCCTGCAATGGGCAGCCCCACCAGGAGACTGAGGGAATGCCCAGGGCCACCGACTCCTGGCTCGGGACAGCCGGGACCCTGGGAGTCAGTGCATGCGATGACGAATCCCGGCGAGGCCATGCCAGCAAGTGTCAACCCCTCCTCTGAAACGGCAGCATGTCTGTGGTTCCCCTGCCCACGCCTCTCGGCTGGCTGTACACAGGCCCAGGAGCCTCTGCACCCGTTCAGCCGTGCACTTCCGGGCCGTTGGGGGTCAGCTTAGCCTTCCTCTCCACGCACGGTCCCTTGGCCGAGTACTGCACCAGCAGGAAGGGCTCCTTGGTCTCGCCATCCCCCACGATGCTCTCCTCGTCCTCCGACTGGCTGATGCGCTGCAGCCGCAGGTAGCACCAGCAGCCCAGGATCAAGGCCCCCAGGGCAGCGATGGCAATGAGGATGACGATGACGGTGACCACACCGGTGGTGGGGCTGTGGTCCATGATGGACATGGTCAGTGCTGGGCGGCTTCCGTGGCAGGAAGCTCCAGGGGAGGCCGGCTCAGCAAGGCTGGGACTCAGCCTGGACACGAGAGCCCTGAAAGACAAAGTGACATTAGGCTACACTGGGGACTCGGCAGCGCACCGTGACGCGCACAAGCTCTGGCTGGCTCTTCCAGTCTCTATTTTTAATCAGTTCTAAAGCCTGACCGTCCCATCCCTGTCCCGGTGAAAACACAGGGTGGCTTTCGCTGTTTCTTTGCTCGTGTGTAACTAGCCTTCCCCTACTCACCGAGCCTGCCTCCACGCACCACCTTCAGTGCTTCTGCTACCAGACAGGCAGCCATAGAGCCTGAGATGCCGGGGACAGGGGCACCCGTGGCCTGTGACCCCACTGCAGCAGAGGCTCAAAAGAGGGTCTGTTTAAGGTGAATGTTCTGGAAGCCCAGCACCGCTCGGACTGAAAGGAGCCAGTGCCTCATGATGGCCAGAGATGAGGGATTCAACAGCAGGAAGTGACATCAGCTCCTCTCACAAAGAGGCAATGTATGCAACTCAACCAAGTCTTCCGGAACGCCTGTGAGAGGGTGCAGCAGACGACAGCCTTTGCCCACAGGGGAACTGCAGCTGCCTAGGAAGAGCCCTGGTTCACCACAGCATCTGCGAGGAAGGCAAGGCAGCAGAGTCCCAGAAGATGGAGGCACTCGGGACAGACTGCCCCGGCCCTCCCGGAGCGCAGCATCTGGTGCAGGAGCCAGACCGCAAATGGGTCAGTACACCAAACGCCTGTCACTACAAATGCGGGAATGCCATGCCAGGAACTTAGGGGACCAGGTGCCGCGATGCTGAACTGGGTGGGGTAGGAGGCACTTAGGGAGGCGATGCTGACGCTAAGATGTACAGGAAGAGCCAGCCCTGGGGAACAGCATCTACGAAGACTCTGCAGGCAGGGGCAAGGAGCTGAGGGCACCGCTGGCTGGAGCTGGTTTGAGTGGGGGTGGGGAGGGGGTGTACATGCTGAACCACCACTTCCTAGCCTCCTAACCTCAGACGACTCCCTCAGCCTTGCTGAGCCTCAGAATTTGCCTGTCAATGAGGCTGGTGGGGGGCAAAGGGGAGCACAGCTTTGGGGAGCACAGAAGATACAAAAACCCCAGGCTCTCACTGAAGCCAATGACAGCAGGCTGGCTGAGGTGGGAGGGTCTGAAGCTAGAGGCTCCCCTGGTCCTGAGACACTGCACTGTGTCTCCGGCCTCACTGTGCAGAGCGCAACAGGAACACGCAGGTGGTTATGAGGGCGTGGAAAAGCCCACGACACCTTCGACACAAGTTCAGCGCTCAGTAAGCGTGAGCTGTCTGAATTCGCTGTTTTGAGAAGACTCACATCAAGGCAGGTAGACGGCCTTGGAAGGAGCAAGTTTTCACTCCCAACAGGATGGAACCTGCCGTCCTTGAGCAGTAACAGCCTTAATTAGCAAGGATTCTCATCCACAGCAGGAAGTCTCCCCCTCACCCCAGGCCAGTATTATCTGAAGGTCAATGCCCCAGAGTCTGTCCAGGCATCAGGCCTTGGGAAAACTCTGCAGACCCCCGAGATCCACCTGCCACTATGTCCATGTTTACAGAGGGTCCCGGGCAGGAGGGGGATCACATCGCTGGAGCCCCCTTCTTACCAATTCCAGGGTCAAGCAGCAGCCCTCACTCAGCGGGCTCCCTGGTATGCCATGCGGGCCCACTGCAGCCAGTGCCCCTCACCCAGCGGAAAGGCCCAGAGTGAGTCCTTACAGTGACCTACAAGACTGCAGCCCAGGCTGGTCCCTCTTTCCCTTGTTCAGTGGTTCTCAGCTCAGGGCAACTGTGCCCCCTAGGAGACATTTGGCAATGTCTGGAGACATTTTTGGTTGTCACACTAGTGGTGGGGGTGCTACCAAATCGACAAGATGCAGCTCAAGAGCCCACAGTGTATGGGATAGCACCTCCCATCCCCAACCAAGATCAGTGGTGTGGGGCTGAGAAACCCCGACCTTGTAACTCCAGCCCAGGCAGGAAGCCTCCGGGACTTGCAGTCCGGTCTCTGTGCAGACTACACTCGCTCGCTCCCTCCAGGGCACCAGCCTCAGTCTGCAGCCCTGCTTCTGGAGCACAGCCATCTGGTTAGCACCTACCGCCTCCATCAGACTGTGTGCTCCATCAGCGGCCCTGCACACCTCTGTGCCCCCAGGTGCACAGGTCATCCTGGCTTCTCTCCTGCCACCATCAGGGCTGCTATCCGCTCCCTCAACCCTGCTCAGCTTGTCCTCTCAGGTGACCCCTGACCCCCCAAGAGCCTGCCAGCTGCAGCTGGGTGAACCTGTGCCAACCTCCATTTTCTCTACCTGCTACGGAAACCACCCACCTGCCTCATCCCTCCCCCCGCACCTCCACTCGAACTCTTGTGTCCAGCGCCTGCTGGGGTGCCTGTCCTCCATGGACAGGAAGTCAAGTCACTATTAATTCGGAAGAAGAAGTATATGTGTGTTTGGGGAATGCGGGTGGTTTGGGAGCAGGAAGTAGGAAACCAAACAATGGCAGCAAGACCTGTGAAGGGTGACCCTAGGAGTCCCCGGACAAATGAGGAAACTGAGGCAGTGGCAGCCCCTGCTCAAAGGGACTAAGAGGCCTGGTGACCTCAAAACCCTGTCTGCTGCCCCCGCCCCAGGCCAGGAATAGGCACAGCCAGTCTGGGCCTCTCACCCCTGAGCACAGAGCCAAGTGCCCAGGCCACAGTCACGTCTCGCCTGGGGTCCCCGGCCCTCCCCTGAGTGCATTTGTTTGTTCCTTCATTCACTCAGCAAGTATTTCCTGAGAACCGATCTTTAAGAAAATCTGATCACGTCATCGCCTGCTCCGAATCCTATCCAGCATCAGAATCTAAACTCCTTGCCTTCCTGGAGCTTCTGCACACCCGCCACCCACCCTCCCACCCAAGGCCTCTGGACTTTCTGTTCCTTCTGCCTTGGATACTCTTCCCTGACTGTCCCACATCTGGCTCCTTCCTATTTGGGGGGACTTTCCCAGACCACCCTGGCTTCAGATGCCCCTCCATCCCACACCTGAAATCACCTCATACTACTTCAATCTATTTGCTGGCACACTCTGCTACCCGAAATCCTCGTGGGTCAGGGAATGCATTTCCCTGACTGCTGTCTCCTCCTTCCCGCAGTGGACTCTGAGCCAGAAGGAGGAGGGCACGGACCGTCTTGCCCACTGTGGGATCCCCAGTCCTAGTATCCTATTAGCAGGTGCTAATAAATGTCTGCTGAGTGCACCACGCCTGGGGACGCAATGATGAGTTATAGGAGACACTGCTGTCATGGGAATTGTGGTGGGCGGGCCCCACCCCTGAGCCAGCTCCCTCACTCCAAAGCCACACCTGGGACCCTGTGCACGGGTCCCCATGCCTGTCCCAACAGAGTCAAGGAAGCCAGCAGCCTGCGGAGCTTCAGGACAGGCTGTAGCCTGAGTGCGGGGGTGGGAGCAACATGTGCAGGTGGGTCCCGGGCAGACCTGAGCCCACAGAAGGGCAGCTGTCACCTCAAGTGCTGAGCTTTGGGCAGGGGAGGAGACCTCTGAGAAGCAGAGCCCAGAGGACCCCTGAAGCATGGGGCAGCCAGCCGGTTCTCCCTGCACCCCTTTGGCCTGGGCTGGACCCCAGCCTGCTAGCTTCGCCTCTCCCGGGGCCTCCCCTATTCTCCACCCCGTGCCCCTCTGAGTCAGGTGTCTCCTGCAAGTCAGCTGACCCCTCACCGTAATTCAGGAAAGCCCCTAGGTGGGACAGGAATGGCCACAACTTGGGTGGAGTAGATGCTCAGGTCGGGACCTGGGAAACCTGAGCCCCTCAGAACAATCATCAGAGGAGTTAACATTTATTCCATACAATCATTTAATCCTCCCAACAACCCTGCAGCTACTACTACTCACCGTTTTCCCCATTTTACAGATGAGGAAACTGAGGCACAGAGCATTTGGACTGCCCAAGAGTGGATAGCTAGAAAGCAGGACCCCAGAAGTAAGGCCCAGCAGAGCACAGGGAGGGATCTTCCAAGTGCAGAGGACCAAGGCCAGCCTGGGGATCAGAGCACAGCTAGGGGCCTGCAGTCTGTGGGCACTCTGGGGGTTGGAGATGGACCAAACTCTGCCCTGCCCCCCCACCTCTGTAGCATCTCCTTGCCAGCTCCCTCAGTCAGGACAAAGGCTGGCATTGGAAGCCCAAGGCCATTTGGATCCCCCGAAACATACAGGGCCAATCCGTCACCCAGCCTCCACTCTCCTGCCTCATGGGTCCTCGGTCCCCGCCTTCCTCAGCCAGGATCTCATCCACTGCTCCTGGAAAAACAAGCTGTAAAGCCCAGCCTCATCAGTCTGCAGAGGCCACTCCGAGCTCCCTACCCATTGCCCCCTCTGCTTACCAGTGGGTTCAAAAAGACAGCCCCCGCCTCAGCCACCAGCGGGGCTGAGGGCAGGCATCTCTTATTATCCTGCTATCCCACAGAGGCCCACAGCTTAGGTCTTCCCCAATGCAAGGGGGTGGGGGGTTTGTTATACCTGCTTCTTCAAGGGACCCCAAAACGAAGCCTTAACCCCACTCTACAGGTCACTGCCCATACTCCGGGCCCAGTGGGGCCACAGCCAGTAGCAGAGTAGATTCAAGTCCCCTCCTTTGCCCCACCACCCCAACTCCACTTGCTAGTGTGAGCTGTTTTGACCCCGCTAAGCAAGCCAAACCTCATGGTCTGTTTCTCAGTGTGCAAAATGGGAACGAGGCCCTGACCTCAGCCACCAGGCTGTGGGGAGGATGCAAGTGCCAAGAAATGTGAACATGGAAGGGCCACTGTGCTACTGGTTAGCATGACATCAGGCACCACGCTTTCCTGGATGCCACAGAGAGGACAGTGAGCCCTTCAGATCCTTTTTCCCCAAGGACCTGGCTCCAGGAGGGTAGAGAGTCTGGTCCAGGCCCAATGTCACAAATAGTCCCTTCCTCAGGGACATGATGCAGCCTTCTTACTTCTGGGCATATCACGAGTGTCACCCAGCCCAGCTGGACACCAGCTCGCTGCCCCTGCCCTGCAGCCTCCACCTTCTGGGGCTGCCCTGCTTACAGGAGGCCACCCCACTCCCAGGGCTTCCAGCACTGCCCCCAGGGGTTAAGCCATGGCTTCTCCCTCAATAAAGTTATCTGCTGTGCCAACAAACCAGGCTCTTTCTCTTCAGTGGACCCCAGTTCACAAACCAGAAACATTTCCTGCCCAGTTTCTGATTAGGAACACAGGATGATAGGGAGGCCGGGGCACTGCTGGGCACAGCCAGGGTGCAGGTGGAACGTCTCCTGTGTGCCAGGCCCCAGCGGGCCCTGGGACCCAAGGACGCATCACACGAGGCCCCTGCCCTCCAAAAGCCAGGACCAAGAACAGCTGGGGTGCCCATGGGAGACTAACAATTACAGGGCTGTGCCCTGCTCTGCGGACCTATCATCTCATCCTCTGCCCCCACCCATTACACCCCGTCCTCCTGAAGAGGAAACTCTCACCAGAACCCCCTAGGTTCCCCTGTGCAGAAGAGGAAGCTGGCTCAGGCAGAGCCGGGGGACTGCCCCAAGGTCAGACCCTGTCTCCCGCGGCCCCCCCCCCCCCTCTGGTGATTCTGACAGGCTTCCCCAGGGTCAGCCCACTTGGCCAAACAAGTTTGGTAATAATAGTAGACGCCTGACAAAAGTTGGCATAGTCACTCAGTGACTATGTGTCACTGAGCTGAACACTTCAAACATCATCTCCTTTCAGTCTCCAAACAACCCTCGAGTCGAGTTATTACTACTATCCCCACTTCGCAGATAAAGACTCTGGGGGTCAGAAAAGTTAAGTCAATTGCCCAAGGTCACACAGCTCAAAAGTAGCTGTGCAGAAATTCAAATCCAGCCAGCCTGCATCCAGAATCCCGGATTTCAACCCGGATGCTAGTGTGATAATTCTTGACACCCACCTCCTCACTCCCGTGTCTAAAGGGTCAAGGGACAGGTTCATTCCAGTCTGCCTGCCCCCCTCACCCCAGGGCAGGCTGGGTGACTGGGCAGGAGGGGTGACGGGCCTGAAGAGGGACACAGGGATGACAGGCATCCAAGCAGCTCTCGTGTGCTGAGCGCGGGCGACGTGCAGGCTAGACGCCAGGCGCGCTCCACGCACCCTCTCATTTAACCCTGCCAAGCGACGCTGTCGTCCCCCTATTCTACCAAGGAGCTATGCTAGGCTGGAGAGAGGAAGGGGCTTAGCCCAGGGGGTGACAGCTGGAGGGGGAACGACAGCTGGAGAGACAACTCCAGTCTGCCTGACTGGGGTGGGGGAGACGGGGGACCACGAGACCCAGTCATGCCCACGCCGCGCAGTCACCGCCGACGGAACCCGGCACCAAATGCTGCGGCCCGTCCTTGGTTTCCCCACCTGCCAAATGCGCGCCAGACGTCGCCAGACCCCATCCCTACCCCCCCGGAGCCCTCCTGACTACCCTGAGGACTGCCAGGACACCCGCCTCCACCGTTGTTTTTAAAAACCGAGAAGTGTCCGGAGGAGCCCGGCGGTCGGCCCAGGACGCGGAACTGCAGGCGACGGTGGGGTGCAAGTAAGGGGGGGAGACACCCGCTTCCCACAAAGCGGCCGCCGCCCCCCGCCGTCTCCTTTGTCCGGATCTCGCCGACGCGCAGCGGACAAAGAACCCCCGCCCGCGGGCGTGGCCCCCCGGAACAGACCCTCCCCGCCCGGGCTGCCCCTCCCCCGCGTGGGGACCCCCCTTCCCCCCACCCGCCGCCGAGCCGCCCCGCACGCGTCCCCACCCTATCCTGGGCTGTCCCTTCCCCTCCTGCAAGCCCCCGCCCCAACCAAGCACCGAGCCCGCCCGGCCCCGCTCACCATGGCGCCGCCCGCAGCCCGGCGGGATCGCCCAGCAGCAGCCCCACGGGCCCGGTCCGCCCGCCCTCCAGCCGGGTCCGGCTGCCGCGCACAGTCGGGACGCAAGACCACCGCTCTGCGGCGGGAGGGGCATATCCAGCTCCTCCCCGGACGGGGGCGGGACCCGCCTGGCTCGTCCAATAGGAGCTCGCGCTGGGACGGCAGGGCGGGACGGGGTCACGTGCGCACCGGGCCGTAGCGGCTCAGGATGGGCGGGTACTGCGTGCAGCTGGCAGAAAGAAGGCAGGGGTCGCCTTTGGCCTCGGTGCTCGCGGATTGGGCACCTGGGGGCACCGGCCCTGGGCCGGGAGCCCTCCCTCCAACCTCGGAGGCTGCCCTTAGCCACCTCTCCCCCCTCCCTTACAGAGGGGGAAACTGAGGCGCACAGCAGGTAAGAGTGTTGCTCCGAAGCAGGGAGCGACGGAATCCCGGGCAGGGGCCGGAGAGGCAGGACATTCCTGAGCTGAATGTCCTTGCTTGGGGTGGGGCCGGGGGTGACACTGGTCATTCACTTGTTCGTTAGTTCATGTATTCATCATTATTCGTTTATTCAACACGTATGGAACACCGACCATGTCCCTGGTACGGCGGTCTCCGAGTAGGAGACAAACAAGACCCCCTCCCTCATGGAGCTCGGATTCTGCTGTGGGCTGAGGCTGCCGGGAATTTGCAGCCCCTTGGCCGCTTATACTCATGATTAACGTAATAACCCTGTGATTAGGCCCCCACCAAGTGCCTGCCCTGTACTGACGGCTGAACACATTTTATCAAAACGACCCAGAAAGGAGGAACTATCCCATATTACAGATGAGGAACCTGAGGCTCCACAGAGCTGAGGTACCTGGCAGGATTGGAGGCCAGGCCTGGGAACAAGTTGCCTGTTAGTGCAGTAATTTCCATTTATTCACACAAGAAGGCAGTCCAGTGAGAGGACACCCCAATTGGTGGCCAGCTGGGGCCCAAAATAGGGTGAGGGTGGGAACCATCAAGACCTCTGTGGCCCAGGTCCCCTGGGACACCTCCTCTGGCTTGGAAGACTAGAGGGGGCAGATGAAGCCCATGATTCTGCCGGCTGGGGAACTTGTCAGCTGGAAACATCACCCCAGCCTCAAGCAGACCCTCTAGGAGGCCATGCTCACAAGACACGGTGGCCAGGATCTCCTTAGTCCTACCGCAGCCTGGCTCATCTCTGTCCTGCTTCAGATGCATCAAGCTGTTTCCCACCTCTGGGCCTTTGCCGGTGCTTCGTCCTCCAGCTGAAACGTTCTTCCACTTCATCTTTCTTTCATACCTTGGCTTAAATGTCCTTCTTCAGGAGAGCCCTCCCTGAGATCCACCTATGAGCAGTTCCCTTTGCATTCTGAAATTGTACATTTTTTGAGGATATGTGATTAATTTTTGGTCTGTCTTCCCCAGGGCTAGGTCACTTTTATTCATGGCCATGTCTGCAGAAGAGTACCAGGCACTCAGTAGGTGCAGAATACATGTATGCTGAATGAATGAATGATTAGACTGCAGAGCTCTAGGCCTGGCTCAGCTGCATCCTTGCCAAGAGGCCAGGCCCAGATGGTGAACTGGGGGTTGAGCAGGAACGGGGGACAGAGAGGCAGAGGGAAGCCCAGCTCCAGGCCAGCTGCCCCAGAGGGCAAGAGCCAGGTGTCTCAAACAGCTCCTGCTCCCCAGTCTGCCCAGCACTGCCGTCAAAGGCTCTGGTCTCGTCAGCCACACCTGGGAGCCCAGAAGGGAAGGAAGCAGGTTTTTCCCACAAAGCCAGTTCCAGTGGCCGCTGTGGTTCCAGCCTCAAGTTGGCAAAGACTTCATTAGTGGTGAGGACGTGGGAGGGGCAGGCTTGGAGCCCCAGAGCCAGAGCTTGCAAAGCAGTGACAGAGGAGACAGGGACACTTTTTGGGAAAAGATTCTGGGAGAAAAAAATGGTGAAGTGGAATGTAGCATGGCGTAGAATTTGAGAGTCAGACTGCCGGGTCCAAATCTAGCCTTTCCTGCTGAGTAGCTTTGGAAAAGCTGCCTAACTGCTCTGTGCCTCAGTTTCCTCATCTGAAAATGGGGGTAACAGTAAGTTCGACTTCACAGGGTGGTTGTAAGCACCTCAAGTGCTTGGTGCAGACTCAACAATCCCACCCATTCAGTGTTCACATTAGTAATAGGATTGGACAGGTGTGGGGTGAACTTGGGCTTTCCCATTTAGAACTCATCAAGTTACTGCACCTCTCTGAGACTCAGGCTTTTCTTCTTCATGTGGGTCTCATGTAACCCACCTCTTGGGGTGCTGAGAGGTGGAGGGCTGGGAGTAGCCCATCTGGGCCCAGCCATCACCTTGCCCAGACTGAGTTGCTTCAATAATAACAATAACAATGAATAATAATAGCAAACATTGTTCAAAGCACCACATGTATATAAACTCGTTTTAATCCCCATTTTACGGGTGGGGAAACTGAGGCACAGAGTGGCACATATGCACAGAAATCACCTGGAGGTCTTATTAAAAATGCAGATTCTGGGTAAGCAGGTTTAGGTGTGAAATTCTGCATTTCCCACAAGCTCCCAGGTGGTGCTGATGGTTGCAGACACACTCTGAGCAGCGAGGGGCCTTGCTAAAGTTACACAGAGGCTGAGCACCCAGCCCACACAGTAGGCTACAGAGTCCTAAACCTAACCGCCACCCTAACTGCCTGCGCCAGCCCCAGCTTTCTCCCTCTACAAAGAAGAGGCAGGAAGTAGAGCTCCCCTCCCCAAGCTCATTTCCTCTCTTGAGGCTCTACCACCTCCCTCCATGGTGTCATTTGGCCTGTTAGAACCTTCCTGCCCCCAGTATCCCAGGGGGTGGGGTGGGGCTCTCTGTCAATGGCAGGGAGCTTCTCAGATGCTCATTAGCCAGGAGGATAACTAAGGGCAAGGGATGAGCTCACCCTGGCTCCCTGGGGCTTGCTGAGGCCCAGCTGAGCCCTGTGCCAGCCTGGCCCTGTGCCTGCTGCCTTTTGCCTGAGGGGCTGGGACAAGGGAGGGGCTTGCTGGGGAGTAGAGAGGCCTCAGCCAGCCCCAGGGGAGACTCCCTCCAGCTTTGCCTCCCTGCCTAGCCCACAGCCACCAGGCAGTGCAGGCACTGCTCCCAGAGCATCCGCATAAGGATTCCAGGCCTAGAAGGGAAATGAAAATTGCTTAGCCTGAGGAGAGTCCCCTAAAAGCTGAGCGGGGACCCAATGGTGAGTTCTGCAGGGTGAGGATAGGTGGGACACAGAGAGGGAGTCAGCCAGCAGTGAATCACACAGCAATTCTTGTTCAAGGGGAGAAAGCTTCACTTCTGTTAAGTGGCCTAAACATCACTCCAGCCCTGGCTTACCTTACATAACCAGGAGGTGTAGACCTCAGGCTCAGTCTTGAGCAATCTACACTCTTGAGCCAGAATTTAACAATGTGTTGTTTTCTGCCTATTTATGTTTACAGTTACCTTCTATTTTGGGGCACAGGTGTTGCTTTTCCATTTATGACAGGACATACCCATTCCTTTTTAAATCCATTTAGGGAGAAAAATAGTTAACTTAAAGCTAAGCATAACGGAAGTGACTAGCGGTGGTGTGAGGAGATGGAAGCAGTGGGACGGTGGCAGGTGCATGGCTGACTGGCTGAAGTGGGTCACCTGCTGGAGGTGAATCCGAGGGCTGCTGGCAGCCCAGGCACCCCACAGTCCTCTCAAACAGGGCCCAGCAGAGCCCCCATCCCAGACACAGAGACATCCCACAGGTTCTGTGTCTGCTGGAAAAGTCTATCTGGGTTGTGCTGGGTTGAGTGGGGCCTGGGTCTGCCCTGGTCTGTATTCCTGGGGTCTGTGGGGTCAGTGTGATGAGCAGACTAAGGGAGGGTCGGCGTGCTCAGCCTGACGTGCTCCCCTTCCCGAGCCTGCGCTACATTTCCATCTGCAGCACACACACGCACGCACGCACGCCCAAGCACTGGAGCCGTTAATCATTTCACTCAGTTATTCATTCAGCCAATCTTTATTGAGCACCTACTATGTGCCACGCACTGTGCTAGTTGCTGGAGAGAGACAGCCGTGAGCCAGACAGGCAAAACAGCCCTCACGGGCTTTACGTTCTCCTGAGGGTAGAAAGACGATAAACACAGAAACAAGTACAGTATATGGCATGTCAGACAGTGCATGTGCTACAGAAAAAGAGAGAGTAAGGTAGGAGGAGTGGGAACGTGGAGGGTAGAGGTACGGAGGTCCTCTCTGACAGGCGTGCCAGGCCCTGGGATGGATGCAGCCTTGTCCTGGCACCAGAGAAGCTCACAGATGCGGAAGCAGGCAGGCGATGAGCCAGCACTAGGCAGGGATCGCTTTTATTTTTGTTTTTAAGTAATTTCTTAGTGAACACAGAATGGTGGGCAGATCGTAATCCAGATCGTGATGTGTTCTCTTCTTTGGTCCTTGTATGACTTTTATTAAAAATTTCGTAGTTATTTTAATCATGTAATACACACCAGGTACCCCATCAATCAAAACAAAAGCGAGGACCCTAGCAAAGGCTGACATTCAGTCCTGAGATGCCCGCATCCCATCTCCCACCTGGGGGCCCCATCACTTTGAATCCTGTCTTCATCGCTTCCTGCTTTCTTTGTACGGTTTTATTATACCTATATCCTACAAACATATTTTAAAACTTTAGTTTCTTCTTACTAATTTTATTTAAAGGGTGTATTAGTTTCCTGCGGCTGCTGGACCACATACTACAAACTGAGTGGCTTAAACCAACAAATCTATTCTTACAGTTCTGGAGGCTGTGTCTGAAATCAGGGGGTTGGCAGGGTGCTCCCTCTGAAGGCTCTAGAGAAGGATCTGTTCAGTGCCTCGCCCCTGGCTCGGGGGGTTGCCAGCAATCCCTGACAGCCCTTGGCTGAGAGATGCACGCTCCAGTCTCTGCCTCTGTCTTATGTAGCGTTGCCTCTTTTTTTCCTTCTCCCAACATTACTGAGGAATAAATGACATATGTAATTGTGTATAATTAACGTGTACAAAGTAAGGCTTTAATATACATACACATTATGGAATGATTGCCCAGATCCAGATAATTGCCATATCCATCGCCTCACATAGTTACCGCTTTTATTTTTGTGTATGTGGTAAGAATGCTTCAGATCTACTCTCAGCAACTTTCAAGTATACAGTACTGAATTATTAACTATAGTCACGTGCTGTGCATTGGATCCTCAGAACCTATTCTTAAAACTGAAAGTTTGGTTGGCGGGTGGGGGATGAGGGTGAGGGGGATCAAATATATGGTGATGGAAAGAGAACTGACTCTGGGTGGTGAACACACAGTGTGATTTATGGATGATGTGATACAGAATTGTACACCTGAAATCTATGTAATTTTACTAACAATTGTCACCCCAATAAATTAAAAAACAAAACAAAAAAAAAACCCTGAAAGTTTGTACCCTTTGACGTACGTCTGCTCGTTTCTCCCTCCACCCATCCCCTGGCCACCACCATTCTATTTTCTGTTTCTACGAAATGGGCTTTTTCTTCCTTCCATTCTACGCCCCAGCCCCACCGCTGTCCAACTACCGTGTTTCCCCGACAATAAGACCTAGCCGGATCATCAGCTCTAATGCGTCTTTTGGAGCAAAAATTAATATAAGACCCGGGCTTATATAATATAAGACCGGGTATTATATTATATTAAAGACCCAGTCTTGTATTATAGTAAAATAAGATCGGGTCTTATATTAATTTTTGCCCCAAAAGACGCATTAGAGCTGATGGTCCGGCTAGGTCTTATTTCGGGGAAACACGGTATAAGTGATAACCATACGGTATTTGCCTTTCTCTGTCTGGCTTATTTCACTTAGCATAATGCCTTCCTTCCCTGTTTCTCCATGTTGTTGCAAGTGGCAGCATTTTCTTCTTTTTATGGCTAAATAATATTCCATTATATTTATATACCACATCTTTAGCCATTCATTTCTTGAAGGACTTTTAGGTTGTTTCCGTATCTTGGCTGTTGTGAATAATGCTGCAGTGAATATGGGAGAGCACATAGCTCTTCAAGATAGAGATTTCGTTTTATTCACATGTGTATACTCAGGACTAAGATTACTGGGTCACATGGTAGTTATATTTTTAATTCTTTAAGGAACCTCCATACTGTTTTCCATTGCAACTGTACCGTTGACATTCCCAGGGACAGTGCATGAAAAAGTTCCTTTTTCTTCACATCCTCACCAACACTTATCTCTTGTCTTTTTTTATAATAGCCAGTCTGACAGGTGTGAGGTGATCTGTCATTGGGGTTTTGATTTATATTTTCCTGATGATTAGTGATGTTGGGCACCTTTTCATGTACTTATTGGCCATGTGAATGTTTTCTTTGGAAAAATGTCTAAGGTCCTTTGCCCATTTTTAAATTGGGTTATTCTTTTTGCTCTTGAGTTGTGTGCATTCTTTATATATTTTGGATAGTAACCCTTTGTCAGATACGTGGTTTGCAAATATTGTCTCCTATTCAGTAGGTTGCCTTATCAGTTTATGGTTTCCTTTGCTGTGCAGAAGCTGTTTAGTTTGACGTAGTCCCACTTGTTTATTTTAGCTTTTGTTGCCTGTGCTTTTGGTATCTTATCCAAGAAATCATTGCCAAGACCAATGTCATGGATCTTTTTCCATATGTTTTCTTCTAGTAGTTTTATGGTTTCAGGTCTTACATTTAAGTCTTTGATCCATTTTGGGTTAATTTTTGTGAGTGATCTAAGATAGGGGTCATTTCATTCTTTTGCATGTGGATATCCAGTTTTTCCAGCACCATTTATTGAGGAGACTATCTTTTTCCATCGTGTGTTCTTGTCGCCTTTGTCAAAAATTAGTCGACCATATATGCATAGGTTTATGTGTGGGCTCTCTATATGCATGGGTGGGTTTATGTCTGGGCTCTCACAGACCAACTGCCACTGGTCTGTGAGTCTGTTATTATGCCAGTGCCATACTATTTTGATTACTATAGCTTTGTAATATAGCTTGAAATCAGGAAGTGTAATGCCTCCAGCTTTATTTTTTCCTCAAGATTGCTTTGGCTATTTGGGGTCTTTTGTACTTTCATACAAATTCTAGGGTAATTTTTTTCCTATTTCTGTGAAAAATGCCATTGGAATTTTTATAGGAATCACATTGAATCTGTAGATTGCTTTGGGTAGCATGGACATTTTCACAATATTGTAATCCAAGAACATGGGACAACTTTCCATTTATTTGGGTCTTCTTTAATTTCTCTCATCAGTGTCTTTTAGTTTTCAGTGCACAGGTCTTTCACCTCATTGGTTAAATTTATTCCTAAGTATTTGATTGTTTTTGATGTTACTGTAAATGGGATTGTTTTATTAATTTTTCTTTCAGATAGTTTGTTTTTTGTGTATAGAAACAAATGGTTTTTGTATGTTGATTTTGTATCCTGCAACTTTACTGAATTCATTTATTAGTTCAAACTGTTTTTTGGTGAAGTCTTCAGGAGTTTCTATGTGTGAGATGTCATTTGCAAACAGAGATAATTTTACTTCTTTTCCAGTTTGGATGCCTTTTATTTCTTTTTCTTGCCTAATTGCTATTGCTCTTCTTTAAGGACCTCAGTCATTGGATTTTGGCCCACCCTAATCCAGCACGACTCCATCTAAACTTAACTAATCACATCTGCAAATGCCCTATTTCCAAATAAGGTTACATTTACAGGTACTAGGGATCCGGATTTCAGTATATTTCTTTGGGGACACAATTCAATCCACAACAAAGGGAGCCTAGACAACCAAAAAAAGAGTATCAAGCTGTATGAATCTTCCAGAGCTTAATTTCTTCATGTACTAGCACATAGCTAAGATAGACCCACATTGTAGTTCACTTGTTTTAACTGTTGTGTCTTATTCCAGCAGGTTAGTGTATGACAGGTGATCCATCTGCTCTCCTACGGATGGCCTCTTGCGTGGTATCCAGGTGTCTGCTAATTTGAAGGGCTGTTTGAACATTCTGGTAAGTGGCTCTTGCTGCATACATGCAAGAGTTTCTCTAGAGTGTTCACCTTGAAGTGGAATCACAATACGTTAATGTTCAACTTTAGGAGATAATAGCAAGTTGCTTTTCAAAGTGGTTATATTAGGTTGGTGCAAAAGTAATTGCAGTTTAAAAGGTTAAAAATAATTGCAAAAACCGCAGTTACTTTTGCACCAACTTAATACTACTTACACCCCCATCAGCATAGTGCATGGTCCACGTCCTCTCCTTCACTTGCTATTATTGGATTTTAAAATGTTTGCCAAGCGAGTGTAAAACTGTTGCCAGTGGAGATCTTGATTTGCGTTTCCTTGATCACTAATGATGCTGAACAAATTTCTTAATGCTTAGGTCTAAAATACATTCACCTATGTTTTCTGAAGCTTTGTTTTTGACATTTAAGTTTATAACCTGTCATCTTTCCCATCATTAAAGTCGAAAAGATACTTGCCTATAATTCCTACTGAAGGTTTTAAAGTGGTCTTCTTTGTTTGTGGCATTTAAGTCCTTAACCTGGAATTTATTTTTGTGGGAGAAGGGATTGGTTGTATACTCTTGGGAGTTTTTGTAGGGTGACAAGTGTATTTTGGGGACAAGGGGCAGGATGTTTGACTAGAACCCTTGAGAGTACTGGAAATTGCTTGCTGGTTTTGAGTTCAGATTCTCCTCTATCTCTGAGAGCTTCAGTTTCCTCATTTATAAAATGGGAATTATAGTAGATGCTGCCCTGGGTTGCCCTGAGCTTTACATGTGATAAGGCATGCAGAAGGCATCCCACATCGCAGTACACAGCATAAGAACACTACCTGGTGTTTATTGAGCACTAACTATGTGCCAGGTGATGTGCCAAGCATGTTACATGGGTTTTTAATACATTTAACCCCCAACAACTCAATACCCCCAAGTAGTTGGTATTTTCTATACTTTACAGAGGAGGTTCAAATAGGATGAGTAAGTCCCCTAAGGGCAAATATCTAGCATGAATCGGAGAACTTGAACCCAGGCGGTCTGGTTGCAGAGCCCTCATCTATCACCACCACACATCAAAGCCATTTCCCTTCCCTTCCTCCATCCTCTAGAATCCAGTCGCCGGACTGAGGAGAGAAATGGCTGCTTCTCTAGGAGGAAGGGTCTAGATGTTGAAATGGGGGAGTGGTAGGCTGTTGAGCTTGAATCCCCTGTGGCCCCTGCCTTTGCTTCCAAGGTTGGGGAGAGGCTGGGGAGGCAGGGGGGAGGCTGGGCCTCCTGACGGGGAAGACAATCCATCCGCCCCCCTGGCCAGCCACTATGGATGTGAGTCACTGGCCACAGCAGTCCCCCAGGGTCATCCATCATTCACAACTGCCATCCGGGATCTGGGGTTGCTTTGGGGTCAGGTAGGAATTATTAGCAAGGCCCAGCTCTCAGGGGCTTTCATCTGCAGCTGAGCCTGAACACAATCAAACCTCTTCTCTCCATCTGAAGGCTAGGGTCTTCCCACCAAAGGGGATGCACACAAAGGGCTTTGAGCTGCGTTTGAGCCCAGCTCTGCCACTTCCCAGTTACCTTCTCTGAGTCTCAATGTCCTTATCTGTAAAATGGGAATAACTGGACCTACTTTGCTAAAAGATTTAGAAATAATCTGTGTGAAAGGCATGAGTAGCCTATAACAGGCTTTGATTATGGAGCTGCTGTTATTACAGTCGCTCTTTTGATGATTGTCTCCCAGGCCCTGCTGGGGATATGGAGATGGTGTGACCCCTCAGCGAGTTTGCAGCCCCCTGGGAGAAACAGACCCCCATTGTATTACCTGCAAAAAGGGCTTTTAATAAGCCAATGTGTCCCACCACAAAAGCTAGTTAAAGGTGATTATTCATGGAACAGCTATTTATTGAACACCTACTATGTGCCCAGCAACCTGCAGTGGTGAGCAAGACAGTCAGTCCTGTATCCATAATATCTACAGTCTCGTGTCCCAGGAAAAGTGGGGGCTTCTGTGTCCTGCTAGGAGGAGACCTCCCAGGATCAGGCTGGGCAAATGCAGGTGACAGAGGGCTCCCAGGTCTGCCCGTGGGTGGGGTGGGGGCCCATGCACACCCATCCCCAAACCCACCAAAGCTCACATCTCTCCTTTGCTGGAAGGCCCTGACTGAGGGGCAGGGGTAAGAGTGGAGTCCCTCCGATCACTCAGACCTAAGTGTGACTTATGGGGCCTATTAGTTATCTATTCTGCGTAACAAGTTACCCCAACACTTAGCAAACACTTCTTTTCTCATAGAATCTGTGGGTCAGGAAATCAGGAGCAGCTCAGCTGGGTGGTTCTGGCTCAGGGTCTCTCATGCAGTTGCATTCAAGATGCCAGCCAGAGCTGCTGTCCCAGGCTTGACAGGCTGGAGGACCCGCCTCCACATGGCTCACTCCCACGGCTGTTGGCGGGAGGCCTCGGCTCTTCACTATGAGGGCCTTTCCAGCAAGTGCCACAACATGGCAGCTGGCTTCCCCAGCCTGAGCGATTCTAAATAGAGAGCAAGAAGAGTGCCCACGTTTAAAAACATAGATGGTAATATTCCACACATGCTGTTCTGGCCTTTGCTTTCTCACTTGAAAATATATCTCAAAACTCACTCCCTATCATTACACACAGACATGCTTTATTCTTGTTGATTTCTTGACTTTAAAGAATAATTTGAAACACGGTGCTGCTAAACTACAACAGCAGAACCTGGTATTTGTTGAGCGCTGACTGCCCTGAGGGCTGTCACCTCATCTGACCCTCCCCACACCCCATAAGGTGGGTGCTGTTCCCAAAAAACAATTCAAATTCATGGGCAGCTTTTATAAATAGGTAGAAAATAAAAAGTACTCACTACAGAGAAATGTCAAGCCCTGGACTGCAGTACTGCCAAATAATAACCGACAAAGGTTAACAGAATAATAAAATACTAACGTATATATTATCATATTATATTAAGATGCAGTATCATTATATAGTAACATATTAACATAATAAACATAATATATTGCATTAACATAATAAATAGAAATAATTTATTATAAATATGTTTAATATATTATAAATATATAAATATAAGAAAATATGTAATAAGAAGAGGAAAAGAAATAATTGAGACAAAATACTGGGAAAAGAACAAAACCAGGAGGAGCTGCAAGGTTACTCGCGCAGGAACTGAGACCAGGGCTGGCTCTGAGGCTGTGCTTGGGCGGGAGGCTGTCGGTGGGGTACTGAGGTCCAGGGGTCCAGGTAAAACTTTGCTCCCTTGGGTCTCACTCCAGATGGGGAGAAGCTTCTAGAAGGGGTAGCGTTGCCCGGAATTAAGATGAAACCCATCTGCCAGCGGGCTCACATATGAGATGAGAGGTGGAGAAAGAGCACGTTCCTGCGCCACAGCCCATCTTCTGAACCTCAGAATCCTCTGGCCCTGGCGATCTGCTCCCTCCTATTTGTGGGGAACCTGAGCCAGCGGGCTGTCAGGCATCCTCGGGGTCTCTGCAGATACTGGGGCTCCAGGGGGTGTGCCTGCCCTGTCAAGAGCCCCCATAACTCCAGAACGGGCTGATGGGGTGGCATAGTACATACCTGCCTCTGAGGCTGTGGTGACGTAGACGCATTCATATGTGCAGAGCAGGGCCCAGGAGCACCTTCCGTGGGTAGCCGATGCCACTGAGATGGTCCTGATTCCCGGCAGGTCCTGTGCCACTCGGTCGGGGGGGGAGGGGGGCTTTGTCCAGAACCAGACTGCCCCCCCCCCCCGGCACGGGCTCTGCAGGGAACATTGTTCTGGGCTCTGAGCCACATAGGCTGTGGGTTCAAGTCCAGCTCTGCCTCATCTCCACTCTGAGGCTCCAGCTCTCTGAGCCTCAGTTTCTCCATCTGTGGCATGGGCTTGGTACCTGGGCAGCCTGAGCACTTGGTAAGAACTCTGGCTGAGAGGGGTGTGCAAGAAAATGAGACTCATTTCTGAGCAGCGCTGGTGCCCCCAGTACTCCCTGATTCCTGACGAACTATAGAAGACCCACCCACACTGCCCCAGGCCCCCGCCAAGCCTTGTCCCTGCTGCTCTGGCCCCTGAGGGAAGAGGTTGGAGCGGCTGAGTTGTCTCTAGCATGTCCTGGCCTGTCCTTGCTGGGAGACCAGAAGGGAGTGAGTGGCTGAGGCAGGAAGGCAGCTCAGGTCCTCGGCTCCTGCTCAGGTTCTTGGGGCCTCAGCATCTCCATCTGCCCTTGTAGCCTCTGCCCCCTTCCTCCCTCCCTACATTGCAGCCGTGCTCAGCCACAGCGGTTCCCTGTCACCTTGTGTCATTTTGGGGGCTGTCTCAGAGAGGAGTCAGGGTGGGGCCTTCTAAGGATGCAAAGTTGTGGAAAGAACATTCCAGGTGGGGGACAAGCAGGGCAAAGACTTGAGGTGGGAACAGACGCCAAGGGGCTTGGAGGGAAGAAGTGGTGGGAGAAGCGGCCCGAGGGGAGGACCAGGCCTGGCTGGAGGCCTGGCGGGTTTCGGGCAGGGCGTGACGTGCTCCATTCCCTCAGCCCTGCACCGGAGTCTCCCTTCTCCTTCAGCCTGGAAACCCCCTCCCAGAGTTCCCTGTCTCAGCCCTTTCCCAGGGCCTTCCCAGCGTCTCTGTCTCCCCACCCCCACGAGGGGTACTCTCAGGGCTGGGGTTTCCCCAGGATGTACAGCCAGAGAGGGGAACTAATACTCATTGTTGTAAAGGCCACGGTGCATGGTCCTCCTCCTACCGTGTGCTAGGCCTTATGCCGGGCGCACTGGCTCTGGCCTGAGCCCCTTGGACCCTCAGGTTGTACAGGCCCCATTTTACAGATCAGGAGACCGAGACACTCGAGTGTGACTCACTCGAGGCCATGTGGCTCACAGGGCAGGAGTCAGGATTCGAACCCAGCTCATTCTCATCCCAAAGGTTTGTCAAATGTCATTCGAGACTCATGACAGTGAAAGTAGGAGCTTTCCTACCTGCCTCCCTTCAATCCCCGCATTTTGGTAAATGTCGCCACCAGATCCCCAGCTGCTGAGCTGGACTCCCCAGAACCACTCTCAGTCCTTCACTGACCCCTCTTCCAGGCGCTGGTCTTTAACTGCCCCTGGACCGGCCTTGTAGCAACTTCAACACCCACCATATCAGTGGTGGTTATCTCTCCCTCCCTCTTGAGAACAAAAGAGGAAATTCAATGGTGGCAGGTTGCCATGGATGTAGAGAAAGCTATACTGAGATCTGTGGGCATCTTTCTCTAAAGATACACTTCACATGACTGCAGTAAAAGCAGTGTGTCTGGAAGCGGGGCCAGCCAGTGGGTCCCTCGTGTCCCTAAGGAACCCGCAGGACCTGCCAGTCAGCCCCACCGCCCCCAGAGAAGTCGCAGGGAGGTGGTAGCCCCCATAACCCACCCCTTTTGTCATAAGAGAGTCCTACGAGGGCTCAGAGTCACCACCCCACCTTCTGTGAAGCAGTGCCCTGGTTGGGGGTAATGTTCTAAAACCGATTGGGGTGATGGATGTCTAACTCTACGAATACACTAAAAGCCACAGAATTATACACTTTAAGTGGGTGAATCGTATGGTATGTGAATTGTATCTCAATGAATCTGTTTTAAAAAAAACAACTCAGGTGTCCTTCCCCATAAGGGTGGGGGTCCAGATCTGCTCAGACCATGAAAAGTAAAAAAAAAAAAAAAAAAAATTGTGAGAAGACTCATATATTACCTAATAGCAATAATCAGAGCTACATTTTTTTAGCGCTGGTGACAGGCCGAGCCCTATTCTAAGTGTGAACTCCTGTGACTCTCACAACAACTCTATCTGGCAGACATTACTAAGCACCCATTTGGCAGATGGGGAAACTGAGGTACACAGTGGGAATGTGGCTTGCCAAGGTCACAAGCAAAGAAATGTCAGGGGCAGGGTTTGAACCAGCCAGCCTAGCTCCAAAACCCTCACTCTCCTCCACCCCAATATACACAAAAATAAAGAAGATGATTGTATGATAATCAAGTGTGAGCACCCCACAGTGGACCAGCGGGCAGGTCCCGGCCATATTCTTATCAACACTGTAAACTGCCAGCTGGCCCCGCTTCCAGACACTGCTTTTGCTGCAGTCATGTGAAGTACATCTTTTGAGAAAGGTGTAACGTCCTCTAGATGAGCTTCTTTCAGCTCCCCACCTACTTCCCCGCTTGCTGCTGGATTCTTCTATTACAAATCATATCATCATCTCATCCATAAATACATTTATCTTCAGCATGTATCTTTTACAAATAACCACATTTTCATTTAGTCACCATTTTCACACTTACAAGAAGTTAATGATTTTGTAATATCCCCTAAAATCCCATTTCCCCCCCATTGTTTCCTAGATGTATTTTTTATGGGTAGTCGATTTAAATCAAGCAACAAAGTTCATACATTGCATTTGGCTGGTGTATGGCTTAAATCCCTTTTAAGCTGTAATGATTCTCCCTTTTTAATTTCCTTGTCTTTTAGTCATTGCAGAAAATGCGAAACCCCTGCTTATAACCATTAATTTGCTGTCTCTTAAAGGGCCTCAAGCAGAAACCCGAGTGGTAGGGGGTTGGGGCGTGGAGGCTTGGCCCAGCCTCCAGGCCTGTGGAGAACCTGGTATTTCTATCTTAGTGGTTATACAAAAAGAAATAAAATTAGGCCTAGGTAGAAAAGGGAGGTACATTGAAGTTGGCAGCAGCTAAATATATTCATTTGTCTATTTTATCACAAGTGTGTCATTCCCACCTTCAAAGCGTCTGTGGAATCTGTTCTCCTCTCTCTCTTGCAGAAAGTGGATTGAAGGAGGTGAGGAGAGAAGTGGGGAGATTGGTGGAGGCTCCCACAGTCCCGGCGAGGGCTGATGGTCGCCTGGGCCAGGGTGCTGGCTTTGGTGAAGAAGGAACAGGTTCCAGAATATTCTAGAGGTAGGTGGTCAGGTGCAGTGGCTGTCTGGACACGAAAGGCAAGAGATGTCCGAGGTGCTTTGGGCAGCAGGCTCCTTTCTCGCTGGGAAAGCAGCCTCCCCGCCTGAAGCTCATCTGCAGAGCCCGCCTCCCAGCTGCCAGCTTAGCCCGGGAGATGACACACGCACAGTGAAGGTGAGTCACTGCTCAGCATGGGACACCAGCACCCCGTGCCCAGCCTTCCACAGAGGATGAGCCAACAGAAAGGAGGGAGGGGGCGGGACACAGGTGCGGATGGCTCAGTGCCTCTGTGAGACTCAGTTCCCCATCTGAGCAGTAGGCATGCCCGTTCCCACCTGGCTGGGCGTTGTGAAGAATTAAATGGTGATTCCTGCTCTTAAGTGATGGTCTAGAGGAAGAGAGCGTAGGTGGCCTCAGGTGCGTCAAGTGGATGTGAAGAGTGGCCAGCTGGGAGGCTGGGCTGTAGCTGACCAAGATACAGGGCCACACGTGTCCCAGGTGGCCCTTGGTGCTTGCTGGGGTCAGCCTCAGCGCCCTGGGTGCAGGCACAGCGGGACTGAAACAGAGGAAGTGACTGCGGGCTCTGTCCATGGTTCCAGACGTGCCCCGGGCTGGCCTCTGTAGAACCTCCGGCTCTTTATTTTCCTCTTGTGCTTTGATGGTGAACACCCTGCAGTAATGAAGAGGCAGCCTAGAAAAGGGCAAACGGCATGGATCCAAGTGCTCTCTCAGCCACCTACCTGCTGCTGCATGATCTTGGGCAATTCACTTAGTCTCCCCAGGACTCAGTTTCCTCATCAATAAAATGAGCATAGTCATTCATAGAACCCTCCTAGTACGCATGTTGTGGGGGTTAAATGAGGGTAGGTAAGCTTCCGTCGGGTGAGTTAATACCTGTAAAGTGCTTAGAACCATGCCCAGCGCACATAAATTGGGGACCCCTTCACGCTGCGTCCTGCGTGCCTTTGACATGACCTCAGCAGTCTTTGACGGTTTCCTTGATTTCTGGATGACAGCATGTCCCAGGTTCATCTTATCCATTTGCTACCTGGAATCAGCCGTTTCTCACAGGAGCCTGTTCCTTTTGGTGACACATGGCGTTGGGGACCCCAGTCTAGACCTGAAGGGTGCTCACTGCTACTGGGTCATCATTGCATCTAGGCTTGAAGCTGGCAGAACCGATCGTTCTCACTCACATTTAAGATGACAAGGTTTTGTTTAACTTCTTTGATTTTGTTTTTTACCTCTTTTTCTTAACAGGAAATCTTGGTTCCCAACAACATTAATACAATTTCTGATCATCTTTATCCTATATTACAAAGCTAATAGTTTCAATGTAACAATACCCATATAATTACTTCCTATAAGATGAGTGCAGTTGAAAATTTCACTGCGGTTCTATTTCTTTGTGGTCCTGTGGTCCTTAGATTAAAGGCCATTAGGGGTGTACAGCCGAAATGCTATTTCAAAGTCATTTCCAACAATCTTGTTAGGGTGGTCGCCAAGTTGACATTCAATCAGGTTTATTCATTTCTGGTTTTTTTGTTTGTTTCAATTTTAAGGGATCGCTTTTTTTTGGTCTTTGCTTCATAATTTTGTAAACTGTTCGCATTTAAAAACTGTAAAACAAGATACACTCAGAGAAGTCTAGCTTCCACTCCTGTCCCCTTCGCTCACTGCCTCCTTCCCCCACGGGGAACCATTTGTATTAGTTTGTGCTTTATCCTTCCATTGTTTTTTTTTGAAAATAGAAGCAAATATATACACACCCCACACATACGGTGGTCTCCCAGTCAAGTTCCTGAACTTGTTGCAACGATGTTGCTAACCTTTTTTGGACATCAGAGGGATTATTCATTATGAATTTGTACCAACTGGACAAACAGTTAACCAAGTTTACTATTTGGAAGTGCTGAAAGGCTGCGTGAAAAAGTTAGACGACCTGACTTTTCGTCAATAATTCATGGCTCTTGCATCACGACAATGCACCAGCTCACACGACACTGTCTGTGAGGGAGTTTTTAGCCAGGAAACAAATAACTGTATTGGAACACCCTCGCTACTCACCTGATCTGGCCCCCAATGACTTCTTTCTTTACCCCAAGATAAAGGAAATATTGAAAGACATTTTGATGACATTCAGGACATCAAGAGTAATACGACGACAGCTCTGATGGCCATTCCAGAAAAAGGTTCCAAAACTGCTTTGAAGAGTGGACTAGGTGCTGGCATCAGTGCATAGCTTCCCAAGGGGAGTACTTCAAAGGTGACCGTAGTGATATTCAGCAATGAGGTATGTAGCACTTTTTCTAGGATGTGTTGTGAACTTCGTTGTCTGACCTCGTATTTGGAAGGTAGCATACTTTGTATACACAGTTCTGCTACCTGGATTTTGTTTTTGCACTTCACCACAGCTCCTGAACTCACTCCAGTGCAGTGCTGGGAGAGCTTCCTCCTTCCTTTTCACAGCTGCATAGCACTCTTCTACGTGGCCATCCGGTATTTTTAACCAGTTCCCTCCTGGTGGATGTGAGGGTTGTTTCCAGCTGTTTCTCATGCTAGCAACCAAAAATTCCCTGTGTACATGCTTGTGTATTTTGTGTGGTGTATTTTGGGGGTAAATTCCAACATGCCCTAACGGGATTTTTAAAAACTTTCTCTTAAGATTTCATTAAGTTTTAGTTTCACAGTAAAATTGAGAGGGCCTCATAGAATTTTAAATCATAACTGTGATTGATACATATTACACAGGAGCTCGTGGTGCTCTGGGAGGACATAACCAGGGCCTCTGCCCTAGTCAGAGCAGGAGGGCTCCCCGGAGGAGGTCGTGGTCCTGCTGAGATCTGAGGGGAATGTGGGAGGTGAGTAGATAAAAAGAGGAGGAAGGGGCCGGCCCGGTGTCTCAGGCGATTAGAGCTCCATGCTCCTAACTCCTAAGGCTGCCGGTTCGATTCCCACATGGGCCAGTGGGCTCTCAACCACAAAGTTGTCAGTTCGATTCCTCGACTGCAACTAAGATTGAACACGATACCTTGAGCTGAGCTGCCTCCCGGATGGCTCAGTTGGCTGGAGTGTGGGCTGTCAACCACAAAGTTGACAGTTCGATTCCTCGACTCCCGCAAGGGATGGTGGGCAGCTCCCCCTGCAACTAAGATTGAACACGGCATCTTGAGCTGAGCTGCCGCTGAGCTCCCGCATGGCTCAGTTGGTTGGAACACATCCTCTCAACCACAAGGTTGCCGGTTCAACTCCCGCAAAGGATGGTGGGCTGTGCTCCCTGCAACTAGCAACGGCAACTGGACCTGGAGCTGAGCTGCGCCCTCCACAACTAAGATTGAAAGGACAACAACTTGAATTGGAAAAAAAAAGGCCTGGAAGTACACACTGTTCCCCAATAAAGTCCTGTTCCCCTTCCCCAATAAAATTTAAAAAAAAAAAAATAGAGGAGGAAGAAGTGTTTCAGGCAGCAGCATGTGTTAAGACCCTGTGGCAGGAGTGAGTGTGATATATTTAAGTAACTAACAGAAGGCCCGTGAGGCTGGAGCTCAGAAAATGAGGGGAGCAATGGGGTGAGGCTAGTGGAGATTGAAAGAAGTGGTTGAAATTGGCTGGTAATTGCGAGGTGAAATGCACAGAATCTGGTGCTTCTGTTAGTTGGGGCATAGATTCAGGTGCCACTTCCCAAAGTAACTGCTTTAGATAAAAAGAACTCTGTTTTCCCTTCTCCGTACGGCCTAGTGTAAGTGTTCTGATTCCGGTTTAGCTGCTCCGACGCCTTAGGGGCCCAGCTTCTACTACCTGGTTGCGTTGCGGTTCCTAAGCCATTGCTCTGCTTTTTATGTTCTGAATGGATCGTCACCAGTCCTGCACTCTGACTGGTGGGAAGGGGTAAGGAGAAGGGAAGGTAGTGATGGAGAGAGACCCACCCTTTCCCTTAAGGGCACAGCGGGGCATTGTACACTCACTTTTACTCGTGAGTAAAAAAGACTGAGGAATGGAGAAGCACACCTACACAGCAGTGCTCCGGTTTTAGCTGAGTGGGAACACAGGGTGACCCCAGACTGTCCTGGAGAAGGGAACAGAATTGTGTCTGGCACACCGACACTCCCAACCTTAGTTTCCCATGAATGGACTGCCTGCACCCCAGGCAGGAAGCAGGTGGCAGGAGGGATCACTGCCCATCCCCACTGACCGATTGCTGTCCCCTCTGAGCCCTGGCTGGGGTCACAGTGACCCCCTGCAGGCTGAGGGAAGGCAGCCTGACCTGGGAGATACATTGACGTGGGTTCAATTCCCAGCTCCGCCCTGTGACGTTGGGCAAGTTGCTTAACCTCTCTGAGCCCCAGTCTCCTCTGTCCAGTGGGGATGAGGCAGGACCTGCCTCACCATGGTGAGGACACTGGGCGGTTGCTCATGAAGTACTGGGGCCTGGCACACAGTAGGTACCTGGGGTGGTTGGTCTCTCCCTCTGAGGAACAGACTCCCCGCTGCTCCATAGCAGTGCTGGGCTCAGCTGTTGAGAGCCCTGGTTCCTACCTTCTCTGAGCTGGAGCAGCTAGGATGCCCTGGCCCATGCTAGAGGATCAAGTCCGAGGGGAAGGCTGGCTGGAGAAGAGGTGGTCACACTCCCACCCCAAGTGCCCAGTTCACCAGATGTTGACAGGAAAATCACTACATGTAAACAGGACCCTTCACAACCAGACTTCTGTCTGCCTGCGTCAGGTCTGGGTTCTCACAAAATCCACTTGTACATAGTGGAGGAACCCATAGGCGCAGGACAGACTGCTGAGGTTCAAGTCCTGGCCTCGCCACTTTCTCTCGAGCTGACTTTCTCACTTCTGTGATCCTCAGTTTTTCCATCTGTCAGATGGGGATAATGAGACCACCCGGCTCACAGGAATACTGGGAGGATGCAGCCAGCTCAGACATTTAAATAGCTTAGTCTGGTGCTGGGCATGTAGTAAGTACTGACGAATTTCACATGAGCCATGACTGGTTGGGCATCCGTGCTGGACAGGCCAGAGACTATGAGGTCACCAGGGCAGGGGGCAGTGTGTGTGTGGATGAGAGGGCAGGCACACAGGCACTGTTAAGGGATCATTTTTTTAAAAAGTAAACTCATGACTCTCGTACAAATATAACATCTTTGAGCATGTGTCAAAGACTTTGACGCCCGAATTAATGAAGGAACTAAGACATTACAGCCCATTCAGAGGAGAATTAATAACCACACGTGCATAGGCAATTAGGAGTGCTGAAATGAATTTACAGATAGGTGCAAACCTGGTCGTTGTGCACAGGGCTCTCCCAGGCAACGCATTTGCATGTCTGTGGAGGTGAATGATTTGCTTTACAACCCGTTTTCTACAACTTACAAAAAAGCTTGAAGATGATGAAAGGCCAGGATAGCCAAGGAGGGGGCCCTAGGCAGGATACCCAGTCATCTTTTTGTCTGTTTCAAAACTTTTCATCACACACATACACACACAGGCATGATAACTACCAAATGTAGTCATGCTCACATACCCACATCACACATACATGTGTCACACTGTGTGTGTGTGTCTGTCTGTCTGTCTCTCAGTCTGTTTGACTCTTACTCTTCCAGAGTGATAAGGATTTGGGCTCCCGCCCCCATGCCTTTGCGCAGGCTGTCCCCCCTGCCCGCTGCGCACGCTCCCTGTCACTTCTCTGCCCACTGACGTGTTGCCCATCCATCTCGTCTCTCAAAGCTCCCGTGGTCTGTCTCTCTGAGGTGGACCACCTCTCACTCCTTGGTCCGTATTTCCCTCCGCCTTCCACGTGCCCCTACCTGGACACCTGTGTGGGCTGGAAGGCGCATGCGCTCCAGAGCCATTCAGTCTGGGTTTGAATCCCAGCTCTGCCACTTCCCCTGAAACCATGGGCAAGTCACAGCGTCTCTGAGCCTCAGTGTTTCCACCTATAAAGTGGGATAGTAATAGAAATACCTTGTGGGGTTTTTGTTTTGTTTTTAAGATTAAATTAACAGAAGCAGGGAATATGCTTGGCAGAGGGTCTGACACATAGTAAGTGCTCAATAGATATTAGCTGTCATTGCTGTTATGAAAATAGGGCTCGCAGATCCCATTGACTGGATAGTATGAGGCCCTTCCCCTCAAAGGCAAAGCCTGCAAATGGGCTTTCTCTGCAATGTCAGTGGTGGGAGGGCTCACCTACTAACAGCTGGGGACTCTTTTTGATGACGTGCCCAGCTGCTGTCAGGAGGGGTTGGCTTCAGAGCTAGGATTAAGTGGAGAGGATGTGGGAACCCCAGCCCCAGGAGGGGGTGCTGGGGCAGGATGGCTACAGCTGGGCTGAAGTCCCAGGGTCTGCGGTGATGGATGAGGGGCCAGTCGGTGGAGGAAGTGGCTGCTCTGGACGACAGCTGGCCGACACTGATGGATGGCAGGGATGCAGGGAAGACCAGAGAAAGCCCAGATGCTGGAAAAACCTGCCAGGAGCTCAGCTACAGGAGCAGCCTGGTGGCCGGAGTTAGACACAGGGCAGAGGGGACATTGGAGACCTTGTGCGTCGTGTGTCCTGAGCACTCCCTCTTCACATCCCATCATGAGAGCAACCTGAACGGCCCCAAGCTTTGATGCCAGGCACTCGGGGTCCAGGCTGTGTGACCTTGGACTGGTAAAGCCCACGCCCTGATCCCATTCAATCCTCACTACCACCTGGGAAATGTATTACTATAATATGGAGAAACAGGCTTAGACGGGTGAAAGGAACCATGATGTGTGTCAGAGCAAAGCCGTTTCCACTTCCCATGAAGCCAAGAGGCCCTGTCAGTAGGAAGTTCTCAGGAATCCTTCCTTGTGATCACCAGCTCTCCCTTGTTTGTCCAGAATCATTCATTCGTTTGTTCGTTCGCTCATTTGTTTATTCATTTATCCATCCACTAAACCCCAAATGACTTATTCCTCTGTGCTGGGTCCTGGCTAGGCATTGGGGATACCTGGGCATTGGGGATATCTGCCTGGCACCAGGGACCCGAGAGTAAGCACACAGCAGCATCCACTTGTATGTTTTATGTTTTTATATCTGCATCTATATATCTATAACTTTATTAAAAAAATAAAAAGAGTCAGACACAGTCTCTGAGCTCATAGAGCTCACAGTCCCCAAGGGCAGCCTATCTCAACCTAGGACCTAGGGGATGGGAAAGTGGTCAGGGATGGCTTCCTGGAGGAGGTGGAGCCTAGGCAGACACCTGAAGGACAAGGTGAAGGAGACACCCACTTTTCTCTGAGCAGGCAGGGAGTGGGAAGGAAAGAAGGTTTTTCAGTGGTGGGGACATTTGAGTTACACCCTGAAAGTCAAGTAGTGAGTCGACAGAGGTACAGGCAAGGTCTTATAGCAGCAGGAACAGCATATACAAAGGCCCAGATGCCAAAATCACCATACGGTGAGGGGGTACACAGGTTTATAGTGAATTTAGTATGCAGGACTCCAGAATGGAAAAGAAAATGGTAAATGATTGGGTCAGAGACAAGATGGGCCCAGTTTAAAAGGTTTATATTTTCCCCTCAGTTTTTTTTAGATATAGTTGACATATACCATTATGTTCGTTTTAGGTGTATAACATAATGATTTGATACTATATGTATGATGAAATGATTACCACAACAAATTTAGTTAACATTTATCACCTCATAGTTACAAATGTTTTTCTTGTGCTGAAAACTTTTAAGATCTGCTCTCTCAGCAACTTGGAAATGCACAACACAGTGCTATTGTTAACTGTAGTCCCCAATCTGTGTGTGATGCCCCAGGACTTGCTATATCTTTTACCTGGAAGTTTGTACCTTTTGACCACCTTCACCTATTTCACCCCCCGCCCACACACACCCCTCCCTCCAGCCCTGGGCAATCACCAATCTGTTCTCTGCATCAGTGAGTACGTCTTTTTTAGATTCCACATAAATGAGATCATACAGTATTTATTTGTCTTTCCCAGTCTGACTTACCTCACTTAGCATAATGCCCTCAAGGTCCATCCATGTTGTCATAAATGGCAGAATTTCCGTCTTTTATGGCTGCATAATACTCCATTGTATATATGCACCACATTTTCTTTATCCATTCATCCCTGTATGGACACAGAAGTTGTTTCCATGTCTTGGCTACTGTGAATACTGCTGCAATGAACATAGGGACGCAGGTATTTCTTCAAGATAGAGATTTTTGTTTGCTTCAGATAAATGCCCAGAAGAAGGATTGCTGAGTCATATGGTATTTATATTTCTAATTTTTTGAGGAACTTGCATACTGTTTTCCATAATGGCTGCACCAGTTTACAATCACATCAAAAGTGCACGAGGGTTCCCTTTTCCTTTACATCCTCACCAACACTTGATATTCTCGTGTGTGTGTGTGTGTGTGTGTGTGTGTGTGTGTGTGTTTTAATAACAGCCATTCTAACCGCTGTTAAGTAAAAGGTTCTAAATGCTGTGAAGGCTGTGAATTTATCCTGAGGATACAGGGAGCCACTGAGTGTTGCAAGCAGAAGGTGACTCAGGAGATTTGTGTTTGAGAAAGAGAACCCAGACTGCCATTTGGAGAATGGATTGAGAGTGGAGACGGGGGTCATTTGAAGGACGAGGCAGTGATTTGAGAGAGAGGCTCAGGGCCCAGCCCGGCAGGGGTGGATGGGTGGAAATTACAGTACTGAGGATGCAGAACTCACGAGGCTGGACAGCCATAAGTTCCTGGGCAAATGTCACCACGGAGAGGCATAAATGTGCTGGTTACCTGCTTACTCAGCCCGTTGTTCTCCCTCACTCAGCATGGGCTGCAAATACAGCTGGGAGAAGACACTGCCATGGTTGACCAGGAGGGGGACGCAGAAGAGAAAATACCAGAGCCCTTGTACTGAGCACTTTGCTACACGTAACCCCCATCCAATCCTCATTGCAGTCTTGCGAGGAAGGCCTTCATTTTACTCCCATTGCAATCGGTGTTAGAATTTAGGTCACCTCTGGGGAAGAGAAAGGGAGCGGTGACCAGGGGGTGAGCAGTATGGGTTTTCTGGGATGGCCATAATGCTTCCGTTCTTGCCCTGAATAGTTCATGAGTGTGTTTTCTTTGTGAGGATTTGTTGATCTGTGCACTTAAGATGCGTGCCTTTATTATAATTTCTTTTTCTGTAAGAGTTTTATGCCTCGACCAAAAATATAAAAAATATGTTATGTGCGTTTTACAAATGACAAAGTGTTGGGTTCAGTTTTGAGGGGTGCAGTGGTGCACTTAAATTTCCTTTAGTAGGTGGTAGAGCTGAGATCGGAATCCAGGAGTGCCCAGCGTAGAAACCCAGGTCTGGTCGGCCTCTTAGTGCCTTTCAACCAAGATGCTCTTCCCAGAGTGACCTGCAGGGGGCGAAGAGAGCAGGGGAGACGCCACGGAGGCCAAGAGGCACCCGGCCAGAAGGGGGCGCTGCTGTCACAGGAAGCGGGCGCGGGCAGCTGGATGAGCTGAGCCCAGGTTGGAGGGAGAACTGGGCAGTGAATCAGCTCTTACCCGCCTTTTACAGAGGAGGACTCCGAGGTCCAGAGAGCAGGAAGGGCTCTCCCAAGGATGAATCAGCATCTCAGGGTTCCACCAGTCCAGTTCTCCTGCCTGGGAACCTGAGCTACATTTCCGAGGTCTGAGGACACCACGGAGACCTTAGAGGTCAAGAACGGGATCCAGAACCCCCAGGTCACCCCATGGGAGTGACCCCTGGTTTCACTGCTGCCCAGCCCAGCCCAGCCCTGTTGGGTGGCGGGGTCTGATGGAGATGAGCCTCAGGGCGTGACCCAGGGATGAGCCAAGACTCCAGAATGCGGTATCCAGGCTTCTGTGGGTGCACACCCGGCTGCCCTGTATAGAGGGTGAGGAAGGAGGGCCGGCCCCAGGGGGCACCCTGCAGGCCGGGACGTCATGCAGCCCGTATCCTGACCTTGTACACTTTCTAACTGGAGGTTTTCAGAGCAGCAGTAGGAGCCCTCTGAAGTTCTGCCCAGTGGGATTTCTAAATCCCCCTGGGTTGGTGGTGCTGCTGGGTAGAGGGTGGAGGATTCAGGCTGGGACAATCCCCTCGTTTCCTGGCCTGGGTTTCTTCCTACTTCCCAGCAGTTAGCTCTGGCAAGCACAGCTTAGTGGGGGCATGAGGAGGTAAGTGGGAAGCTGGTAGGTTCAAACCCTACAGCTGCCACTCACACACCCCGACGTGGGGTTCATCCCTCTCCCTGCCAAGCCTCCTCTGGAAATTGGGGAGGCTGAGGCCCATTTTGCCAGAAAGCAGCTTCCTGTGTGAAATGAAAATGACCCCACAGATCTGGCACACAGAGGGGGCTGTCTGTTCTCTGGCAGACCCCATTTGGCTATCTGGAGTCTGCAGTGGTGACAGCCAGAATTTAGGGCTTGCTGATAACAATTTTTTTTTTGGAGGGGGGATAAATCTTCATGCAGAAGAATTCCAAATAATTCACCTTGATCAGCCAGGTGACCAAGGTCGACATGAGCAGTGATACATGACTGCTGTGATGGTGATGGAAGTGGCCCTTCACCTCTGTGGGCTTTCTCCCGAAACACACCACCCCTGTCTAATCATCCGAAGAACATCCGACAAATCCCACTTGAAGGACAGTCTACAAAATACATGACAAATACTTCTCAAAACTGTCAAGGTCATCAAGTACAAGGAAAGCCTGAGGAACTGTCACAGCCCAGAGGAGCCTACGGAGACGTGACAACTAAATGTAACGTGGTGTTCTGGATGGGGTCCTGGGACAGAAAAAGGACATTAGGGAAAACTTAAGGAAACCCAAATAAAGCATGGACTTCAGTTAATAATAATATATGGTGTTGGTTCATTAACTGTGACAAATGCATCACACAAGATGTTAATAATAGAGGAAGTTGGATGTGAGTAGTATGTGGAACTCTCTGCCACTTTCACAATTTTTCTCTACATCTAAAACTATTCTAAAATGTAACGTTTATTTAAAAAATTTCAAGGGTGGACATGAGATTGCTAACTTTTTATTTTAACTAATGAAGACATTAAAAACCTCACCAAGCCACTTCCTCTCCCCATTGTTTGATAAAAGGATGTCATAGCAGAAGGAAGGCCTCCATCTCGGAATAAAGGACAAGGTGGAGATGGAGTAAGTCCAGGTTAATGAAGAATTCAGACTCTTAATTGTTCTCATCTTGCCAAGGACCTATGAGAAGGCTGGGGCTGGCCTTAGCCCTGGAGAATGTGGGTGGAGCGAGCGATGGTTAGAGAAGGCCATGGCGGAGGACACCAGACACTCGACCAAAGCTGGAGGGGGATTCTGTAGGGAAGGTACTAGGGGAGCCGTGATGGGTGGTGGCAGAGGTGGCTGGTGGTCAGGGTTCAGCGCCAGGAGAGGGAGATAACCACCTCGGGTGGCCTGGGGATTAGGGTTTTCCTGGGCCCTGGACCTTCGGTTTTACCTGGGACAGTCCTGGGCCAGCTGGGCCGGTTGGTCCCCCTAACCAAGCAGGTGGGTCAGGGGACAGGAGACAGCACAACCCAATCCTCAGGGGACGGCATCAGCCCTCAGCAGCTGTCCGTGGCCTCTTGGAAAGGGACAGGCAGGCCCTATGTGGCCATATCTTGTGGAATTTATTATTTTTTTCAAGAGAAGCTAGAAATCTGTTTAAACAAACAAACAAACAAAACTCTCCGGTTTCAAATGTGGGCAGCTAATTCAAACAACTGTGAAATGCTTTTCAGGCCGAAGGAAGCACAGTGCCTCCCTGTGGCCCCCAGGCTGCCAGTTTGAGACCTCTGGAGTAGTTGTGACTTGGGTCCTTGAGCTGGTCCCTTGGGCTCCTCTGAGCTTCAGTTGCCCTGACTGTGAAAGGGGAACAGTTTTGCCTCCTTCAGGGCGGTGTGATTTGTCTGCAAATCGAGTGTTCAGACCGGCACACAGGAAGTTTTCCGTCAACAGGAACACACAAGTGGCAACGACAGAAATGTCCCTCAAGGAATGAATGGACAAACAATGTGGCAGCCTTAAGGAGGCATGATGACATGTCAGGACACGGGTGAATCTTGAAACCATCGTGCTCAGGGAAAGAAGCTCATCGCTAAGGACCACATACTATATGAGTCCATTTCTATGAAACATTCAGAATAGGCAAATCCATGAAGACAGAAGTTAGTGGTTGCCAAGGGCTGCGGGAGTTGGGGAAACTGGGATGGGGGAGGCAATTGCTAATGAGTATGTGGTTTTTGGGGAAGGGTAATGAAAATGTCCTAAAACTGGTGGTGGTGACGATTGCACAACTCTGTGACTCGACTAAAAGCCATTGAATTATGCACTGTAAATGGGGGAATTGTATGGTATGTGAATTATATCTCAATAAAGTTGTTTAAAAAGGCAAAGCAAACAAGCAGTGAGCACAGTTAGTCCATCCAGCTGGGTCCCAGCTCCCCGAGCAGCCGTGAGCAGGGCGCTCCCCTTCTCTGGGCCTCAGTTTCCCACTTGGAGAACACCGGTGTTGAATCAGGTGCATTCTGACAGTGCATCCAGCTCAGACAGCTTATGATTTGATTGTGACAGGTGGTCGCATATCCACCACGGCCACCTGCACACCAAGACCCAGGATGATATGGGCCAAAGATGACCCATCAGCTCGGAAGCCTGTAATTCTGCCCACGTCTGACAGACTGCAGGAATGGGAAGGAGCCAAGCAGACTCCAAGGAAACACTCAGATGTTTACAGTTGATAATAGACATGGCGACAGATGTAATTAAAGAATTGGCGAGCATTTGTTGTCTGTTTACCAAAACTCCCTCAGTGAACTTCATTGTCAGCTCTCGGGGTGGGGGCAGGGGATGCTTGGGCCTGGAGTTGGGAGTGTCTGGCTCTGATGTTCACATCCCTGCTGTGTGGCCTGGGGCAAGTCACTTGACCTCTCTGAGCTTCTGCATGCCTAAAGAGAAGTGATAACAGTAGAGGCAGAGATTCAAGCTGGTTCTGATTCCTTACCTCTTTCAGCCTTCATTTCCTCATCTGTAATCTGACAGTGTATCTAGATCAGTGGTTCTCAACCGATTTTACTCCCCAGTAGAGATTTTTGGTTGTCACAACTTGAGGGTGGGGAGAGTACTGCTGGCATCTCGTGGGTAGAGACCAGAGGCTGCTAAATGTCCTACAGTGCACAGGACCGCCCCACAGCAAAGAATTATCCAGCCCCACATGTCAAAAGGGCTGAGGTTGGAAACCCCGCATTCAGATAACCTCTAAGTTTCCCTCCAGCTGTAGAATATCTTTGAGCTTCATCTTCTTTGCCATGTGCTGGGAAAGTCAGTCTGGAGCAAGCAGTCTCTCCATCCCCACTGGTGCAGAAGAATGGGCCGTGGGCCTGGAACACTTCCTTCACCCGGAGATAAGGAGCCTGCTCTGTCCTCAGGCTTATCGCCGTGTGTGGGGGTATCTTTCCCTGTTTCAGACTTAATGTGTGCTCCTTTGTTCTACTTAAGTGTGGCTATGCGTCATATGGCACCCGGCCAACCCCACTGCTATATCTGTCCCCTGTGAGGAAGAGACAGGGTCCTTCTTTCTGCGGCACACGCGGTATGTGTGCGTTGGCTTCCGGGACTCTCAGGCCATGGGGGGCAGACGCCCACTGCTGAAGCTGACGTGTCCTGTCCCTTCTGTGTGTGGGGAGTGTCATTCCATCAGCACCTGACCGAGTTGTGTTTTCCTTGGCGACTGAGACCGAGATGCTGAGGGCACAAGTGTTCAGACGTCTACTCTAGTGGCAGGTAGAGGGGACTCGCCCACCATCTTGTTTCCCCAGAGCCCTGAGGCAATTTCCAGAAGGTCAGTGTCTGATGATTCTTTAATTCCCAAAGCCTAGAGCTCCACAAAAGCTCTGTGTGGCTTTTTCTCCCTCCCTTTCCTCCCCTGCAGAATGGGGATGATACGGGCCTCCCAGCACGGCTCTGCTGATGGTGGAAGTAGTAGTAATAACAGTAATATTCAACAAGGAACACTTGGTATTACTTAACCATAGGCCTGCATTGCGCTAAGTGTTTGGTACGTTTTAACTCTTCTCGTCTTTACAAGCACTTCTGAGGCGGCTTCGATTATTCTCCTGCTTTATAGATGAGAAAACTGCGAGGCTAAGTGACTCGTCCAGATCATACTGTTACAGGCACTTCTCCCAAATTGGGGTGGCTTTTCAGCTCACAGTAATTTTCCATGTGGCAATCCTGTCCCTTGGGCACTAATCCTTGCCACTCACCTCCTTTGGGACACAGTGATTGGTCCAGGGATGCACACAAATGACCCAAGGTGAGCCAATCAGAAGCCTTCCCTGGAATTTTTGCCAGTTGGAGCTGGCACAGGGGTGGGAAGGTATGAGCCCAGCTGGGGCAAGATGGTTTGGCTGTGTGGAGCCAATACACATTGAGAAACAGATGAGAAGTGGGAGAGAATCCTCGTGGTCTCCAATGCCTGGTTCTGGACCCTACCATCCATCCCCAAAACATAAGCCAGCAGCTTTCCTTTCATGCCTCCATGGGTTCAAGTTGCATTTGTGTCTCTTGCAGCTCAGAGCCCTGACTGATCCCTTTCCTCCCTGCCTGTACTGCCCAGTTCCTGTGCACTGGTGTGTCCCCTGTGCATGTGTGCATGTATACCCAGCTTGTATGGATGTGTGCACACGTGTGTGTCCATGTGAGCTTGTGTGCATTGGCCAGTGACCCAGGTGGTCCATTCCTGCTCCCATATTCTGCCCTGGCTTTGAAATTGACTTTCCCTATCAGGGCTGATGATCTCAGAGGATTAGAATTTGTGGGGGCAAAGGCCAGCGTGGCAGGCCTGGGATTCTGGGCTGACTGCCTTCTCAGCCTCGGAAAACCCCTTCCCTGGAGACCGGGGCAGCATCGTGGAGGTCTGAGGGGAGAGTCCTAGAGCCCTAGAACGCCTGGGCTGATAGGCAGGGCCCTGTAGTGGGCGTCACCTTGTTTTACCTGCTCAGCATCATCCCCCACCCTTTCTGGGACTAGGACCCAAGCTGCACGATTCCGTTTACATGAAACGTCCAGAATAGTAAATGCATAGAGACAGAAAGTCAGGTGAGGAGCTGCTTAAGGGGAACGGGATGAGGGATAGAGACGTTATAGCTGAAAGGTTTCTTTTTGAGATGATGACAATGTTCTAAATTTGTGCTGATGGTTGCTATACATAAAACTACTGAAATGGACACTTTAAGTGGGTGAATGGTATGGTGTGTGAATCATATCTTGATAAAGCTCTTTTGAAAAAAGGATTCCAAGACTCATAGTTGAGCCGGGCTTTTTCAGGGTATTTCTTTAAAAGTCACACACTTGGCCTCCAGGGGGCTGTGTTTGGCTGGTGAGAAATCAGGGCATTTTTATTTCTGCTCTGCTACCCAGATTCCTTTATCTGCTTTGCGCACATCTGGTGCCAACATTTCACGTGTACATGGCCTGCTTTCTTTTGCTTCGCGTAGCTGTCTGGGTCCCCCGGCTGTGTCCCCATCTGCCTCCAGGCTGTCTGTTCATCTGTCCATCCCTCAGCATCTGTCCTTTCCAGCTCCGTTCACTCTCTCAGAGGAGCTCAGCACAGCCAAGGCAGCAGACAGTACATGTGAATAGAGGGCCCTTAATTTGGGGAGCAGTTACACCAGTGCTCGGAGAGCCAGAGGCCTGGGCTGGAACCACGGCAGAGACACAGAGAAGCAGGCAGGAGAAACACTCCCTTCCTCCATGGGGTCTGGGAAAGGAGGTGAGCTCCATCGGTTGATGGAGAGCAGAGCTGAAGGATGGGGAATGCCCTGAGGGCAGCTGGACTGGAAGCTGTCCCACCCACCAGTGTGTGACGGGGTAAGTCACCAACTTCTCTGTCCTGGTACTAAATGGAAGACACAGCCAACCCTCAGCTCCGCCCCAGCCACAGCCTCTCTGCGGTATGACTAGCAAATGTCCCTTGTGTGTTGTTCCTGCTCCAGCGCATTTAGACACACGTCACTCTTTTTGTTGGGGCTTGTCTGAAAGAGGGGCCCCGAAGTAAGAGGAAGGAGGAGCGGAGGGTGAGAGACTCTGGGCAGCTGGGGGCAGGGGTGTCTGTAGCCCGATATTTGTGGCCTGGAGGTCACTTCATCGGCGCCCGCACAACTGTGCAGAAGCCGAGAGTCTCGCCACCAATCTGAGATGACCAAGGAGGCACTGGGTGTGGAGGGAAGGACACGAGCGCTGGAGATGCACTGGGTTCGAATCCCCCCTCTGTCATCTCCCAACTGTAGATTTTCGGCGCGTGTTTTCCTTTATCTAAGCCTCAGTTTCCTCATCTGGAAAATGGGGCCCAAAACAACATGTAGCTCATAAGTTTGTTGTAAAAAATTAAAGGCAGTGATGTGTTCTAAGTACGTGACGTATGGCAGAGAGTGGTTTACGACCAGCTGTGGGTGAAGCTGCCGAGTTCCAGCCCTGAGGTAATTCTGGCTGGCTGAGGTACCCTGGGCAAAACCCTCAACTTTCTGAGCCCTGTTTCTGCATCTGTGAAATGGGAATAACTGCTCTGCCCGTTTTTTCAGGGCTGTGGCGAGGATTACTTGGGACCAGCACAATGTAGCCTAGGTGTTCTTGGAATCGCGATGTAGTCATTTCCCCCACACACAGGACGTGGGTCCCGGCAGCCCACCACAGACCAGCACCCTATGTCTGGGCTTGCTCACTTCCTTCCTCTTTGGCAGTGTCTTGCCAGTAAGCAGGCTTGAATGCAGCTGAGCTGTGTGGGGAGGGGAGAGCAGGCTGGGACTGAGTGTGGAATGGGTGTCATGGTGTCAGGCTTATGAGGGATGTCATTCTATCCCTTGGCTGTGACTCAGCAGTCAGGATGAGTTTTCGCACCCTCCAGAGCGCCCTTGTGACTTACCAGTAGGGCCGTCATGACCCCCGTCCCAGCATCGAGTGCAAAGACCTCAAAGCCCATCCATCCTCCTGGTGCCATGCATAGGGTGACTGACTGGCCATGACAAAAGGCTGTGATTTAGGGAGGCTTCAGCTGCCCGCGCCGCCGGGGCTGGTGGCAAATCAAAGAGGAAGCCTTCTGGAGATCTGTCTGCATTGCATGTCCTTTGTACTTATAAAATATTTCGTAGTAATAACCTCAATTGTGTAGGTGGCTCCAGCGCTGCCACCCACTTGATGTATGTGACCTGTGAAGTCACTTCATCTCAGCTTCCATTTCCCAGGTGCAAAGCAAACGTTGGGACGAGACCCCATTTGCTCATTTGTTCATTCACTGATTTATGCACGCGGTCATTCCACAAATATTTGTCGTGCACCTGCCAGAGGCTAGGTGCTGTGCTAAGCCTGGGGGATCCAGCCCAGAGCACCCAATGAGGTTCCAGCCCTCACAGCCCAGACATTCTAGTGAGGGGACAATCAACAAACAAGCAAATCAAAACTGACAAAATGTGGTCTGTGCCACGAGGGAGAAGAGCCATGTGCTAGGACCTGGGGATGGGGAGACAGGGAGGCCTCCATGAGGAGCTGCATGAGGAGAAGCCAGCTGTGCAGGGTGTTGGAGGAAGAACATTCTGGCAGGGGGGCAGTATGCGCAAAGGGCCTGAGGAAGGATGGGGCTTATGGTGTCAGAGCTCAGGGTGAGGGAGTGCAGTGGGCAGGAGGAGGGTGTTTGTTCCTCATTCTTGACTCACGGAGAAGCCATGACAGGACCTTTGGCTGAGGAGGGACGTGATTGGATCTGTTCATGAAACCATCTCAGACCTCCCAGACATTTGCTGTGGGGCTTCTGGTGTCCCGTCCACTGTGCTGGCTCTGGAAGCAGATGACAATTTTGATAGTTAAATACCGTTGAACACTTAAGTCTGTGCTGGGGACGATGGTAAGCCCTGATGTGTGTGTGTGTGTGTGTGAATATTAAAAACTCATTTTGACCTCATGATGACTCTGCAAGATAGGCCTGTCGTTATCCCCCTTTTACAGATGGGGAAACTGAGGCACAGAAAAGTCAAGTGAACTTGCCCCAGGTCACTCACTTGGTAGTGAGGGTACAGGTTGAAGAGAAATGGGATGAGGCCCGAGACACTTAGCTATGGAGGAAGCGTTGTCAGGCCTAGGGGGCTGGGAGAGACTCCTGGGTGTCTGGTTGGGTGCCTTGTGGGTGATGATGGCCTGTGGGCACATGGGAGGAGCAGCTCTCCCAGTAGAGGAGCTGGCAAGTGGCACGGTGCCCTCCCTGGCAGGAGTTTGTTTCTTGGGATGGAGCAGGTCCATTTGGGTTTCTGGCCCTTCCTCAGGGAAACAGGATGGAGTGGTTGACAAGAATATGGCCCCAGAAACTTAGCCTGTCTGTCCTTCATTTTCTTTATCGGTGAACTGGGAATGTGATTATAGGTGTGTAGGGATGAAATGAGGTAATGTTTGCCTAGTGTTGGTACCTGAAACATGCTCAAAATATGTTAACAAGGAAGCAAAAGGCTCAGGCCCGGAGAGGTGGGGAGCAGAAGGTCCCCAATCCAGGAAATGCCTCCCAGTAAGCTGTGACAACTGGCCCAACCTGGCCCCGCCTCCCAGAGCTCAGGTATCCCCAATGCCCAGGCTCCCTTGGGCACAGGGCCCTGACTGCTCCTTGCCAGGCTCTGGCAGGCGGGAGGACTGTCATTTCAGCCAGATGCCTCCAGGGTCTCCGTCCTCTGAAGCAAGGACCAAAGGGGCCAGACCTCATGCCTGCCTGGTCAGGGCCAGGGTCACTGCCCACACAGGAGGGTCAGGCGGCTGTCACGTGGTGCCTCAGTTTTTCATGATGACCATCTTTTTTTTTTCATGGTAGAATCATCTGAAAACAGGGAAGGAAACCCCATGATCTTCAAAAGGCAGGCAGGCAGGGAACCAGCGGGGACACCCTGATTGCCGAGAACCCCTCTGGCAAAACCCCGCGACCCCTTCCAAAATCGTGTTTTGTTTTATTTTTTGAGATTTACCTGGATTTTATTTCTGTTGATTTAGCATTGGATATTTGTTCCAAAAACTATTCATCATATAAAGATTTTACTTTATTTCAAATATCTTCAGCACAAGTTTGGCAGTGTATCTCACAGATGTACTGACCACAGGAAGAATGAAAAAAGCATGTCCTCCCACAGATAAGCAGAAGGCAGCAATTCTGTCTTTTCTGGCACATCCACATCAGGCTAGCCACTGAAAGAACAGGAATAATTCTAGAAGTATTACCATGCCAAAAGTCAGGCTACTCGCCCCAAAGGTCAGGCTACTCGCCCCACGAAAGCCAAAACTCAAGAGATGAGGTCAGTGGAAAGAAAAGCAGGTTTATGCAAAATGCCAGTGGACTCCTGTCCAAAGGCCATCTCGCCGCTCCCAGCACAGCCAAAAGGTGTTATGGGCAGGTAAAGAGAGGCAGAACAAGGAAGTTAGGCCGTTACTGGGAAAAGGCGCTTCCTTGAGGCTGGTTTGTTTCAGGCATTGGAGTGGATCTTATGCAGGTGTAAAAACTTCTTTCAAGTCATTGAGCCAGGTATGCATACGGTCTGAAGTAACAGAACCATTGAATCTGGTGTGAACAGTAAAGGTACAGTAAACAGAGTCATTAAGGTTTGGCAGGAGGGAAGTGAAGCAAAGAAAAGCTGTCAAAAACTCCCACGCTAAACTACACCGTTGAATGACCGAATTACAAATCTCAAAATAAAAAATACAGTGTCACCATTACATTAGCACAGGAAAAATGCTTGCATTTTGGTAAACTTCTCAGAATTTTCACAGTGGGCACTTCCTTTAGACTGGTCTGACCCAGTCGAAATATATTAATGTGAGCCCCTTATGTCGTTTTAATTTTCTTGTAGCTGCATTAAAAAAAGTAAACAGAAGCAGGGGAAATTAATTTTAACAACATATTTTATTTTGTCTAGTTTATCCAAAATGTTAACATTTCAACATGTAATCAACAGTTAAAAATATTCTTGAGGTATTTTCCTTTTTTTTTTTTTGTACTAAGTTTTCAAAATCCAGTGTGTATTTTACAGCACATCTCAATTTCAACCAGCCATACTTTACTCAGTGGCCACGCGTGACCAGTGGGGACCACATTGGCAGTACAGCTCTAGACATTGAATTTTCCTTATAGGGAAACCTTGGTTTTTTTCTTTAATGTGTCAGTTACTTAGGACCCATGTTATGTGTCCGGTTCTTGTGCTTTTGTTTGTTTCCTTCTCTATATAATCTGATTTTGATAAGGACTCAGTGATAAAGATGATCTTTAAGATGAATCTTCTCTCTTTGCTCACAGTTTGAATTTTCCTTCTCAGTGTCATTCTTTTCTTTTAAAAATCTTTTCCACCAACATTTTACTGTGACAGTGTTCAAAATGCAGCGAAGTTGGGCCGGCCCGGTGGCTCAGGTGGTTAGAGCTCCATGCTCCTAACTCCGAAGGCTGCCGGTTTGATTCCCTCATGGGCCAGTGGGCTCTCAACCACAAGGTTGCCAGTTCAACTCCTCGAGTCCCACAAGGATGGTGGGCTGCACCCCCTGCAACTAGAAACGGCAACTGGACCTGGAGCTGAGCTGCGCCCTCCACAACTAAGACTGAAAGGACAACAACTTGAAGCTGAACGGCACCCTTCACAAGATTGAAAAGGACAACAACTTGACTTGGAAAAAAGGCCTGGAAGTACACACTGTTCCCCAATAAAGTCCTGTTCCCCTTCCCCAATAAAATCTTTAAAAAAAATGCAGCAAAGTTGAAAGAATTGTACAGTGACCACCCATGTTCCCATCACCCAGATAATATTTTGTTGTATTTGCTTTATTGCCTATCCCTTCATCATCCATCCATCCCTTCATCATCCATCCATCCCTTCATCATCCATCCATCCATCCACCCACCCACCTGTCCACCTGTCCATCTTCTTTTCCATCCACCCCTCCCTCCTTTTCTTTATCCATCTCTTCATCCCTCCCTCCCTCTCTTTATCGATCCCTTCTCCATTCATCCCATCCCTCTCTCCATCCTCCCTCTCTCCATCCATTTACCCCTTCCTTCCTTCTTCCTTCCTTTCATCCATCTTTCTTTCCATCCATCTCTTCATCCATCTGTTTATCTCCCCATCCATCCATCCATCCATCCATCCATCCATAACTGTGACTAGTCTTATTTTTCTGATGCATTTCACACTAACTTGCTATCAGTCCCCATCCCCTCAGTGTGGCATGCACTGTAATAACCAGAGTTGAATATTCAGAATAATTTTTTCATTGCAGAAAAATTAAATACACAGGTTTCAACGAAAGCCAGCTATGTATGTATATCTGCAGTGACAGTCATGGGATATAAAAATACCTGTGACTCCCGACGGTGACAAAGTCACAAGTCCTGCTATTACTGGTTTTGGTGTTGCTGCATTAGGAATTGGAGTTCAGTCCTAAAGTTTAGTTACAGGCTAGTGAAAATACAGATGTAACCATTTTTCCTATGTAAATGCACGGATCCTTTGAATTTGAAGAACTTCCTACTCAGTTCTTACTTGATAAAATCCAAATTGTGCTGCTACCATGTGAAGGCAAATGATACCAAAGGGAGAGATACTTCCTGAGCGCGTGTTACACTTTATCATTTAATCCTCACAGCCACCGTATGGGGATGAAATAGCTGTTTCTCTACTCACGATACTTCTGACCCGAAATGTGTGAGATGTGGGGCTCCCCCCCAACCAATCCTCCAACTCTCTGGACACCAAGTAGGTGTCCTGTAATTTAATTCAGCTCTGATGCTAACTACCCGGAGTTCGCGTCAGACCCCACAGGTTCAGGATTCAGTCCCGTAAGACTGCCCTCCCTTCAGGGACCAGTCACAAGGATTGGGCCCCAGAGCCCCCCGACTTCTGTCTGACTTGCCAGCAATGTCAGTTCTCACAACTCCTACCCCAGGTTCCGTAATTTGCTAGAACGGCTCACAAACCTCAGAAACACTTACATTTACCGCTTTATTATAAAGGATCTGACAGAGAGAAACCGCAGGTGAAGAGATAATAGGATACGGTCGAGAAGGGTCCCGAGGGCAGGAACTCCTGTCGCTGTGGAGTTGGGGTGTCCACCCACCCATCACGCGGTTGGTTCACTAACTGAGAAGCCCCCCGAACCCTGTATGTAGTTCAGGGAGTTTTATGGAGGCTTCGTCATGGAGGCTTGAAGGACCTTTAACTCCATCTCTAGCTCCTCTCCTTCCCTGAGGATGGGGGTGGGGCTGAAAGTCCCAAGCTTCTCATCAGGGCTTCATCTTTCTGACGATCAGCCCTCACCCAGGAGCCACCTAATTAGAGCAAAAGACTCTCCTGTCATCCGGGAAAAGCCAGGGGATTTAAGAGCTCTGTGAGGTACTCCTCTCACTCTCCTCGCTCAGCAGATCACAAGGGCAGGAGCTCTGTGTCAGGAACTAGGGGCAAAGACCAAATATCTATTGGTGTCACAGGGGATGGAGAACTACCATCCCATCTTATAGCTGAGAAGACTGAGGCCCAGAGGGGTAATATGATGTGCTCAGGTTCCTGGCTCGCAGGTGCCGGTGCCGGGCTAATAATATGTTAATAGCAGGCTTGCCAATGTGATTGGAGTCCTCCAGTGGAGGATTTCACTCACTCGTCACAGTGGCTTTGCAGGGCCGTGCCTGAGCCCTAATCCCCAGCTGCCAGCAGCAGAAACAGACCAGGCCGATGTGAGCAAAAGGAACCTATGGGAAGAACACTGGAGACCTCAGCGCCAGCACTGACTATGGCCTAGAAAGTGGGCTGCAGGCCTGGTCCCAGAAGGTGGGTGCCCCTGCCACCTGCAGAGATGCCCCCATCCCTGCTTCTTTGTGGCACCAGTGCCCACTGTGTCTGGGGCCTGGGTACCTGATTCCTCAGGTGGGAGCACGTGCCCACCTCCTAGCTGCTCAGAGGCTGGCGAAATGCAAGGCTGCAGTCTCCCGTTTTCCTAGCGGGAAGCAGGGCTTTCTCACAGTGAGATGCATAAGGGTGCCAGTTTCTCCAGGCCCAGGAAAGGGCACAGCCGCGGCAGCCCTAAATGGTGCCCAAGGCCCAAACAGATGCTGCTTTTCTTACCCCTTTACAGATGAGCAGACTGAGGCTCAGGGAGGAGTGGTCAAACCGGCCTCGAGGCTCCCCACTGGCTTGCTCTCCCTTCCTGCCTCCCCCGTGCACGCCCAGGGTCTCTGTGCTGCCAGCACCTGCTTTAGCCCCAGTGTGGCAATGGCAGGGAGGGCACTTACAGGCCTCGGAGGAACTGAAATGCTGGAGTGCTGGTCAGAAATGCCCTTTGCTGTTGCACAGACAAAAGGTTTCATTCCATAGGGTCAGGGCTGGGGCACTGGTGACAAAAGGGGTCTTGCCGGGGACCCTGACCCCTCCGGGAGGCTGGAAGAACTGTTTCAAGTTTAGGTTTTTGTTCTGTTTTCCCTGGTGAGAGAGGTGGGGTGGAGGCTGCTGGGGTCCAGCATGAGGGAGAGCGGCTCCAAACAGTGCCAGCGGAGGTTCCCAGCTCCTGATCCCAGACCCCAGGCAGGGCCGGTCATGGCAGGGAACATGGGGTGCTTTGGGGTGTCTGTGGCCAGACAGACAGAAACCAGCCTGTGTGTGATGGTGTGTTGTACCCTGACAGATGACACAGGTGCCTCTTGAGGGACAGGGACGGCTTCTGGTCCCCATGGCCACTCCCAGATGTATGCTGTACACACACAGACAGCAGTGGGGTAGCGGGGTAGGGGAAAGGAGAGGCACTAAAAGGGAGTGAGGGTTCCCAGTGCTGGTTGGTGTCTGCGTGCACACGTGTGGGTGTTGGTGAGCGTCACCGTGTGTACACCCCTGCATGTGTGCATCCGTGTGTACGAGCACCTGTGTGTGTGTGTGTGTGTGTGCATATATGTATTCGTGTGTCTGTGTATTTGCATGTGAGTTTCATTTGGGGTTTCTTACGCCCGTCTACATTTGTCTCTGCATACAGGTAGGGAGCCTCATGCAAACCTGTGTGTTTATTGTGCTTCCTGCATGCCAGGCTTCCAACTGTTTGCATGGAGTAACTCACGTAACCCTCTCAACAACCTTTCGAAGTTGGGTCCTATTATATTTTGGTTTTCAGATAAGGAAACTGAGGCACAGAGAGGTTGAGTGACTTGCCCGAGATTGCAGAGGTGGGACCAAACCCAGGCTGGCTTGCTCAGTCAGCCCTCAGGCTGCACCAGCTCCTGCTCATAGGGTCCTGGGTTGCCCGTGTCCACGTGGGTGGGTGCCCCTCTGGAAAGGGGTCCAGCTGTGTTCCACCCTAGCGTGTTGTACACGTCGGGGAAAGGGTCCTGGAGTGTGGTCAGGCATTATGTGGGCGTGTCTGTGGGCCCTGTGTGCACGTGGGGGGCGGGGGACACATGTGTATGCAGATGTGATGAGCGCCAGATGGCTTCCCTCACCAGACCCTGCAGTGGGGGCTCCGGACCCCGGCCATCCAGGCGGCCATCCAGGGAACGCAGCCCCAGCACCTGCGCCTGGGCCCTACCCTCCACCCTCTCTCTGGGCCCCAGAGCTGGCCTTTGTTTCCTTTATTGGAGGCCAGAAGGGAGGGAGTGGGCACTGTGGGAATTCCAGTGGAATTCTAGGCATTCAGCTTTTCTGGGGCCCGGGAGGAGCCTGGAAAACTCCACCCAAGCCAGGGCAGAGGGCACTGCATGGTCTCGTGTGAGAGGCGGCTAGACACTCTGTCCTCAGAGGGAGCAGGGCGGGTGGCATTTGCAACACAGAAAGCAGGTCCTGGGTGGCATCTCCCTTGGGCCTGGAGGCTGGTCAGCAGCCTGGTCTATCTCTCAGGGCCTCCGCCTGGCCGGACCGGGTTGAGGACCACAGGTGTCCAAACGCCAGGCCAGAGGGTCAGAGGTGTGGGTGGGGCAGGAGGAGGCTCGGGAGTCAGATGCAGCTGCTTGTCCTGAGCTGAGACCTCGGGAGCCTCGCAGCCTCCTGAGCTGTTTCCTCTGCAGACGGGTTTCCGGCAGAGAATGAAGCCTGGTGGCCCCCTTTGTCTCTGCTCATCTCTGTGCCTCCCCCATCTACTCCTCTTCCTGCTCAAGCCATCTTCCTCCTCTTTCTCAGCCCCCTGTGGAGGGGGCAGCCAGTTGCTTAGTCCTGCTCTCACACTGCCCCTGTAGTGGGTTGAACAGTAACCCCCCCAAAAAAAATATGTCTGGTCCTGAACCCCGGTACCTGTGATCTTACTTGGAAATAGGGTCCCTGCAGAGGTCATCAAGTTAAGGATCTCGAGATGAGATCCTCCTGGATTGAGGGAGGGCCCAAAACCCAGTGACTGGTGTCCTTAAAGAGAAAGGAAGGAGATTTGAGACATAGAGATGCAGAGGGAAAGGCCGTGTGAAGATGGAGGCAGAGATTACAATGATCCAGCTCCAAGACAAGGAACCTCCTAGAGCCACCGGAAGCTGGAAGAGGCAAGAATTCACCCCTGAGGCCCCCAGAAGGGAGCACGGCCCCGCTGACACCTTGATTTCCGACATCTGGCCTCCAGCTCTGGGAGAGAGCACAGTTGGTTTTCTTAAACCTCTCGGTTTTGGTCATTTGTTACAGCAGCCCTGGGAAACTGACACGGCATCCACAGCCACCTCCCCTTGGGCCTGGTTAGTTCTTTTCTGTCGTTCTGAGTGCAGATCCCTAGTCCACCGCCCGCTCTGGGCACGTGTCTTTAGCCCTGGTATGCCTCAGTTTACACGAATGTAAAACAGGGACAATAATATCAAAGATACTCGGACAGTGCTTAGCCAAACGAGGCGCAGGAGAGTAGCAGTTATTGCTGTTATCATGGCTGTTGCTACCCGTGGGGTGGTACCTGTCACCTGCACCTTAAAGGCAAATGGTGAATTTTAATTGGATGGGGAAGGTGTACATTATAAAGTTACCTTGGAATGTTTGGCCGCCCCAAACCGTGGTCAGAATCAGCTTGGAGGACAAGGTCACTGGCTTAGCTGTTGCTGGGTGCAATGTCAACGGATATAATTAGCGTGTGACTAGTTACCGCAGAGGGGGCTGCCTGCCCCACTCAGCAGTTCTCATGCATTCATTCATGCCGCACCGATTCCCTGAGCAGCTACTACGTGACAGATGCCCCAACAGTTAAGCCCCAGGGCTGCACTCGGGTGCTCAGTCTTGAAACGGAGGCCAAGGAAGGGAAGTGATGGCACGAGGTGGGGACGTGGGAGGGGAAGGAGAAAGAGGGGCCCATTCAGAAGGGCTGGGGTCCCGGAAAGCTCCTCAGAGTCAGGACAAGTAGGCCTGGAGAAAACGGGAGGGCATTCGGGGCAGAGAGAACAGCTTGTGCAAATGCCCGGGGCCAGGAGCTTGTGGAACCTTAGGGACTCGCAGGTATTTTGAGCAGCCGGGACACAGAAGGTGGGTCATGGTGAGCAATGCAGCCCAAGAGGCCGCCCCCCAGAGCAGGGCCTGTGAGGGGCTGGAACTTGTCCTCGGGGGTCATTGGTGGGTTTGAAGCGTTTCTGGTTGAAGAGCAAGGCCAGACTTCCTGCATCTGTTACTGAGCCCCTCCTCTGTTAGGACCCCCACTTTGTGCTCCAGACCTGATCCTTGTGCCAATCAAGGTGCTTTTCCAACCAGAGGGACTGAGAGTGGGAAGGGAAATAGGGAGCCAGGACTCCCTGAAACAGAGAGGTTCGCGTACCCCAAAGACCAGGGGTGTGGTAACACCTGGCATACATGGAAGATCAGTCAGTGTCTGTGGGTGCGGGGAAGGGTCCAGGAAGACCAGCCACTCACTCAGGTGCCTGGTGACTGATACCGAATCTTCCACCACAGCCCCCCAGGTCTGGGACACTTGGAGATGTGTGCAAAGGCAGACTTTGGGGGCAACCCCCACACACTAGGCTCTGGGTAGAGGAGCATCTAACATAGGGTTGTGTTTCATCAGCACCGCCTCCTACGAGCTGTGCACCACTGCAGCTCCAGATGGGAGCCTGAGCATCCCAGAGCCAGGATTCAGACTTAGCTCTGTCCGCCCCCAAAGCCCTGGTTGCTCAACTACTGAGCTCTGCCGTCACTCGTGAACCCCTCTCACCCCAGCTACAATCAGTCCATGATGAGTCCCTTCCCAGAAACCAAGTATGTGGTCCTGAGAAGGAAAGGAGGGGCTGCCCAGGAAAGGAGGGGCTGCCCAGATCGTCCTTACCAGGCTGCTGTGTGCCAGCTGTTGTGTTGGCTGCCAGCAGCTCACAGCTGTCTCCTCCACCCCTCCTCTGGAAAACCTCCCCCTCGACAAGCTTCGTGCACCCAAATCCCGGTCTCTGGCTGTTTCTAGGGAACTAACCTAAGATGAGATCATGTCTGATTTCCCCAGCTGAGGATCTTCCCATATGTACTCAGTCCTTCCACGAAGTTTTACTTGCTTGGCTCAGCCGTGGAAGCCATGCTTCATCTGGCCCCTGCAGACTACCCCCGCCCCTTGCCTCTGAGGTCCTGTGCTAGCCTCACCACTCGGTAAGAAGGGGCAAGACCCACTGCTCTGATCACTTCCTGTGGAGGCGAGATTTCCAGTCTTCCTGGTGTACCGCAAGCATTGGAAGGGTGTTGATTTGGCTGGGCATTCTATAAAGTGTTTCCTTGGAGCTCTAGGAAATCCAGTGCCAGGACACTGAACTGGTGGAAAAAAGAGTGATAACAGACATTCTTTTCACATGGAAAATCTGGGAGGCTCCGAGTGTAGCAGGTTCTCTGAAGCCACACCAAGCTCAGTGCTGGTTGGAGCTGGGATGAGTAATGGTTGTTAGGCAAGATGACCTGCTTGAGAAATGAACTAGGTCTTATTTTGGCTATTGATTCATCACAAAAGAATGAGAAGTATTTTTCCCTCCCTCCATCTCCTTCAAAGAGCATCTGTGTCTTTGTGTTCTGAAGGGTTATGTTTGCCTTAGACCAGTGGAGAATCAACAGGCCTTGATTTTTAAAAGCCTAGTACGTCAGTCAGGACTCATCCAGTTGCAAATAACAGAATTCCACTGAAATTAATTTATACCAAAGCAGAACGTATTGTTTTGTGTCACTGGAAAGTTGGGAGTGTGACAGCTTCAGGCATGGCTGGATCCAGGGGCCAAGGCAGTATTGCTGGCGAACCTTCTTCATCTCAGGACCCTGCTTTCCTCTGTGTTGGCTTCATTCTCAGGTGGGCTCTCTCCATCCGCTGGCACAGATGGTGCCTCACAACCCCAGGCTTCTGTCTTACCAGCCTAGTAGATTTCTTCTTGTCCAGTAACTCTAGCAAGAGTCTTAGGGTTGAGTTTCATGGGCTCAACTTGGGTCACATGACCGTTACTGAAGCAATGGCTATGATCAGCCCCTAGAGCCTGGGGTGGGGGTAGGAAGAAGGAAAGCTTTGACAACCAAGGTAAGAGATGCTGTTTACACCTAGGGTTCTTGGGGAATGGAACCTGGAGAGGCTTTGGGCGTCTCTGGGGAGGCAGGCTTCTGAGTGGCAAAATCCTGCCCCCTTGGCAAGGGGGATCAGATCCCAATTTCATCAGACTAAGAAAAGTAGTAAGATTTTTCTCACAAGTATTATGGAACTAATTATATCATTCATAGGAGCAACTTGTAAATTCTGGGACTTTTCTCAGTCAGCCCAGAACTCCTGAGAAAGTGGCTGAGAATGTGGGATCTGGACATGACCCGTGGTTTTGGATCCTGGCACTGGCATGCCACTGACTAGTTATGTGACCTTGGGCAAGTCACTCAACCTCTCTGTGCCTCTGTTTCCTCATCTGAAAAATGGGGACCATGACATTTCCTGTCTCAGAGGATTCAGTGAAGCTCTGAGGACTGGGTGATTTGCCCCTGTCTTGGGCTTGGGTTTGCACCAGTTTGGCTGACTCCGAGTTCTGGGCTCTTTCTCTCCCCAGTGCTGGCCCAGGAGCTTGTTGGATGTTGGTTGAATGAATGAATGAATGAATGAATGAATGAATGATTAAAAAGAAAGCTGTCACTGGGTTTCTTCAGCACACAGCACAAGGGCACTTGGCGTCCCCTGAGAAGCCTGTCTTTGACTGAGTTCCCCTAGAAACAGACTCTGAGACAAGGATTTGGGTGCAAGTAGTTTATTTAGGATGTCATCCAGGAAACACTGTCATTGCATTGACCATGTTGATCTGAGAGTCTCATCTATTGCTTCTCTTCTGCCCTCCACATCTTGAGCATGTTTCTCTTTCGGCTAAGTCCAACCTGGAACCACACGGGGAGAGGCTTCTAGGAAACTGACTTCCCAGCTTAAACGAGTTGAACCCAGCTTAACCAGTTCATCCCAGCACTTTGTCCCACCTCCTGGGGTCCTTCAGGCCAGAGCTGGGCAGCTGGGACACCTCGGCTTCCCTCTGGTGACTTCTCATCCTCCCATAGGCTAGCCCCCTTCCTTATGTGCTGGTCTCAGGCAGCGTTCCAAGAGGGTAAAAGTAGAAACCTGGCCTCCTAAGGCCTAACCTCAGTGTTCAGTGTCAACTCTCAGTCTGCATTCTATTGGTCAAAGCAAGTCACAAGGCCAGCCCAGGTTTGAGGGGTGAGGAAATAGATTCCGTCTCTTAATGGTAAGAGTTACAAAATACTGGGGCCACTTTTTCAGTCCTAAGACAGTTAACTGTGTGATGACAGTGGATGTCAATGGAGTCCCTTGAGATAATGCAATGCACAACCTGTGCAGCTGTCCGGACAGCCCTGCTCACGCCACGGGATTCATCTATTCTTTTCACATTCCTCACTGTGGTTCACATCTGTTATGTTTGAATGCCCAGTGTTCAGCACCCCTTCCCCACCTGTATTTTGGTGAGTCCAACCCTCTCAACCAATGAGAGTGAGCATGTGATCAGGCATTCTCTCACCCTAACCTTAGTGATTGGTCAAAGGATGGCCACATGACCCAAGCTGGACCAGTGAGATGCAGTCATGGGACTTTTGCCAAAGCTTTGGGGGAAAGAGGTTTGTTTGTTTGTTTGTTTGTTTCTACTTGGGTTGCTAGGCTGATTGGAAGCCTGGAACTGCTGGGGACCATCTTTACAACCATAAGAAGGGGGCCTGCCTAGGAATGAAACATTCACAGAGGAGAGCAGAGCCAAGAGATGAAGAGAGAGAGAGAGAGAGAGAGAGAGAGGATAGCATTTGAGCTCCTAGATCCAGCCATGCCTGATGTCCTTCCCATGGATTTTCCAATTATATAAGCCAATAAATTCTCTTTGATTTAGGTTTCTGGCCCTTGCAACAGATATCTTAATAATACATTGCTATGCAGCTATTTGGAGCATGAGGAGGATTAAATGAGCTAACAATATATGAAATATGTGGCTCATTGGGGCCCATTAAAAGTCAGCTCTCAGGAATTCCTCCCTTCCTCCCCCAGTGAATATAGTTCCAATCGAAAATCTACTACATGCATTAAACAATTTGGAACAGGCATGGATGGGTTTGGCTGGTTGCAGGACAACAAACAGAACCAAATTTTACATCACCTGCCCGTACTCTTGACACCTTGTCTTCTTAATTTAAATTCAGAAAAGTGATGGCTTTAAATAACCGTGTGAAATGGTACAAAAACAATCTCGAGAGACGCCCTTTTTGTTTTCTCTGCAAGAGGAGAGAAGGGAGGCGGCGTAGGGAGATGGAAATCTGTAAAGACAGGCTCCTCCATCTGCACAGAATTAAAAAGACGTTCACAAGTGTGGGGCCTGGAAGTGGCTCTCTCATGACTGCCTCCTCCTCGGGCACTCTAGCTGCCCTGAGTTTGTTTTTCCTGGGACTGAGTTTGGATGTCAGGCGGGTGGAGGGGTTCTGGGATTTCTCCCCACCCGGTGAGCCAGGGGAGGACAGGGGAGGCCACAGGCCACTCAAGGTCTGCGTGTTTGGAAAAGCATCAGGCTGATTGTTTACTCTGGGTCTATTGCCGGCCTTCGAGCCAGCCACGCTGGGCTCTCCAGATGCTTCCAGCTGCGGTCCTGTAAACAGTCTACGCTGCCTGGCCTACCGCAGGGCCTTCTCTGCCTGTCCCCATCCCCAGGCCACCAGGGTGGGTTGCCAAAGCACCCCTCCAACCAAGTCCCCGCTGCTCACAGGTTTCTGTGCCCCCCCCCCCCCGCCACCAACAACTGTGAGATGGTCAGTCGAGGACCAGAGTGGGCCCACAGCCAGGTCACGTTCTGCTTCATCCTGTCTTACTTTGTTTTATATTGTTTAATTTGAGCTGGCAATGAAAACTCAGAAGGCTTCCCAGGAAACTCTGGATTCTGGTTTCCTTGAAAAAAACTGGAAGGCCTAGTAATACTGGACCTGCTTTCCCATCCAGCAGAAATTGGTTCCAGCTAAGGAGCAGATGGTCTTTTATCTTAGTTTTGGTCACCCCAGATGCAGGTTGTCAGACCCGGATCTGGGTGCAAGCAGTTTGTTAGGGAGGGGGTCCCAGGATGCACCGATAGGAGGTGGGGAAGAGAGGCAGGGAAGGGAAGGGGCCAACACATGATACTGGGTGTCAGTGAGCAGTTGCTGCTGCGGGCAGCTGGGCCCAGTCCTGCTGGGGACATGTGGGTCACTTCGTATAATACACTACTTCTATGCTGCCGGAGGGGTGAGGGAACTGGGGTATTTCCCTCCCACTCCTGTCTGTCATCGGGAGAGGGCTGCATCTGGGGTTTTTCCCCCCGGCACTGCCAGTTTGCCCAGAGGAAAACCTCAGGTCAAAAGTCACAGATGGAGAGTCCCCGTGCAGGTTGTTGGCATGTGCTGGAATGGCAGCTGCCAAAGGGATGTGGGCAGGGGCACAGCAGTGCCTGTGGGGCCTGGCTCTCTAGTTTGCCACAGGCCCCACCATGCCCTAGTGTGTCTCCCTAATAGGAGGTTGAGTACTAGCTCCTCACATCGTCATACTTGTGCTGCTGATGTTCTTACAGAATAGAAATGTCCTTTGCCCTTATCACCTTCAAAAGTGGGAAAGTGAAATATTAGCTGAGAATGCCCTGTGGTTGCAATCCCACTCGGCTCAGTTCTCCCATTTCCGTGGCTGGCCTGGCCCCTGAAGGGGCCGAGTTGGCAACCTCTCATCCACACAGTGAAGTAAGTGCCTGTCACTCACCTGACATTTGGGGCCCTTGAGGCACCAGCTTTCAGTTGATAATACCATGGGGAGCGTCTTCCTCTGAGCCCACATCCCCACCACAGCCCTGTGTCGCGCCCCAGAAGTACTCCACCCACCGGGAAGCAAGGGTACGACCGGTGCAGGAAGAAAACCATCTTGCTGTTAGCCTGTCCCATGTCACAGGAGCCCAGAGGAGCCCGTGAGACACCTCTCTGATTCTCTCTCTAGGTGTCACAATTCACTTCAATTCTGATACTAAGCGGAGTTAGCGCAAACCCCACAGGTTAAGGGCTCGGTCTGACAAGGCGACCCCCACTTCGGACACCAGCCACGAGTGGCGTCCCCAGGCTGCCTGCACTTCTGCCCAGCCAAGTACAGGTTCACAGAACTCGGGGAAGTGTTATCCTTACTATTACAGTTTATTATAAAAGAGACAAGTGAAAAGGGACATAGGGCAAGGTCTGGAAGGGTCCCAAACACAGGGGTCTGTCCCCTTGGAATTGGAGTGTGCCGCCCTCCTGACACGTTCATGTATGGCCAACATGGAAGCCCCCCGAGCCCCATAACGTAGGAGTTTTTATTCCGTTTTCATCACACAGGCGCAATTGATTAAAACGTTGGCCATTGGTGCTTGTACTCTGGGCTCTCTCCGTTCCCCACAGGGCAGGGGATGGAGCCAAAGGTTCCTATCCTCTAATCACTTCATTGTTTTTTTGGGTGATCAGCCCCCATCCTGAGTCTCCCTTGAGTCATCTCATTGGTACAATTCCAAGGGTTTTAGGGGCCCTGTGCCAGGAACCAGGGACAAAGACCGAATATATATCTTTATTCACATGCATCTTTACTTTTCCACTGAGTTGCCACCCAGGCCATTCAGACCAAAGGGCAGATGGGGCTCCAGGAGTCACTTCTCTTTCTAGGATCCTCCAACTCTCCTTCCCCACCATCCGCATCCCCATGGACTATCCTGCCTCGATTCCCCCCAGAGTCCCAGTGTAAGGCTTTCTTTTTCCCTCCTTTCCTTTCCTCCTCCCTCCCTCCGTCCTTGCTCCCTCCCTCTCTCCTGCCTCCCTCCATCCCTCCCTTCTCCCAGGGTACATGTTTTACTGAGCATCCACTCTGTGCTAGGGGCACAGCTGGGTGTCCTGAGCTGGGGGCTGGGGAACCAGCTGTGCGTGAGGCCCGCAGGTCGGGCTCCGGTAGGTTTGTGGCTGGCCCCATCTCCAGCACTCCGTGAGGTCCTGGAAGCCAGGTGTCCACAGGCACCCAGTGGCCACTGAACTCCCTGCTGTCTGTCTAGGACAGAACAGATCTGACGCAAATGTAACACGTGCCACACAGGCAACTTGAAGTTTTCTAGTAGGCACATCTAAAAAAGTAAGAAGATATTCACAGTCACCAAAAGGTGGAAACAACCCAAATGTCCATCAGTGGATGGATGGAGAAACAAAATATGGCCCATCCATACAGTGGATATTAAACCTCAAAAAGGAATGAATTTCTAATACATGTGACAACATGAATGAACCTTATGCTAAGTAAAAGAAGACAGACACAAAAGGACACATATTATATGATTCTATTTATATGAAATATTCAGAACAGGTAAATCCATAGAGACAGAAGGCAGTTTGGTGATGGCCAGGGGCTGGGGAGAGAGGGGCGTGACAGCTGATGGGTACGGGTTTTCAGCTGGGGCCATGGAAGTGTCTTGGAACTAGATCAAGGTGACGGGGCCCAACTTTGTGAATGTACTAAATGCCACCAAATTGTTCACTTTAAAGTGATGTGAATTTTACTACAATTAAAAAGAAATAGGTGAACTTAAAGAAAATAACGTATCTTTTTTTAAACCGGTCTATCCAAAATGCTGTTATTTCAGCATGAAATCGATGTAAGAGGTTATGAATGAGGGATTTTACATCCTTTTTGGGGGCTAAGCCTTTGAAATCAGTGTGGGCGGAAACTGGCACTACTGCTCCATCCGGACCAGCCACGTTTCACATTCTCAGGTGACTCCTGCACGGGACCGTGAGGCCATAGAAAGAGGCGAGGGCTTCTGGCTTCTTCAGAGGAGCCAATGGAAAGGAAACTGTTCCTGCGAAGCCCCTCCCTTAGCATAACTCCCGCGTGTTGATTTGCTTATAACATCTCTGGGGTCTTGTCTCCTCTGACCAGTCCTTCCCCCAGAGACGAGAGTGCAGTGGTTTGAATGAAGGACACCCCCACCCCAAAGATGTGTCCACCCAGAACCTATGAATGTGACTACTTGGAAAAAGGATCTTCGCAGATGGAATTAAGTTAAGAATCTCAAGGTGAGATCATCTTGGATTGTCCAGGTGGACCTTGAATCCAACCACAAGTGTCCTTATAAGAAGAAGGGACACAAACGCAGAGGACGAGACCACATGCTGATGGAGGCATAGATTGGAGGAGCAGCCACAAGCCAAGGAACTCCCACAATTGCCGTGTGGGGGAGGAAAAATTTTCCTCAACCCTCTTAGTGTCCCTGGAAATTAAAGTGACAAAGACAGATTAACAGGGGAAAAGGACACACATGTGACTGAATTTTTAAATGTTCACAGGAGCCTTCACAGGAGAATGAAGACCCAAAGAGTGACTAGAGCAGGAAGCTTTTAAACCTTTGAGACAAAAAAGCAATAAATTTGTGAAGAATGACAAGACAGACGGTTTGGGCTTGGGTGGTATGTAGTGAAAAAGTAACCAGGAAGGTAAGGGTGAGTTTACCAGGACGTGCCACATTTCCCATTGCTGGTACAGGGAAGGTACCTGTCACGTGGGGGTGTTATTCACCTGTTTCAGGGGAGACAGACAAGAGGCCAGGTCATTGTGACCTTCCTGCTTCTGCCTATTTCTGTTTCTCAAACTCCTTCAGCTGAGGGCGGCCAGATAGCTCTGTTGGTTAGAACGCAACCTCTGAACAACAAGGTTGCCGGTTCAATTCCCACATGGGATGGTGGGCTGTGCCCCCTGCAACAAAAGATTGAAAACAGCAACTGGACGTGGAGCTGAGCTGCACCCTCCACTACTAGACTGAAGAACAATGGCTTGGAGCTGATGGGCCCCGGAGCAACACACTGTTCCCCAGTATTCCCCAATAAAAAATTAAAACACAAACAAACAAACAAAACTCCTTCAGCTGGAAGTATCCAGTATGCCCAGGTGCCATATTTTGGGGTAGCGTGTCCAGAACCCCTGAAGCTGGAGACAGCCAGAAGCTGGGAGAGAAGCACAGCCCAGATTCTCCCTCAGGGCCTCCAGAAGGAACCAACGCTGCTGATACCTTGATTTTGGACTTCTGGCCTCTAGAATTGAGAGAAAACACATTTCTGTTGTTTCAAGCCGCCACAGGAAGGATAAAGGAGAGTGAGAGACAACTGTACCCACCTCCCAAAGGAGCACTCCCCAACCCCTCTGTGGGGTACTTAGAACCTGGGCCTTGCATCTCTGGACCTGGGTTGAAAGCTGGCTCACCTTGTGACCTGGGCCATCTTTCTGAGCCTGCCTGAGACTCTATTTCTCTGTTTGTACAATGGGATAACAGTGCCACCAGCTTCCTCGTGGTGTTGCAGGAATGAATGAGATTCGCAGGTGAATGGGTAAAACATGTGCCAGGGAGCAAAGGGACCCTACAGAGTGGCGGTGTTCATCTCTGTCATTGTGCCCATCTTAGGGATGGGGAAACAGGGTCAGTGAGTGAAGTGGCTTTGCCCAGAGTCATCCAGTAGCATGTGCAGGGTGACGCTAGCTCTCCGAGTCCAGATCTTGGTTTCCAGGATGCTCTTTCTGTTAAGCCTTTTCTCTAGCCCTTCACCGTGTAAGCCCCGTATCCCCAGTTCCACCAGGGGTTACCTGCCTGCTGAGCCTGTACTTGTACCCCACCTTCCATCTCACTGTCTCTCTGTGACAGTGCCCTTCCTGCTTCTCCCTAATGAACTCTGGCTTCAACCTGAGCTGCTTCCTCCTGGAAGCCTGCCCTGACTGCCCTCTCCCTCTGGGGGCTCTCCCAGGAGCCCAGCCTCAATCAGCAGGGTCGCTGCCCTCCAGGAGTCGGCAGTTGGAGGGGAGAATGTGAGTCACTGGTGCTCACAGTGGGCCATTCCTGGACAGGCAGAACATCAGGGTCTGACAGCTAGAACCTGGCTGTGACTGCATCACCCGGATAATTAGGAGGGAGCAGCCCCGAGGACCACCTCACCTGGCCGCATTGCGTGTTCCACCAAAGAGACTGCAGGAGCTCTGGTCTCTTTGCCCATGTGAGTGTCCTTCCTTCTGTCCATCCCACAAGGACCAGAAGTGGAAACCAAAACTAGAGTTGAGAACCCAAGTGACTGGCTCTTTGGTAAGAAGAGGGCATCTCCAGCCCCCAGTTATGTGCCACAGGGGACAGCTTTTGCTGGGACCAAGTGCCCCTGTGCCTCTCAGGGAACAGGCCTCTGGGATGATGGAGGTGGGACCCACAAGTTCCTAGGAGCCCAGTCGCCTGTGGTCTAGCAGAGTGGAATTGTGCCTAAAGGGCTGACTCATTCCTTAAGCATGTCATTTCATTCCTTCCTTGCCTCCGCGCCCTGCCCCCTTCCCAGGGTCTCGGACAAACAGGGAAGTGGGGAGCAGGGGTGGGGCAGTTGCTGGCCAGTCCTGAGCTTGGGCAGGGGAGTAGCGGGCAGGGAGACCTTCCTGGTCTCTGCCAGGGCTCTTCTGGGGCCCAGGTTCCAGGCCCGTCCTGCTCAGTCCTTGAGTAACTTTCTGTCCAGGTTCCCTGTACATGTGGGTGTCCTGCCAGCTGGGTTGGCTGCACTGCCCACTGGTCACATGCAGTTTACTCTGGCCACAGGGGCCCCTCTAAAGGTCAGCCAGCGGCAAACCGTCTGGGTTGCCTCAGAGCCTTCCTTCCTCCTTCTCCGCCTGCCTCCCAGAAAGCCCAGGACAGCCCCGAGGGGCCTGAGCACCACCCCTCCAGGCTGACCCCTGCGTAACCTGATCTGAGAGGAATGAGAGGACACTGGAGCCTAAGGCCACCGAGGCTCCCAGGTGTCACAGTGTCACTGGCCCAGGAAACCACCTGATCTGACCAGTGGCCTAAGCGTCATCATGAATCGCAAATCTGGACTGAGCAAACAGGCCTTGCGCCAGAGTCTCCCGTTTCTGGGATGGGGGCAGTGCCGTGAGAACCGCAGGCTCTGGGGCGGCATTTCCATGCTCCCCCAGGGACACGTGGCCCTGCTGGGCTCCCACATTCAGATAACCTCTTAGCCAGGCCAGGTGGTGCTTTCAGAGCCCCCAGGGGAGGAAGGAGGCCACTGTGGTGACACGTGAGGGTGTGTGGGGTGTGCTCTCACACCGCCTCTCCTTCCTCCTGCACCGCAGCCAAAGACTTGGCAGGACGTGCTCCCAGTTGGCTGCTGGCTTACTAGCTATTTCCAGGCAGTGGTGGGTAGTAAAGAGTTTTTATAGATACGTCCTCTGGGGATAGGGTTGATAGATTCAGCAAATAAAAATAAAGAATGCCTAGTTAAATTTGAATAAGCAAAAGATACTTTTTTAGTGTAAGTATATCCCATGCAGTATTTGGGACATACTTATGCTAAAAAAAAAATTCATTGTTTATCTGACGTTCACGTTTAATGGGTGTCCTCTATTTTTTCTGGCAACCATATCTGCATAGTAAGACAGCCCACAGATTTTGAGGCTCCTACCCCCTTGAATTCCCCTTCTTCCTCCTCCCTCTTAGATTGAGTTATTTGGCATGGGGGAGGGAGTCTAAATATCTCAATCAAGATTGACATTTGTGATGAGCCCTTGCTCTGCTCCCCACATACAAGTTGGCCACTTATTCACATCCCCCCAGTTCCACCCAAAGAGCGGCGCCCTGGTCACGTGAGCCAGCTAATCCTCCTCCTGGTACATTACAGGCAACCTTGAACGGTTGTACAGGTTGCACATTGTGCAACTGCGTCGTTGAGAAGAGCACCCTCTGCACAGCCTGCACAGCTCTATACAGCGACTCTGTCCCCAGATCTAGATTTTGACCACCAGGACCTCCCTTTCTCTCATTTACTTCTCAAACTGGGCTTCCCACAGACACTGTCCTGTATCCCCCAAGTCCCTGCATCCAAGGAAAACTCGAGCAATCCGGGAAGGCACCGCAGCAATGATTAAAAAGAGCTGAGTGCCCAGGCTGTGCACAAAAGGGCTTTTGATTCTCGGGGCCGACCTAACATCTGCTGGAGGGGCACTCCCTTCTCACTGCCCAGCGTGCAGGTCTGGGCGCAAGGAGCCAGATTAAAGATTTCCTGCCTGCCCGCCCGCTTGCCACATCCTTTCTCGCTCCTCACCCTGGTCAACCCCCTCCCTCCCGCGCCCCGCGCGCCCATCTAGGCATAATTTTAGAAACGTAATAGATGCTGCACTGCACATTCTTGGCCTGGAGCCTGTGGGGGCAGGTCCTAACAGAATACAGACATTTCTTTCTTAGGTCATGTCGATAGAGATCCTCTGTTTTCCCCCGGGGACAGGTTTCTGAGGGGCCATTGTACGCAGACCAACTCGTCGCACACTCACTTCTTTGTGGGGTCCCCCCACCACCCCACCCCACCAAGCTGCATTATTTTGCAGGGTCAGTGCCAGCTTCTCTTTGCCTCTCCGAGGTCCCCACAGCCACCAGAAGCAGTGGGGCTCATGGGTTTGAGGGCCCCAGGTGGTAGCAGCCATGAGGACACCTTTGCAGAGCGCTGGGGTCACTTGGTGTCTTAAACTCTGATGGGCGGGGCCCCTGGGCCTGGGGAGAGAAGGCCAGCCGGATTTTAGGATCTGGACCTTGGACAACAGGCAGGGCTTTTGTTTCCTTCCCAAGCCAGGAAAGCCTGCAGTCTTTCCAGATTTCAAGGAATTGCCCCATTCCAGGAACCGCCATTCCTGAGGCCGCTGGAGCGTAAGAGAGCGGTGGGTAGGAAGGAGACACATCCCGAGTCTCAGGTCCAGTGACTAACGTCTACGCAGCACTTGGATGGCAGGCTCTAGGCTGCAGGCCTCCTCTCCTTATCTTCCCATCCACCCTAGCAGGCGGGGGACCAGTGATACACCCATTTACAGGTAAGGAAACTAAGGCTCTGGTGGGGTGAGGTGACATGGTCACACAGCCAAGCAGTGGCACATCCAGCACTGAAGCCTGAATCCTCTACCTTGGGAGGACCCTCTAGCCCCCCTTAAAAACAACAACAACAAAAAAACAGCCTTATTGAGCTATCATTCACATACCATACAATTCACCCATTTAAAGTGCAGTTCAATCAGTGGATTTTAGTGTAGGGAGAGTTGTGCAACCATCACTACAGTCAGTTTTAGGATATTTTTATCACCTTCGAAAGAAACTGTGTCCCTCCCAATCCCTCTGTTCCCCCAGCCCTAAGCAACCACTAATCTACTTTCTGTCTGTGGATTTGCCTGTTCATATAAATGTAATCCTACAACGTGTGACTTTTATGTCTGGCCCCTGTCACTTAGCATCATGTTTTCAAGGCTCATCCACTTGTAGCGTATGTCATGCATCAAACTTCATTCATCTCATGACTGAATAGTATCCCATTGTATGAGTGGACCACATTTTGTTTGCTCATCAGTTGATGGACATTTGGGTTGTTTCCATCCACCTTTTCATTACTTTGAATAATTCTGTTGAGAACATTTGTGTACACATTTTCACTTCTCTCCGGAGTCCCCCATTCTTAAGTCATTTGAATGACTATGACAGGTCTTTCCCTTCTGGGATTTCTCTAGCTGGGACCTCCCTGTCCAGTCAAATCCAGCTCCTGGCTTACACCCTCTTCTTACAGCGACCCGATCTCCCTGGTCGTCTCAGCCATGGCAAGAGAGGCTGTTCTGCAGCTGCATCCTTTGCCCTGTCGCCTTTGCTGTGTGATCTTGGGCCACTCACTCAGCCTCTCTGGACCCCAGTGCCTTTATCTATGAAGTGAGGATCTAATTCTGACCCCATGGGGCTGCTGTGAAGATTGCGATGGCAAGAGCTCTGCAGTCTGGAAGCACGGAGAGGGGCCGTGTGGTGCTGGGTGGGCATGGGTTCATCTCTTCAGCCAGCTGTTTTCACTCTGCCAAGTTCCCGCCCTAAGCTAGGCTGTGGCTGCTGCCATAAATCAGTGGCTAGAGCAGAGGTTCTTAACCAGGGGCAAGCTTACCCCCTGGGGATATTTGGCAACGGACATCTTTGGTTGTCACAGTAGGTGGAGGGGTAGATGCTACTAGTACCTGGTGGGTGCAGACCAGGGATGCTGCTAAATACTCCGCAATGCACAGGACAGTCCCCACAGGTATTGATGATCCAGCCCCAGGTAGCAATAGTGCCAAGGCGGAGAAACCCTGATCGAATGATACTGTTGTTACTCATTTTTCATGTGTGTATGTATTTGTAACCTTCTCTCTTGCCAAAATGGATCAGAAGTAACTAACAAAGATATCGACAAAACAATGGGATTTTTTTTATAAATGAGGAAACTGTGATAAAAATTTAATAAGAGGGAAGGAAAATAAAACAACACCTGTGTTAAAACACACTACTGCTTCCAGAGCTAGGATGTACATTTGGTCTGAGCTTCCTAGTGGCCAAAGCAAAAGGGGAAACAATCAGCTTCAAGAGTCTCACCGTTCTAAAGTTGAAAACATATTAAGAGCGCCAGGGAAGTCTGGCTTTCCTGGGCCTGAAGAAGTCAAGGCTTTTCTCTTCCCGGCACTTACAGGGGCCATGGTGACAGCACCGTCCTTAGCATCAGCCCTACAGGGAACACCATAGCAACACTCACGTTCTCCAAAGCAGGACTGCAGCGTAAGGCTGAGGACAGCTTGGCAAAATCAGCCCTTCTTCGAGTGCCTGCCCAGAGTGTGGTGGTTTACTTTCTCAATTTGATGGCAGAAAACGGAGCCCATGCTTTAGGCAGTTCAGAATAGCGATGGGAACAGGGTCTCTGGGCCCAAACTACTCGGACTTACTCCCAAGTGGCTGTGTGAGTGAGCTTGGGCCATTCCCTACACCTACCTTTTTGAGCTCACTTTCCTCATCCATAAAATAGGGCAGAAATACTACTTACCTCACAGGGCTGTCGGGGGAAGTAAATGAGACAGTATGTATCCAAGGCTCGCCCCAGGGCTGGCAGAAGCTATTATTTCTGTGCTATGGAGGGTGGTCGGTAACACTTGCATTTTTATTTATTTTTTATTTTTATTTTTTTATTGGGGAAGGGGAACAGGACTTTATTGGGGAACAGTGTGTACTTCCAGGACTTTTCCAAGTCAAGTTGTTGTCCTTTCAGTCTTAGTTGCAGAGGACGCAGCTCAGCTCCAGGTCCAGTTGCCGTTGTTAGTTGCAGGGGGCATAGCCCACCATCTCTTACAGGAGTCGAATCGGCAACCTTGTGGTTGAGAGCACGCGTTCCAACCAACTGAGCCATCCGGGAGCTCAGGGGCAGCTCATTTACTTTATTCTAGTTGCGAAGGGCGAAGCTCGCTGGCCCATGTGGGAATCGAACCGACAACCCTGTTGTCCAGAGCTCACGCTCTAACCAACTGAGCCACCCCACCCGTCCGCCCCCACACCTGCATTTTTTAATGAAAGATTCAGCCTTTGGGCTAGGGTTGGGGGTATGTGTTTGGGATCCACTCTTGCTCTGGAAAGCAGTGAAGGGGTGAAGGTTTTTGGCGGGGAGATATCCTGCAGCCAGATGTGGTCAGATCGGATCCGGCTGTGTTCTGCTTAAAACCTTCTCTGACTGCGCTTTACGTAAGGGCAACATTCACATTTTCTGGCCCAGACCCTTGGGGCCCATGCCTCACTTACCATCAAGCTTTCTCCTCTATACCCACCTCCATCCTATGCCCCAGTAGTCATTCCAAACCCCAGAAAATTGTCAACCTGCCAGGCCTTTGCCCACGCAGTGCCCTCTGCCAGGAATACTCTCCCTCCCTATCTGCCTCACTCATGTATTAAGACTTGACTTGAACATCAGTCTTTGTTGGATTTCCTACCCGCAAGGAACAGTAGTTTCTTCTTTGTATCCAGCTCCCTCTCAGCTATAACACTGAGACTGCTGTCAGAAAGCATCACTCACTCACTCATTGATTCATACACTGCCTCATTCACTTATTGATTCAATCACTCATTTATTCATTCATTCATCAGTGAACTATGGGGGGCCCCCTGTTTGCCAGCTGCTGTTCTAGGTACTAGGGATACAACAGTAAACAAAACGGACAAAAGTCGCACCCTTGGGCGTCTGTGTCTCCAGTCCTTGGACCTGGTAAGTGCTCAATAAACCACCCAACAGAAAGTTTTCTACCTCATCTTCTGCCTCCCAGTCCCGTGCCCTATGTCCTAGTGACAGTGCTATTTAGACCCCCAAACGTGTCATGCAGTCTCCCGCCCTGCTCTTGCTGCTCCTTCTGCCTGGAATGCCCCACAGGTTGGCTCCACTGTCATCCCCACTTTTCAGGGGCAGAGGCAGCAGAGAGGTTGTGGAGCCTGCCTCAGGCCACACAGCTAGTATGCCCGGAGCTGTTGTCCTTCCGGCTGCAGAGCCCTGCCGCCCAGCAGCTGGCCTCCAAGTGCTCTGTGTGCAGGGCCTGTGGCTCTGACGGCCATCATGTTTCTGATCCCTTGTGTCAGACCTCAGGTCGAGGCTGGAGAAGGGAGATGACCTCAGCTGATGCCGTGAGGCCCCAGGCCGAGGTCCGGCAAGCAGCCCATCAGCATGGCAGTTCCTCTTAATAGAAAGGAAAGGCCGTAGTCACAGCCTGTACCCTTTGATCGAGCTGTCTAGGGTTCATATCCCAGCTTCATCATCTACTGGGTTCTGTGATTTGCCTAAATTACTTCACCTTTCTGAGCCTCAATTCTCTGTAAAATGGGGTCTCTACCCATTGGGTTATTGTGAAGATTAAAGAAGATGACAGTATAAACAAAACAGCATAATCCAGTAATTGTTAGCCACTGTGATTATTGTTCATAATTATTGTAATAGTACTTTAATTAGAATTGTTCAAAACAAATAAGAGGACTCAGCTAGTAGCTTCAGGAGTTTACAGTCCTCAGCTTTGGCCTCTCCTCCTCCAGGAAGCCCTCCCTGACCACCCCACCCAGATGCACCCAGAGCCTCCACATCCTTCCCTTGTGCCCTTTACTCTCTGACTGTTATAAACACATTTGGTGGTCTTGTTTCAGGCCTGTCTCCCCAGCAGACGCCAACTTGGTCTTGGCCACTACTATTCATCAGGGCCTGCCCCAGTGGCTGGCATGTAGCAACGATCAATACGTATTTGTTGCATGGCCAAACAGGGACAGGGCAGCCTGAGATGCCTTTGCTCCTCTCTGTGGGGCCCAGAGGAGGACATTCCTGGAGTCCTCCAGGAGGAGGGAAAGCAGGAGGGAATTCCTCTATAGAGTGCTGATGAGAGCAGGGATACCCAAGCGGGTGTCTGTAGAGAGGGGAGTACCCCCCAGCCCTAGAAACTGTCACATGCCCATCTGTCCTCATGCTGCTGGGGTACAGGTGGGAGGGGGTGAGGCACGCCCAGCATAGCCTGGTGGTTGGCCTGTGTGTCTATTTCCTTCCCTGCAGATTGAGGGCTATTGTCAAGTGAGGTGTAACACCTGGCTCAGTGAGCTAGTTACCCACACCCTCTTTACCTTTTCCTTCAGGTGTCACCTCCTCGTTGTGTGACCCCGGGCAAAGTCACTTCACCTCTGTGTGCCTCAGTTACGTCCTCTGTAAAACGGGACGATAAAAGGCATGACCTCGCACCGTGACCATCCGGATGAGATGAGAACACCCATGGTGCTCAGCTCGAGGAGTACTCTGAAAACGTGAGTTCTGTTTTTGATTATTCTTTACCCTTATCGGTTCGCCCAGCTAGTGTTTACAGAGCACCTGCTATTTGCCAAGTGAGCCGAGTTCCAGGTGCTGGAGACCCAGCGAACAGGATCCTGTTTCAAACAAACCAGATTCTTTTTTTAAATGTTTGTGAGACCATCCGGGAAATGCAAACCCGGATTCAGTGACATTGGATGAAATTCAGAAATTGTTCATTTTTTCCCAGCACGTCATAGTCTTGTGGTTATATTTGTAAAGAGTTCTCATCTCTTAGAGACTCAAACTGAGGTGTTTGCAGAAGAAATGGTATGATGGCCGGGAGAATACGCAAGTCATGTGTGGGAACCGCTCAGAACCTGCAGGTTCACTGTTAGGGGCCCTTGTTTCTGCCTTTTCCTCAATCCCGCTCCCCTTTCTCACGACTCGTCTCCTTCCAGTTCCTTTTCTATTCCTTCCTCTCTCCCTCCCTTCCTTCTTTCTTTGTCACCCTCACTTGTTCTCTCCCTCTGGTACTCTCACTCCCTGCCCTGCCTGCTGTGGGCTGCAGACACTGCTGGGATGGGAACCACATATTGGGAGCTGGGGGGCCCAGGGAAAGTGCTTGCCAACCCTCAAAGAAATGTGTGGGGGTCTTGTCTGGAAGCAGGAAGCAGCAGCTTTTCAGCTATGAGGAACCCCAGGCCTTGTGAGGGTCTGTGGGGCTCTAAGGACAGGGTCCCCACTCATCCATCTGCCCCGTCTGGACAAATGATGGCCCTTGTCCACGCTGCTCAGCCAATGTTATGGACTGAATGTTTGTGTCTCCCCACCCCCAAAATGTGTATGTTAAAACCTACCCCCAAGCGTGATAGTATTAGGAGGTGGGGCCTTTGGGAGATGATGGTAAGGTCATGAGGGTGAAGCCTCACACATGGGAAGAAACCCCCGAGAGCTCCCTCACCCCTTCCACCCTGTGAGGACGCAGAGAAGACGGCCAGGCCATCTGTGAACCGGGAAGTGGGGCCTCACCAGACACCCAATCTGCCAGCGCCTTGATCTTGGACTTCCCAGCCTCCAGAACTGTGTGAGCTGTTTGTGGTTCACAAGCCACCCAGTCTGTCATATTCCTTTAGAGCAGCCTGAACGGACTGAGACGCCCAGCTTCATGTCCTCTGGACCACAGTCTTCATGGCCATAGCCGATTGCTGAAGCCTGTGGTGTGGAAAAAAGGAAAAAAGGCCATCCTCTCAGCCCAGGCTCTGGGATGCTGACGACCTGGGCTCCAGGTTTGCACGTGGAAAGAAAGGCAGGGTTCTCACTGCTGGCCCGAGCCCTTCAACCTAGGTCTGTCCTGCTGTCTCCGGCCCTGGCAGTTCCTGGAACAGCAGAGGAAGCCTCTGTGTTTCCTGCATTGCTCTCGCTTCCTGACATGGGACTCCTGGTCACAGATGTTTCACATCCCGTGATGGAGGTGGTGGTGACTTCATCACCTTAACCGGAAGCTCCTTAAAAAGGCTTGGGTCCCTGCCCTTTCCAGAAGCAGTTTTGGCAGAGTGTTAGGGACCTGGAGACTCTATACTTTTCCTTTCCAACAATCACACTTCTGGGAATTTGCCTGAAGGAACTGATCCTAAAACAAGAAAGGCAGCGTACCTAGCGTGATCTACTGCAGGGACATTTGAGATAGGACATCGTCGGCTTGACAGGTATGTTGTAACTGCTTGGTGGTCTTAAGTAGGCTTTTATAAATCGGAGTTATGATAATTCTTTATCAATATGGAAAACAATGTAATGCTACGCTGAAAACACAATGGCCATCTGCGGAGATGGCCTGGAAGGACTGGGGAGGTCCATCGATTTTCCTAAGGGTCTGTGTTCCTCTAAGAGAGGAAAACCGGCTTGAGTGTGGCAAGAGTGATGCCAGCCGCGCTCCCCATCTAGCAGCTGCATCACCAGGGCTCTGCCCGCCAATCCAATACTAAACCCAGGCATCTGTTCCATTTTTGAAAATGAAGACTGACATCATAAGGCGTGTTTCCTTTTTGGATGATCCTGTGACTTTCTGGAGGGGAAGGGAAGGACGTGTGGAAACAAACCAGGGAGTCCTGGAAGCCCGCTGGGAGGCAGAGCCCCTGGGGCAAGGATTTGGTCTTTTTCACATCAAAAACTTGTTGACAGCTCAGAAAGCACAGCCTCTCTCCTGGAGACAAGGCAGGGGTGTTTATTTTTTCTAAAAGGTTTAAAAAGGTCTTTATTTTATTGTAAACGCAATACATACATGCTCATTGTTGTTTTTTTGTTTTGTTTTGTTTTGTTTTAAACCCAAAGAATACAAAGTTGTATAAAGTAAAGTTCTTGCCCCTTTTCTTCAGAGGGAGCCTCCCTGGGCTGTTTGGGTCCTTTCTTTCTTTTAGATGTTTTCCATATCAAGGGTTTTCAAACGTTTTTAGCTCCAAGCCACGGTGAAAAATTGATTTTGTGTTGTAACCCAGGACACACGGACACTGACATATAACTAAACAGAAGTTTTATGCAGTGATACTTACAAGGAATGCAGTCAGGGTTTGTCTGTTCTGTTCTATTCCTATTCTATTCCTATTTTCATTCCGTTCCTGCCCAGCCCAGCCCAGCCCAGCCCATCTACAAACAAAGGTAGCCGGTCATAACCCAATCCTATGGTTTCATGTTTGGTGTGACCTTCAGTGAAACGCTGCTGTAGATGTTAACATACAATCTCGATTGTTCGCTACTGCTTTTTTAAAAAAAATTATTTTTCACTTACAGTTGACAAACAACATTATATTAGTTTCAGGTGTACAGCATAGTGATCAGACATTTATATACCTTACGAAGTGATCCCCCGGTAAGTCTAGTACCCACCTGACACCCTCCATCGTTATGACAGTATTACTATTTCCTGTGCTATATGTTACATCCCCGTGACTGTTCTACACCTGGCGATTTGTACTTCTCATCCCTTTGCCCTTGAGGATTTTGCAGCCTGCTTTCCATCTGCAGACATACCGGCTATTTCTTCCTCCTTCCGCGGCAGAGGGACTTACTGAGCGGTTTTTCACAGTGTACTTGTCAGCTTCTTCTGCATAGCTGTTTGTGTTGTCCCCCCATGGGGCTGTCAGCAGCAAGGTTCTGGGGGATCTCCCATCCGCTCAGGTACAAGGATAACCTGGCAATAAAGCAGGCACTTCTCAAACACCTTGATTGCTGCTGGGAATGGCCTAGGGAGGAGTTCTTCAAGGTGTGCTTCTGGGGGTACAGAAGGACCCTTTGCTCCCCAGCAGGGCACCCTACATCTGATGACCACACAGGACTTTATTTCTGCTTTGTTTCTCAACCTGCTTACGATGCTGGGAAATACTTCAGCGCGTTTTAGAAATGAGTCGGGTCCCCGGTTCACTTCTCCTTTCTCCTCTTCCACTTCCTTTTTTGTTACTCGAAGGCTTCAGAGGTGGGGATGTTCCTCAGCCCTTTGCCAAAGCTCTTCCACAGCGCTGGCCTTTCTGCCCGGGGACTTTTTGTGTTGTCTAGCTTGGTCAGTGTGCACCATGTGCATATGTACATGAATGGGGACCGCAGCTACGTGAATGAGAATAGGCCCTTAATTTGCAGTCCTGTCTTAGGTTCAAATGCCGATTCTGACACTTCCAAGCGGCAAAACCTTGGGTCTCGGTTGCTTTACCATTATTAAAATGGGGATTATATAATAATTCCTACTCAGGTTAAAAGGATAGAATATGGGTAAGCACACTAACTGTAGAGAGAGCCTATCTGGATTCTGATCTTGGCTTCACACTCACTGTGTGACCTTGGGCAAGATACTTAACTACTCTGTGTCTCAGTTTCCTCATCTGTAAAATGGGGCAAACACTGTCTACCTTACAGTGTTCTTGTGAGGATTAAATGAGTCATATACACGCTGATAGAGCCTGGCTACGCATTTATTATGGCTATTGTTATTATTAAGAAGGACCCAAAAAAATGATCTATTGTCTTTGGCTTGGAGTAATCACAGTTTTGTTTTTAAATTATGGTTTTAGAGAGAGCATGCTGTTGGTTCAGAAGGCAGGAGGCCTGGTAATGAGCATTTGGCCCTGACTGTGTAAGCGAGGAGGGAGAGGCAGTCTTAGAGGCCTCTTCCCCGGTGGGTTTCCCAGGTGTTTCTTCCACATTTCAGTGCCCCCAAGAAGGAGAGCGGGGTGGAAGAGGGGGCGCAGGGAAGTGGTTGAGGGGGAGACAGCCTCATCCCAGAAGGTGGGTAGGTGAAAGAGGAAGCAGCATAATTCACCTTTGTGTGTGTGTGTGTGTGGGGGGGAGTGGGGATGGGGAACTCTCCAGATAACAAGGTCTCCTAATGATGCTCCCAGGTCAGGACCCTTGGGGCCGGGGTGCAGGAAGCGGGAGTGGAGGGAATGTCAGGGTTCTGTCCCCTCCCCCCAGACTGCCTTCTCTTTATTCATGTGCCAGGCCTTTGCTGGGCACCTGGGACATATCTGTGAGCAACAGACAACGAGCCCTGACTTCCCAGAACTGACAGTGTAGCTGGGGACACAGATAAGGAATAACAAGCATACTGTCATTCATTAGAAGGTGACAAGTGGTACAGAAAATCAGGGAGTGGTGTCAAGAGGGTGAGGGAGGGGGCTATCATCTCTGAGAAGGTGGTTAGGGTGGGGCTGGTTGAGAAGGCGGCATTTCAGCAAAGACTCCAAGGAGGGAGGAAGCCATGTCTGATACCTGGGGTGACAGTGGTCCCGTCAGGCGGAATGGCCAGTGCAAAGACCCTGAGGCAGGACGGTGCTGGATCAGCAGGGAGGCCCCTGTGGGTGGAGTGGAGTGGTCACAGAGGCTTCGGGGAGGATCGCGACACCTCTCTGGACTGCGGAAACCAAGTTAGGACCTCAGGTGGGAGATGCTTGGTGGTTTGATCCATGAGTACATTTGCTTGGTAGGACGATTTTCTTATCACAGAGCTGTGACTGCTGCTAACAGATCAGAACTGTGATTCCAGAAACACATGGGCGCACGTTCATAGGTCTTGTGGGGTTTTGTTTTTCGTGGAAGGGGAGCTTAAAAAACAACAGCAACGCAACAATAATAATAGTTATGAACAACTGAAGCCTTACTATGTGCCAGGCATGCTGCCATGCTGCTTCTCCTCAGGAGTTTATCTCGTTGTCATGGCCACACTAGGAGATGGCAGGACAGCTGAGAAAACAGGGGAGTCTGGAAGGAGAGGCTGACCGAGGTCCTGCCACCAGGAAGGAACCAAGAAGGGGACTTTGGTGTAGACTTCGTGCCAGACTCAGAGTCATTGCCTCAAAGCAAAGGAGCCTGACTGCCCCACTCCCCACCCCAAGCCCTGATCAGACCCTCTGGACATTGGGCAATTCAGGCTTCCTCAGACTTGCTTTGCAGCCCCGGGCCTGCCCTTCTTCTGGCTGGAAGAGAAACAGGCCTTGAACCAAGTTCAGCAGCTGGTGCCAGGCAACCTAGAACTGGTGAACAAACACTGGTGTTCAGGTTCAAATTCCAGGAAACACAGAAACAGCCCAGCAGGGGTGCGCCTGGGAGAAAACCCCAGACAAGGAAGTCCCTTTGAAAGTTGCATGAGAAGGTAGCTCCCATGTCCGGGGCACCTGGAGAGACAAAGGTGTAAGAAACAGAGGGCCTTGTGGGTGCCCTGAGCGAGAGGAGGAACCTGTGTGGAGACCTGGCCTGGGCTGAAACACATTGGTAGACTATTCCCTTTCAGACGGGGGCTTGCTTCAAATCACACAGAACTGCTTGTTTCTGTTTTGTATGTTGGGGCTCTACAGAGGCTGCATTGAGGGGAAAGGTTCTGAGGTTCAAAAGCCCGAAAGATACGGGTCTGGGTGATTTAGAAGGCTTGAAGATCTCCACGGCATGGCAGCAAAATATGGACTTGCAGCCAGGCAGCCTGGGTTCAGTGACTCTGCTACCATTACTAGCTGTGTGAGCTTTGGCACCTTGCTTAACCTCTCTGGGCCTCAATTGCTACATCTTAAAACTGGAAATATAGTACTTACCTCACAGGGTTGTTGGGAAAGCATCGTGTGACTGGAGCATCATGTGACTGTTGGTAAAATAAACATGATTCTGGGATGCATGCTCCACCCACACCACCACCCCCTCCCCGCCCAGGGAGGTGGAATAGATCTCTGAGAATGAAGCTCTCTGTGCCATGGAGACATGTGTTTCCTGGAGGCGACAGCAACGAGAAAGAGCCAGCAATGATTGCAACGTCACAGGGTACTACTTCTTTTTGATTTATTATCTCTCAGCCTTGCTCCCAGTCAGAACATAAACTCCAGGGAAGTAAAGAATTTGCCCATTGTTACCCTGGTCCTTGCTCTTGGAACAGTACTGGCACCCAGGGCATATCAGCTGAGGGCGTCAAGGGGCTGTGTGACTTGGAGCCTGTTATTTAACCTTTCTGGGCCTCAGTTTCCCCATCCGTAAAACAGGAGGGTTTTTGTAAGGAGAAAAAGGAGATAATAGAAAAGTGCCTTGTCCAGGGTCTGGCACCCAGTAGGGACCCAGCTTGTGTGTCCTGTCCTTTCATCGTCGTCATCACCATCATCAGTCTGTATTAGGGGCTCATTCTGTAGCCTTTGCCTGAGCCGGCATATGTCTTGTTAAATAGAAACGCAGGCACGCAGCATGACATCTGGGTGTTGTTACTGAGTGGGGCAGGCCTCTCTTCCTGAGGACACATTTGCCCTGAGGTTTATGGGGCCCCCATAAATCAGGTAATCAGGTCCTCGCCCTGGGCAGGCCAGAGCTGCTTCTGGGTGGGCCTGGTGAGGACGGAGGCATAGACAGTTCTGGGATAGTCTCCATACCTCCAGGGGAAGGGTTAACCCAGGGAATTATGGGGCCCGGGAAGCTCACCTGGGCCTCTCCCTGGGCCCTGGCTACAGCTGCCATCGCCCACAGCAGAGACCAAGGATTGACTCAGGCCTCCTGACGTGGCCAGAAGACCAGGCAGCTGGCATTGCCAGATAGAATAGAAAATGCCCAGTTAAATGGGAATTTTAGACAAACAATGAGTGAGTGATTTTTTTTTTAGTTTCAGTATGACCTGTGTAATATTTGGGATGTATTACAAGTCTGCAATATTTAGGACATAGTTATACTAAACAATCACTTGCTGTTTAGCTGAAATTCAAGTTTAACTGGGTATCTTGTGTTTTTATTTGCTACGTCTGGCAAGTGAGACTCTACCAAGGTCTCTATGTCCGTAAGCATCCAGAGCCAGGGCCCTGGAAGAACAGCGAGCCAGGATCTTGCATGGGGCGGGGGTCAGGCACCCTTGGGCAAGCCTCTGGCCTCAGTTTCCCCATCTGCATAACTCAGCAGTCCAATTCTCTGCTGCACAGGGCTTTTGTGAGAATGAATTGTGTGATGCGTGTGGGAAATGTGTTTTTTGGAAATGGAAAAGGTGTTATGGAAACATTAGTTACCAGAATTCCTGGTTATAAATAACACAGACCAGTCAGTGGAGGCTATTTCTGGCAACTGGGTTCTTTGTTTTTGAAAATTACTTGTTTTCTTTTTTAGGCAGTTGGTGTTAGTTCTTAAAATGTTAGAAAATTCAGAGTAGCAAAAGGAGAAAAAACTCCTAATTTCCATCAGTCAGGGATAACCATTTATAGTGTTCTTTATCCTTGAAAAAGTGTGAAGAATTTTTTCCAGGTGTGTGTGTGTGTGTGTGTGTGTGTGTGTGTGTGTGTGTGTGTGAATTTTTTTCTTTTAACATAAAGTGGATCATATTCTGCATTTTTTTTAAGGCAATTGGTTTTGCTCTCTTGGCTGCTGTTATTTCTGAAATTGAATGAGGAAGTGTCACTCAGACGAAGTCTCTCCCTTTCTGTCTGGTCCATGTGATTCCAGTGTATTGGCACGTGCGTGTCTACTTCCCAGATCTCGTCCTGGGCCTAGTGGAGACTTTGCAGCTGCGTTTTGGGTTAGAACACAGCTGCAAAGTCTCCACTAGGAAAAGGAATAGTCACAGATTTCGTGTGACACTGTGTGGCCCCCTCCTGCTGTGTCCTAACAGGGCATACATGAGATGCCTGATTTGCTTTTTTTTTTTAACTGAGATATAATTCACAAAATATACAATTTAGTGGCATTTAGTACATTCAAAATATTGTGCAACCATCACCATTATAAACTTCCAGGACATTTTTTGGCAACCCCTAAAATAAACCCCATACCTATTAGCAGTCTCAGTCCCCACTCCTTCCAGTCCCTGGCAACCACTAATCAGCTCTCTGTCTCTATAGATTTGCCTAGTCTCGAAATTTCATGTAATTGGAACCATAAGATATGTGTCCCTTTATGTCTGGCTCCTCTCACTGAGCATAAGGTTTTCAAGGTTCATCCACGTTGTAGCAGGTATCAGTGCTTCGTTCCTTTTTCTGGCCAAATAATATTCTGTCATGTGGCTGCACGACCTTTTGTTTATCCATTCATCAGTTGATGGGCATTTGGGTTATTTCTACCTTTTGACTATTGTGGATAATGCTGCCGTGAGTATTCCTGTACACGGTTTTGTTTGAATACCTGTTTTCAATTCTTTTGTGCATCTGCCTGGGGGTGAAATAGCAGCTACACCATTTTACATCCCCATCAGCAATGTATGAGAGTTTCCGTTTCTTCATATCTTTCCCAACACTTGTTATTTCCATTTAAAAAAAGAATTTATGACCAGCACAGTGGGTGTGAGGTTGTACCTCACGGTGGTTTTGATTTGCATTTCCTTGATGACTAATGACGCGGAGCAGCTTTTCATGTGCTTGATGGCCATTTGTGTACCTTCTTTGCAGAAATGTCTATTCACGTCCTTTGCCCATTTTTAATTTAACTTAATTTTATTTTTTGTTGTAAAATATACATGACATAAAATTGACCATTTTAACCATTTTTAAGTGTACAGTTCAGTGTCGTTAAGTATATATTCACAATGGTAACTATCACCACCATCCATCTTCAGAACTTGTTTTTAAAAAGGTAACTTTTAAAAAGCACTTTTAGGTTCACAGAAAACTTAAGAGGAGGGTAGAGACATTCCCCAAATACCCACCCCCCACACACACGTACAGTCTCCCCCATTGTCAGCACCCCCACCCAAGTGGTACATTTGTTACAACTGATGAACCTACATCAACATCATAATTATCATAATTATCAAAAGTTCATAGTTTGCATTAGGGTTGACTTTTTTTTTTTAACTTTTATTTATTTAAGTGTGTTTTTCCCTGGACCCATCAGCTCAAAGTCAAGTAGTTGTTTCAATCTAGTTGTGGAGGGTACAGCTCACAGTGGCCCATGTGGGAATCGAACCAGCAACCTTGTTGTTAAGAGCACCGCACTCTAACCAACCGAGTTAACTGGCTGCCCCAGGGTTCACTCTTTTTTTTTTTTTTTTTAAGATTTTATCAGCCCACCATCCCTTGCGGGAGTTGAACCGGCAACCTTGTGGTTGAGAGCCCACTGGCCCATGTGAGAAGAGAGCCCACTGGCCCATGTGAGAATCGAACCGGCAGCCTTCGGAGTTAGGAGCACAGAGCTCCAACCGCATGAGCCACCGGGCCTGCCCCCCAGGGTTCACTCTTGATGTTGTACATTCTGTGGGTTTGGACAAATGCAATGATAAATGTCCGTCATAATATCGTAGAGAGTATTTTCACTGCCCTAAAATTCCGCTGTGCTCTGCCTATTCATCTGGCTCTGATCCCTCCAGTCCCTAGCAAACACTGGTCTTTTTACTCTCTCCGTAGTTTTGTCTTTCTCCAGAATTTTTGTGTCATCCCAGTGCGCATTTTAAAAATTGTGTTGTTTGTCTTTTTGTTATTGAGTTATAAGAGCTCTTTAAAAAATCTGAATAGATTGATCAGTCTGTATAATTGCAGTCAAATATATGATTTGCAACTAATTTCTCCCATTTAATGGGTTTTCTTTTCTCTTGATAATGTCCCTTGATGCACAAAGCTTTTTAATTTTGATGTAATTCAGTTTATCTATTTTTTTCTTTTTGTTGCTTGTGCTTTTGGTGTCACATTTAAGAAATCATTGCCTAATTCGGGTCATGAAGATTTGTACTTTTGTTTCCTTCTAAGAGTTTTATAATTTTTCCCTTTTGAATTAATTTTTTGTATGTGGTGTGAGGTAGGGATTCAACTTCATCCTTTTGCCTGTGGATATCCAGTTGTGCCGGCACCATTTTTTGTAAAGACTCTTTCCCCATGGAATGGTCTTGACATCCTTCTCAAAACTCCATTGACCACAGATGTATGGGTTTATCTGGACTCTCAATTTTATTTCATTAACATATATGTCTAGTCTCAGGCCAATACCACATGCTTTGACCACTGTAGCTTTGTGGTTACTTTTTTTAAATCAAAATGTATGAGACCTCCAACTTCTTTTTTCCAAGACTGTTTTTGTTATTCAGAGCCCCTTGCAGTTCTATATGAATTTTACTATCAGCTTGTCTCTTTATGCCAGAAAGGCAATTGGGATTTTGATAGAGATTACATTGGATTTGTACATTGATTTGGGGGAATATTGCCATCTCTGATGGTTGGTTTTATATGTCAACTTGGCTAGGCAAGAGTGCCCAGTAATTCAAGCAAACACTAATGTGGGCATTGCTGTGAAGGTGTACTGTAGATGTGGCTAACTTCTACAACAAGTTGACTTTAAGGAAAGGAGATTGTTTTGGTAATTTGGGCCTCATCCAATTAGTTGAAAGGCCTTCAGGGCAAAACTGAGGATTCCCAGAGGAAGAATTCCACCTGGGGACTCGAGTTCCAGATCCTGCCCGAGTTTCATATATGTTTATATCTGTATGTCTATATATCTATTTATCTATCTACCTCCTCTGGTTCGGTTTCTCTGATAGAACTCTGACTGACATACTACATGAATGTCTTTCCATTTATTTAGGTCTTCTTTCATTTCTTTCAGCAATGTTTTGTAGTTTTCAGTGTAGAAGTCTTAAACTTCCTTAAATTGTTTTCTGAATTTTATTTTTGTATTGTTCCTTGCTACTGTAGAAATGCAACTGATTTTTGTTTGTTGATCTAGTATCCTGCCACCAGCTGAATTTGTTTATTAGCACTAATTGTGTGTGTGTGTGTGTGTGTGTGTGTGTGTGTGTGAATTCCTTAGGATTTTCTACATGGAACATCATGTCATCTGCGAATAGAGATAGTTTTATTTTTTCCTTTCGAATCTGGATGCTTTTAATTTCCTTTTCTTGCCTAATTGTCCTGGCTAGACCTTCCAGTACCGTGTTAAAAAGAAGCGGCAAAAGCTGACATCCTTGCTTGTCCCTGATCTCGGGGAGGTCAGCTTCCAGCCTTTTACCATGGAGATAATGATGTTAGCTGTGGGCTCTTCATCGATGCTGTTTACCAGGTTAAGGACGTTTCCCTTCAGCTGCTAATTTACTGAGTATTTTTATCATGAAAAGGTGTTGGATTTTGTCAAATACTTTTTCTGCATCTATTGAGATGATCATGTGGCTGGTTTACTTTTCTTCCCTTGTTGGAAACATTGGGTTGGAAATTCAATCTGTGATTTTTCGGGGATTAAAAAAAGAGTTACAGTTTTACAGCTCTCCCCATAAGTAATCACAGGCTTACAGCTATGGTTAAGTGTTTAGGACAGATGAAAAAACAAAGCCACCTCCTGCAGTTGGGGGAGAAACAGGAATGAAGATGTGTTAACACCAAGTAAAAGACAGAAGGATATTCAGGTGTGCGATCACTTTTCCCTCCTTAGAAAGGAAGAAGAAAACAAGGGGGAGGGAGGAAGGAAGCATTCACAAGGGCTGTTTCTTGAACAGTTTGTCTGACAGATGCTCTATAGGCTCCTGTCTTACCAGAGACAATCTATGATACTCTGGTTTCATGTCAGGACAACAGGTTTATTTGCCCACCTTGAGAATGGAAAACAGCCGAGGCTGGGCATAATCCAGCTTCCTCTGTAGTTTTAAAACAGTAAAAGGTTAGCCTCCCCGGTAACATCTATCGGGCAACTCCCCACGCTTGGGAGGACTTTGAAATCCCCTCCTCAATGAGTAATATGTCCACGACTGACGGTAACTGGGTTGATGTGGTGAAAAGTGGTGAGAGCTTTGGGCAGGGACGGAGAGGACAGTTTGCTGTGGGATCTTGGACCAGTCACTCTCCCTGTCTGGCTTTCAGTGTCTCTGGGTCTCAGTGTAGAGGCGGGGGATTCCACCACCAGAGGAGCTGTAGGGTCCAGGTCTGAGAATCCACACGTGACAGTGCTCATAGGCTCTCTGCCCAAGTGGCATGTCTGTAAATGGCCACATTAGGGTTTTCTGCCCATCTCCAGGGCTCTACTCTCAAAGCGGCACAAGCTCATTAATGCCCTGTAATGACTTCCCAGGCGGCCGTGCTGGGTCAGGGTTGTTGACATGACTGCAGCAGGCAGATGGGGCTCTTATCAGATAGGCAAGCAGCATCCATTTAGGGGCAGAGGGTTAAGTGGATGTTGAAATTGCAGTTACCGATCTGCAGTTTTCAGTGATGGAGTGAGACAGTGACGCGCAGGGAGTGCGAGATTCCCTCAGCGCGGGATCTGGGACTCTAGGTCGGTGGCCCGGGTGGGGAAGGAATGCCAGAGTTGCGAGATCTAGTGTCGAAGGAGCGGGGGTGGAGTGGGGGAGGGGTGCCAGTAGCACGGGGCAGGGATGACGAGCAGGGGCAGAATCAAAAGGGGAGACTCCAGGGTGGGGCGAGTGAAGGGCTCTGAGGTCGGCATCAGGGGCCTGGGCTGAAACCGGGTTTCAGGGAGTGACGGGTCCAGGGGCTCGCCTGGGCAGAGGGAAATCGGAGGGGTGAAGGGGAAGGGCAGTGTCCGGAGGATGGTGATCTCTGGCGCAGTCTCACATCGGGCCTGGCGTGGCTCGGGGTGGTGGCCCGGTGGGTGGTGGCCCGGTGGGTGCCCGGGCGCGGGTCCCGGCAGCGCGCGGAGGTGGGGAGAAGCCGGAAGCGGGGCCGCACGCTCCGCCCCGGCCGGTCCAGCCCCCGCCCCCGCCCCCGCCCCCGCCGCGGTCCCGCCCTCCCAGCCGCCTGCCCGACCGGCTCAGACCTCCCGGCTCGACTGGCGGCGCGGGCGGCGGTGAGTGCGGCGCGGCGACGGCTGGGGCGCTAATAAGAGGCGCGGCAGCGGGGGCGGGAGCCGAGGGGCGCTCCGGGCTGGGAGCGGGGTCCCTGCGGCGCGAGCACCTGCCCCCGGGCCCGGGAGCAGCGGAGGCCGGGAGACCTGGGGCCATCGCACCGGTCATGGCGGCTGAGGACCCCGGCGGGTTCCTGGGGTCGAGGGTGGAGCGCGCAGGGGTCTGGCCGAGATCTTACGCGCGAGGCCGGCGCGGGCTGGTTTCCAGCTTCCCGGTGCTTGTCTCGGCGGTGGGACAGGCTGGGTTCCGCTCCTGCGCCCCCGAGTGGGCCGATAGCCCGCGGATAACGCGCTGTGGGGCCTCCCGGCCCCTAACCTGAAAGCGCGCTCCTCCGGGTCTGCGATGTTTACTCCCGGGAAAGGAGGCCCCGAAGCTTTTCAGGAAAGTCTCGGTTCGCTCTGGTGGCTGCGATCTCAAAGTTGAGATTTGCAGAATCATCACCGGGGAGTTCGGAAACGAAAACAAAATAAACAGCAAAACCCAAAGAATTTCCGGACGCAGGTCCCAGAAATTCGGCTTCTAGGGACCACGGCATCTGCGTTTTTTGCTCCTGCCCTTCAGGGTTCCATGCAATATCTAGGATGTCCCTCAAGGGTCCCTATGTGGACACCGGAGAGCCTCGGGAGCCCACGGGAGGTGAAAATCTGGGGACACCACGCGAAGGGAACCTTGGCCCTACTAGACCGCCTCCCCGCGGGGTAAAGTGGGCGCCCTGTGACCTCGGCTTGGCCCAGAACCGGTTCACTGCCGGTGCGGGATAGATGCTGGTGGCACAGGCCCGTGAAACTGGCAGAGGTGGACATCGCCTGTCCTCACCAAGCTAGACAGGTGCCCTACCCTCAGCTTTCCAGGTCAGTATGGATCTGGGCAGTGTGTTGGTTGGATGTTGTGCCCACAGATAATGTTCACGGTCAGGGAGGGAAGGTGAAATGGCAATCCTGGAAGGGCCACCATTTCAGGGCTCAGGCCAGCTGGCCCTTGACTAGTTTTCTAGTGGCTTTTTGTGCTTCCAGGGTTGATGTCATTGCCTTTTGCACTGAGCTTTGGTGATTGGGAAACCCAGTACCTGGAAGCCACCAGGGCCTTCCTATCTGAGCCTATCAGGTGAGATTCCCTCACCAGCCTTCCCAAGGGGCATAAGCTCCTCTTGGCCTGGTAAGCTGGTGCTTACCTGGTAAGCTAGTTCAGGGGCTACCTGGGGCCCCTTTAAGGAAAGCACGTGTGCTTGACTGCTTCACTTACCTTCCTACTGCCACTCCCAGCCTTCTCAGGCTAGCCCTTTTTAAATAGGACTAACCTGGATGCCATGTAAAGAAAGGCTAGTATTTAAGATTCCACCACCATGTTTGTTTGGTTTTATTATAGTTGGATCAGAATCCAGAAAACAGGTGACTTGCTCTACCTGGCATAGAGTAACACCCATGCTGCACTTGACTTTCCTCTCAGCCAGCCCTTGCTATGGGATCTAACTGTGCACCAGACTCTCTAAGAAACACTTGTTGTAAATTTACTATGGGAGAGGGCCATCTTCTCTCTTTTCTGTTACTTTAAGGCATTAATAATAGATGCTTTTATTCACATTTGAAAAAGTATCCTTGTTGAAGTATTTCCGGAGATGGACTCGGTGATTTGATCTGAGACAGAGGATCACTTTCTTAAGTCTCTAAAATACTAGGTTGAAGTAACTAACTGTCTTTGGCAAGTAAACTTCCTTTTGTTCCTTCAGTCCCTTTTGTGGGATGGCTGTGGGGAAATAAAGTGCTACCCTTGCCCTATAAAGGACACAGAAGAAATGGCTCCTGGTCCTGAGGGGTTTATGCTGTGGGTGGAGTGTGGAAACACACCCAGGAAAAAGCCAGTGCCCACTAATACCTGGAAGGGGCTCGGGAGGGATGGAAAGGAGGTTGCAGTGAGCATGGGGCCAGGTTAGCAGAGGAAAGTTGAGTAACACATCCAAGGCCTGAGCACATGTGGAAGAGACATGTGGACATAGTGGGCAGTATTCCAAAGAGCAGAAGGATCTCAGCCCAGCTTCGGAGGAGGCACAAATACCCAGGACAGTTAAAGGGGAACCACTGAGAGGGAAGGAGCCGGAGGCATTTCCAGCCTAAGTTCATTTTCAAGGAGAGTGCATGCATTACAGCCATTAACCATCGATCCGAGGTACATATACGGCCACTCTGAGAATGGGCTGGTCCCCACCAGGAACTTAAAACTCTCCCACCCAAGATGAACCTCCCCAAAGCTATGGTGACAGTGGAAGAAAAAGAATATCCACATGAGGAAGTCCTTGAGTCTGGGCACTGGCACCTGTCCTATGTTTGTTTTTGCTTTTGCTGTAGTGAAAATAGCCCTGTGGGCGAGGTGATCCATCTCCTCAGGCAAATAGGCCTCCTTAGCTCTTTCTGCAGACGTGTTTATGATGTCTTTGGTGCCCATTTGGCACCGCCCTTGACCTGTTTTGCACTGGATTAGTGTTTACTTACCTTAAAATTGTTATCTGAGCTCAAAGCGGTACTTTCCTGGGTCCTCACAATGTCGTCTTGTTGTTTGAACCTGCGCTGGCACTTGGAGCAGCCCTGATAACACTTTTGTAGCTAATGAAGCTGTCTCTTCAAGAACCGTATATAATTTCATAGGATTTAAGGCAGGGACAGAAGAAAGGGAAAATCAAAGCGTGTCTGTGTAGTGATTTCCTGTTCACCTCCTAGTACGTAGGAAGTTGATTCACTAGCATCCTGAAAGTTGGGACACTTTCTTCTTTATCACTTTCTTCTTCATCTGTGTTAACTTCAGAGAATACCGTATAATGATGGAGAATTTAAGCTACTTAGCTCGTGGAGCTGTAGAATTGACAGTGTTCCTGGGGTAAATTTAGGAGCTTAGCAATTGACTTGCCTGAACCTTGGGTCCAGGGAGGTTATTTTCATAGATAATGCATTGATATTTTTTTAAAGTTATATAAAAAGTAACAATATTACAGAGAGTATAGAAGATAAAGAAGAAAATCAGGCATAATCTCACTGTGAATGAAAGCAACTAGCATTATTTATTTATTTATTTAATTCAGCAGCTTGGTCTTTTGCCATGGTGCTTGTTTTTTGTTTTTGTTTGTTTTCATGAAGTTGCAATCAGGGTACACGCAGTTTTGTCTCCCAGAGCAGTCCTGTTAATATTCTCATTGCACTGTTTCATCAAAAACCATCATTCATGTGGAAACCCGGGATGTGGTTTCACAGGAATCCAGAGGGAAATTGCCCTCTCTGGTTCTGGGGGAGCGGCCCCACTCCCCGGTGGAAGCACTTCTCATTCCACAATTCACTGTAATTTGTACTTGCGCCATGTTTGAACCTGGCTTTCAGATTGTGGTAACTTTATCTGTAACTTGTGGAACATAGCGCCCTGCAGAAACAGACTGAATTCAGAAAATGGAATTTGAAAGCGTTGCTCTGAACTATTTCACTATGAACGTCTGTGTTTTTACAGAGGTATACTGAATTGAATTTGTTTAGGGGGTCAAATAGCCTAAGAACCCTAATACAATTTTTCACTTCCTTTCCCAGAGACGGCTGGAGAGTCCAATTTCCCCTTTTGTCTAAATTCTTCCTCCTTATTAATTTAGAATTTAAGAAGCACCAGTCACGTTGGATATTTTCTACAGGTTAAATTCCATTACAACATAAACAGCATTGTAGAATCTTTGTATTTTAAAAATGGCTAGCCAGTGGCCCTTACCTTAAGGATTTTGAGCAGTATTCCATTTAATAAATGTACAAGCCTTAGGGCTTTTGTAATCAGGTTTCACTTATGCTCACATTATTGTAAAGAACATTTTTCTCCAGAGACCATAAAAGACCAGACCGTTTGGGCCTTTCCAGCTGGTCCTCAGCCTATCTACAAACTAGGCTATTTTCTTTGGAGACCTGACAATTTGCATGTGTGCCCTTTGCCAAAGGAATCTCTTTTTTTTCCTGGGGTCTCCCGGGGTCATTTCTGTGATGCTCATATTCCCTGATGTCTCCCAGGTTTCTTTTCTGGGGCTGGAGGGTGGGAAAGGGGTGTGGAATTGAATAATCTTCCTTTTTTCTTCCTGAAAGCACTGATCTTAAAGGATTAAGTTGGTGGTGAAAAACGGGGCTTTATCTTCTCTCTGAAGGCCTTGCCCTTTTGTGTGTTGATCTGATACCTAAATCTAAAAAACTGTTCCTAGACATAGCACAAGGATGTATTTTTAGAAGAGTTTATTACCCACATGTGTTTAAGACCACTTTAAAAGTCTACATCTTAAGGGAAGGGGTATAGATTTGTGGGGCTTCGATGTGCGTTCAGCTGGGAGGAGTTTTGGAGATTCCTTAAATTTTAAGGCCTGATCATTTGCTTAATTTTGTGTGTGTCTTTTTCTTTTTCTTTCTTTCTTTTTTTTTTTTTTTTTTACCTCCCTAACTAGAAATATTAGAAACACTGGTCATCACCCCTGCCTCCGCTTCATCTTTTACATTTAACCAAAATACACTTAAAAAATACTTTCTTAAAGAAATAAACCCTTTTTTACATTTTTAAGAAATTGAACTTGAATGCTTTTGGGGGAGGCCTGCCTGCTCCAGTTCACCTTCTAGTTTAATTTTAGATTTGCAGGAAAGGTGCGGTTTATACACGGGGTTCCCGTCCACCGCTCCCCCGCTGCCCCCCCCACTGCCAGCATCTTCCAGCATCAGCACAGTACATTTGTCAAACTAGGAAACTTGACGTTGGTGCCCACTATTAATCAATAAAGACTCCGAAGTCTTTATTTGGAGTTTGGTTTTTATACACTGAGGTCCTTTTTTCCGTTCCAAGCTCCCAAGCCATTCTCCCCGTCCATCTCCCAAGCCCATCTCCCCGTCTCCTCTGGTCTGTTACAGTTGCTCAATCTTTCCTTGTTTTTCATAACCATTTTCTGAGGAGTACCGGGCAGGGATTTTGTAGAATTTCTCTCGAATTGGGTTTGTCTGATGATTTTCTCATGCCTGCACGTGGGTTATTGGTTTGGGGAAGAATGCCACAGAGGTGACGAGCCCTTCCCATCCTGTCACATCAGGGGGTACACGATAGCCACATGGCATCACTAAGACCTTAGTCACCGAATAAAGACAGTGTTTGCCAGGCTTCTCCACTGTAGAGTTACTCGTTTTCTCTTTTCATTGATTATTCTTTAAAAGCAAGATACTAACTAATAGTCCACACGCAGGAGGGAGAGGGAAAAGATTAAATTCCACTTCCTGGAGGGGAAGGTGTCTGTATATATCGTTTGGAATTCGTCTGGTAAGGAAGATTTTTGTCTTGTCTTCTTCATTTAAAAAATACACACTTCTAAAGAGTTTTCACTGTAGATAATGGCCATCGTTTATGGGGTAGAGAGGCCACATATGACACGAAATCTGAGCTCCATGGAAGAGGTAGGCTGTGTATCACTTTCCCAAAGCCCTGTGGGGAATCCAGGGAAATAGGGAAGAGAGCCCTTCCCCTGGAGGGGTGCAGTGTGGTCCCGTTTGGGGGACAGCACTTGATTTGCAGACAGGAAGTTGTTAGGAAGCGTGAGGAAAGCATATGCCATCGAGGGCTGAATTGTGCGGGCTAGGTCGGAAGTGGGACAGGCTTTAAAAGAATGCAGCAGTTAACATTTACTGCCGGCTCGCCTTATTCCCAAATTTTGCTAAAGGCAAAACTGTTGTTTTCCACCGTTTTCAAAGACATGACAGTTATAATACCAGCCAGCGGGAATTGAGGAAATAAGCAAACATAAGACTCCCAAGTAACACAGATGTTATCATCAAGCCAGATGCCCAAGCTTGTTTACCTTACTCACAGGAGGCTCCCAAGGAAACAGGAACGCTTGCTTTACCTGGAGCCCCAGGTTCTGGGCTCCCAGTCCTGGAAAGGTTGGAAGCGGCAAATGGAGATGGGCCTGCCATCAGCCCCGGTTGGACTATCGCAGCCTGGGGTGGCATTGATTTATTTTTGCAAATTTTAAGAAGGCAGAGAAAAATATGGGATCGATTTTTGAACACAGTGAAGATACTTTCTGGGGAGGGGTGTTGAAAGAGGCCGTCAGTCAGAATGAAGCAACCCCAGAAGTTATGAGACTGGAGTTTTCCTTGTGTGTAGCTGTGATCTGAGCGGGAGGCGGACCTCTTGGCTGTGGGCGGGGGGCCTCTGATGTGTGTTTACATGGATGAGTCGTTGGGTAGCTTCTCCTGTGCTTGGCTTCTCCCGTATTCTAGGTTTTGAGGCTTATTTTTAGAATCTGAACTCTCCTTGGCAGGAGTTGAATACTTTGGTGGCGGGTGGGGGGACTTGAAATCATGCTTGGGCTGCTGGTTAATGAAACCTTTGGGGTCCCTCCCCGGAAGGCCCAGCCTGGTGCCCACCTTCCCCGGGCCAGGCTCTTGGTGGCGTAAAGGCTCCCATAGCCCATCCCATCTTCCTGACCTCCCCACAGGACACAGGTGTGCCTGCTGCTTTCTGTGTGCTCAGCCACACTGTCCCCCAGACTCTCTGCTTGCCTTAGAATCTGGACTCAGTTTCCCTTTTGTGTCTGCCCCCATATCTGCCCATGTCGGTTGACTTTGCTTCCCCACGTGGATTCCTTGGGACCATCGAGGGTGCTCGTCCACCATCGGCTTTCAGATCCTCCTGCATGAAAAACGGATCACAGCACAATATACAGAGAGGAGAACTCTAGCTTAGCGGTAAAGAGGGTATTGCTGTACTGATTTGGGGATGATCCAGCAGGAATGGTGGAGTGGAGTGCACATCTCACCAAACAAGTGATCAGAAGCTTTAATCACTCTGCAAACACTCAGGGAGAGGCCGAGGGCCAGCGGCTGGGCAGGGACTAAATACACAGCTCATGGACAAAGCGCTGTGATGGTGTCATTTTGCACAGACGTAGGAGGACTCGGGAAGCCAGCTTGAAGAGGGCCGGTCAGGATTTGGAGAGGAAACTTTTTTTCCCCATTAAAAAAAGGTTTAATATTATTTAATTATAAATGCATGATAATAAATGTTTTAAATTATAATCAATAAATTATAAATTTGTTGAGTCATAACTAATAAATATATTTCATCTAATTTTTTTCTTCATGTTCTGTGAGATTGCTATGGCTGAACATACAAAGGATCAACAAGGGTTTAAATGTGACAAGTATTCGTCCCACAGCATCCCCAGCTCACCTCCTCCCCTGCTTTCAGGCGGCCCCTGTGACCAGCTTCTTGTGTATCCTTTGGGAGACACTTTATGCATATTACGTAAGGAAACATGTACATCCTTCTTCCTTATACACAAATGGTGGCTGGCTGTACATACTTTTCGGGCTTTTTTCATGCAGTGATCGTCTTGGAGATAACTGCATTTCTGCACGTAAAACTCCTCGTTCTGTTTTTCTGTTTGTTTGTTTTAAGGCACTAAGATTTATTTGTTTTTCTTCTTTTTTTAATTAAAGTTTATTGGGGTGACAATGGTTAGTCAAGTTACATAGATTTCAAGTGTACAATTCTGTAATACATCATCTGTATATCACATTATGTGTTCCCCACCCAGAGTCAGTTCTCCTTCCATCACCATATGTTGGGTCCCCTGTACCCTCATCTCCCACCCCCCTCCCACCGCGCTCTGTTTTGATGGGTACATACCATTGCCTTGCGTTGATGGGCCATTGCCAATCTGCCTGGTCCTCTGCGATGGACACTTAGATGGTTCCAGCAACATGGCAGCGACTACCCTTGTGTGCTCATGGTTTTGTCACTTGGTCCATGCATGGGGTTATTTATATCTAATACCAATTCCTAGAGGGGGAATTGCCGAGTCACAGGACTTGTGCATGTTAAATTTGGGTAAATGCTTCCATCCTGTGAGCCTCAGTTTACCTTCTCACCAGCCCTGGGTGACATCTACCCGCAGGCTAGTTCCATGTGTAAGCAAACATTATGCTTTCTGCCAAGTAAAAATGGCAAATCTAATGATGAATGAAAAATGTAAAAAAACAAACTTTTAAATTTAGAATAGTTTTAGATCTACAGGTATGTTGCACACTTAGTGCGGAAGTCCCATGTACTCCATGCGCTTCCCATTGTCAACCTCTTACATCGCCGGGTGTGTTTGTCCCAACTAAGAAACTGCCACTGGTACCTTACTACGAACCGAACTCCAGACTTGATTTGAAGGCCACCAGTTTTCCCACCGTATTCTGTCCCAGGCTCCTACATTTTATATAATTGTCAGGTCTCCTCCTCTGGTCTGTGACAGTTTCTCGGACTTTCCTTGGTTTTTATAACCTTTTATTTCCTTGGTTTTGAGGAGGACAGGCCTGGTCTCCTGGAGGAAGTTGTTCAGTCTGGGTTTGTCTGATGTTTTCTCATGACGAGCCTGGGGTCAGAGGTTTGGGGGAGGAAGACCACAGAGCTGACGTACCCTTTTCACCCCATTGTGTCAGCAGACATGTGATGTCCACATGACTTCTCACTGACGATACTACACCTGACCATCTGTACCTCCCTGCTGTGGAGAGAGATGAGAATCTTCTTGTATGAGAAGATGAAGTTGTCCAGGGGTGGCCCATGGACATTGAGGAGTGGGGGGACCACAGGAGCTGTGTGCAGACCCCCGAACCCCTGGGGACGTGCTGTGGAAGGGCTGATGGGGGAGGAGCAGCCCCTAAAGGAGACAGAGGTGCAGGACCAGGCCCGATGAGGAAGTCCTTCCAGGGGAAATGCCCGGCAGCCTCGGGAGAAGGGGCAGGAAACGGAGTGGGCTTGGCAGTGGAGGCTGAGGGAGGAAGGAAGCTGGTGGTGGTCGGGGGTTCACCAGTGGACATGAAAGAGGCAGGAGCCTGAGGGGCTGAGGACCCACGCTGAGCAAAGAGGCGTTTTGTTTATACATTTTAACAAGGAAAGATTTGAACTATCATAGAGAACGGGATACACGTGGTGTGATGGGGTTTGTGCCCGGGTCCTCATGCCTCCTCGTGGTGAAACCTGTGTCACTGTGGGCAAATGAGCCCTCTCTGGGCTTTCCTCAGCTTCCCTGTAAATGATTAGAACTGATGTGTTTATAGAACCCATGTGCCCAGTGTTCTGAGCACACCTGCTCGCTTCGTTAGTACAGCAACCCTCTGATGTACAGTTACTGTTAGCCCATTTTTCAGATGAGGAAATCGAGGCACAGAGAAATGAAGCTAGCCACCCAAGTTCACCCAGCCTGGAAGTGGCACAGTTGGAATTTGAACCGAGGGAGTTTGGTTCCAGAGTTTCTGCTCTTAAACATTCCACCGGCCTTAAAATCCCATTGTCTTAATCCTTTTCTTTGGGACTTTTTGTTACCCCAGCGTGCTCCACCTGCTCACATTCCTCCATGTCTTCTCTTTTCTTGGTGACTGTTGGGTACTCAGTGGGCCAGGCCAAGGTCCAGGCCATTCCTACTGTGTCCTGAGATGTGGGTGGTAGCCGCCCATATCTTGTGAGTAACCAGGGGATACACGCAGGTGTCTCTGAAAACGGCATGTGTGACAGTGTCTTGGACACCAGGCAGAGACGTCCCTCCTGTGATATCTCTGAGCTCAGTGGCCATGAGCTCGATTTCCCCACCAGGGCATTTTTCTGATTGGATTCTGCCGTGAAGCCTTATTGTGTCTTGTCCAATTGTCCAAAGAGAATTCTCAGCATTGGGCATTAGCTCTCTGTCCTCTTCCTCTTTTGCTTTTGGGCCCTTCCTTCCTGTTGGTCATTTCACCAGAAAAGGATGGGGGTGGAAAGGAAAAGTGACCTGAGACTCCTTAAGTCCCTCCTTTGCCACTCGTGTCCCTTCAGTCCTTGCTGGGTATTGAGCGGCACTGAGGATGGAGATACCTGCAAAGGTGTGAACTCTGTTCCCCCTTCCTGTCCACGCGTGTCAGCAGGGCTTGCTGACGTTATGGCATCTTGGAATTGTCTTGACACTCATGAAAAAAGACACATTGTCATTTCTGAAGAATGTATGACACATCACCCATGATGAACAAGTAGCTTTTGAGCCACACCCAGGATCAGGTAATGAACACGGAGTGACACGTACTTCTGAGTTTGGGGTGGTGGCAGCAAGGAGAGTGGTCATGAGTCCAGCTCTTGAATGGACAATGCAGGAAGTGTCCCTCCTCACTCTCTCCCATAACCCCACCCAGGACCGGGAGTGGATATTGGCAGAAACCAGGCCTCCGCACAGCAGGGATTCTAGCAATGCCATCAGCTTACGTCCAGGAGGAAAAATGAAGCGATCTTGAGTTTCAGAGACTGTGGCTTTTTTTTTTCCTTCCTGATTTTATCTTGTTGGTGTTTGCATGCCTCCTCACTTCCCCTTTCCATTTCTTTCCACCCACATCTTGACTTGATCGCTTGCTGCACATCCCAGGATGCCCTGTTGACTAACATCCCCCCCACCCCCAAATACTGGAGGAAATGAAGGATTCCAGACCCAATTAAGTGATTCCAATTCTGGAACATATTTGGTAATGCTTTGGCCAAGTCCTCGTGTTACTTTGAGCTGAACTGTGAGACCATCCATGACAGGCGTGTCATCACGTGAACATCTTTCTTTAAAAACGTTGTTTTCTCAGATTCTGAGTTGAAGCCATTAGGGTAAGACGCCCTCCCATTTATATCTGCTTCCAAATCTTGATGCCATCTAAGATGGGTCTTTTCGTACCCAGGTATTGTTTTCCACGAACATTTGTTAAAGCATCAGGGTGACCAACTTGTCCTGTCCCAGTTTCACACCAAAAGTGCCCTATCGAGGGAAACCCCTCAGTCCCGGTCAAAATGGGGTGCTGGGTCATCCTGTGAAGCACGCATGATGTTTGGAGCCTCGTTCTAGGTACTGGGGGTGCATATTTTCATAAATTTTGATCCTTGCCGTTATAGGGCCCATAGACTGGTCGGGAAGACAGACAAGTAAAGAAAGGTGCTGTGTGACAGGTACAGCAGAAAAGCACGTTTAATAGCAGCTAGCATGTACTGAGTGATTATCTGCCCTTGTTTTGGATACTTTTCACAGTGGATTCATTTCATCCTCCCAAGAACCTTAAGAAACTAGCAGTGTGCCCATTGTACAGATGGGGAAACCAAGGCACCAACATGTCGTGGGACGTGTGGGAGCCTGGCTGTAACCACAGGTGGTCTGGCTCCAGACCCTGCGCCCTGGGCTTCTGCACTGTGTAGAGAGGTTCAGGGAGGAATTCTCCCTGGGGAGAGCCAGAGGTGACTTCTTGGAGAAGGTGACATACATGCTGACATGTGATAGGTGAGAGGAATTTGCAGGCGCATTGGGAAGGAAGAAGGAAAAGGAGTTCAAAGAGGAAAGCGCACCGCCATGTTTGGGGCATTTGTCATGGCTGCAGACTCACAAAAGATTTGCATTTGCAACATGGTGGGAGGTGAAGTGAGAGGGGTGGGGAGTAGGGGTCTAGTGCATCCTGGGAGCCCGCTCCATCCTGGGCAACCCAGGACCTTTGGTCACCCTGGTGGGGTATGTTGGGGAGCACCCAGAAGACCCCAGTCGTCTTGATTTTAGGTAAATGGGGACCATAGGATGGGCTGACCTAAGACTAGTGGTGAATTTGGAGGCTCGAGTTGTAAGCCTTGGCTTGTGACATTGGAGATCAGAGATTTCCAGCAATGCCTTTTTATTTGTATTTTTTTTATTGAGGTAAAACTTCACAAAACATAAAATGCACCATTTTAAAGTGTATGATTCAGTGGCATGTAGTCCATTCACAGTATTGTGCAGCTGTCACCTTTCTTTCTAGAATATTTTCATCACCCCAAAAAGAAACCTCACACCCATTAACAGTCACCCCCCATTTCCTCCCAACACCCTCCCTCCAGTCCCTGGCCACCACTAATTTGCTTTCTGTCTCTGTGGATTTGCCTACCCTGGACATTTCATATAAATGGAATCACACAACATGTGGCCTTTTGAGTCTGGCTTCTCTTACTTAAGCATCGTGTTTTTGAGGCTCATTCTGGTGATGTCTTAGAACTGACTTATTAGTGATAAAGCTGGTCGGCCAGACATCTTTAGACCCTTCCCTTTGAATTGAGGATTCCGGGCAGACCTCTCACTACCAGGCTTGGCTCCCAAAACATCGAATGACCGTGAGGTGCAGACACAGAACAAGTAAGATGACTCTCAAGCTTGTGGTGAGCGCCTGAAGTAGCAGCTCCCCCCAGTATGCTTCAGGGAATTCTCAGGCTGTTTCAGCCAAAATTTTGAGGAGCAGATCTGTTGCTGAAAGCAAGGTTCCTTGTGGAGTTTATTCCCACCTCCCTGAGTTTCAGAATCAGTTAATCAATATCAGTGTCAGGTCGGCATGAAGGTCACAGGGCCTGAAGACGTGGCTTTTCTCTAGGACTTCCGGGGCTCTTTCCTTCTCTTTCAGCAGAGCAATATTAAAAGCTGAGACTGAGCTGCTTTGAGACTCAGCAGCCCCGAGGCTTTGCCTGTTCTCCCCTCGTGTTGCAACAGGTAACTGAGATAGCCCAGCCGCACACACTGTCGCTTTAAATATGCATCTTTGGACAAAAGTTGCATATCTGAAATTCTGAGATTTCCCCTTCATTGTCTGTTTCCCCAAATCGAGAAGGAAGGGCTTTGTGGACATCTCCCTTTGGTTGATCAATAAGATGCTGTGCCCCCTTCCTTATTAAAGAAGCAGATCCTTTTGAACTGCAAAGTCTGCAGTGACAAAATTAGTTAGAATCCATTATAGGCTGGTCTTTTTGTTTGTTTGTTTTAGGTGTGTGGTGTGTGGTGTGGAAGTCTGCAGGAAATGCATCTTTTTACCCATGTTAGGGAGGCAGAGAGTTGATATCTCGAGAGACATTCAGATGTGTTTCTCCCACTAAGAGTTTATTTTCTTTTAACGTTTCGTTTGGAGGCAAGGCATACAAAAGAGTTCCTGAGTCCGATGGGTGTGGGTTCAAACCCCAGCCCTGACACTCCATCTGTGTGACTTTGGACAAACAACTGAACCTCTCTGGGCCCCAGTTTCTTCATTTGTAAGTCAGGATGATGGTAACAATAATTCCTGACTCAGGGGTATGAAAATTACTTGGGATGGTGCCTGTAAGGGCATGAGTTACAGGGCCCATCACCGTAAAGTAAGAACCTGTTATGGTTCATCTTAATGTGTTGTAAATCTGGGGTGGGAGTGGAGAAGAGTAGATTTTGCTCAGGCCAGAACGTCTGCACTCAAAGTTGCCAAAACAAGGTTTTAACAGCCTACTTATCCGGTACCCCTTACCAATCTTCCCTTTCTTTATCTTTTTTTTAATTATAATTTTTTTTTTTTTTACTTTATTGGGGAACAGTGTGTACTTGCAGGACTTTTTCAAAGTCAAGTTGTTGTCCTTTCAGTCTTAGTTGTGTCGGGCGCAGCTCAGCTCCAGGTCCCGTTTCTAGTTGCAGGGGGCACAGCCCACCATCCCTTGCGGGAGTTGAACCAGCAACCTTGTGGTTGAGAGGACGCGCTCCAACCAACTGAGCCATCCGGGAGCTCAGCGGCAGCTCAGCTCAAGGTGCCGTGTTCAATCTTAGTTGCAGGGGGCAGAGCCCATCATCCCTTGCGGGACTTGAGGAATTGAACTGGCAGCCTTGTGGTTGAGAGCCCACTGGCCCATGTGGGAATCGAACCGGTAACGTTCGGCGTTAGGAGCATGGAGGTCCAACCACCTGAGCCACCGGGCCGGCCCAATCTTCATTTTCTTCCTGGGGTAAGGACACAGCAGATTCAAGACCCAGACGAGTGACTGATGATAAGAGGAAGTGGTCACCCCATCCTGCTCACCTCTGCCGGTTGTGGCTCATGAGATTAAGGCTTGAGAGGGCTGGGCGTGACTGTAAAAGAATAGACAGATTTAAGGGACATTAGGACTTGGTTAAGGGAAGGTTATGACAGTAAGAAAAAAGGAGGCACATTTTAGAAATACTAAATGAATACATGTTGGTGATTTGGAAAACTCATTGGACCCACACTGGGACTTCTCAGTGGGGACCCAAGGTAGTAAAAATCCATTCTTGGGGGAGCGGAGGGGTAGGAAAAAAGTCTTAGATATTACAGTGGTGTGTGGCCTTCCAAAACTCAACCCTTCCCAATGAAACCTTATTTCTTAGTATTTCATTTCTCTTGTTAGGCAGAAATTAAATTATATTTAAATTAATTAATTAAATTTAAATATAATTTAATTTTTCTCCTTAGGGCAGGGGGTGGGAAGGTAGTGGGGGAGGCAGCTGTAATGAAAACAAGATTGAGCGATTCTGTTCTCTACCGGGGTTCATGAATGAACTACTCCCACTCATTCCTGTAGGCCCAGGGATAAATACCCTTCTATCCCTCAGTGCCCCTGTAAGAGAATATCTTTCACCGAGCAAATTGTTGAGACTTCGGGACAAGGAAAATTTTCAGCTAGGGATCCCAGAATTCCAAGTGGCAAATTCACAGATGAGAAACAAGGGGCCAGGATTATGCAACTTGTCATGAGCCAATTTCCAAGGCCAAGCCCAGTTCTTGCAACAGAAATGTAGCTCCATGGATCAGGAGCACCACCTTTTCCTTTTCTCTCACCAGTGATCACGTTCGGCGACAGGACATTGTACCCCAGTGCCGCACGGGCCTGTCCTTCACAAAAGGTTCCACAATTTCAAGATGGCAGCCACAGAGTTTCCACTGAGCGTGGGGCCCTGTGGGACTGTGCAGGTCACAAGCCCGTGAGCCCAGCCTGGTCACATTTTCCGTATTTAAAACATGGGTCTGGAGTGCTTGCCTGGATTTAGAAGTAGCTAATAAAAGAGTCATTCTGAGATGATGAAAACAGAAATCCCCAACCCCTCGTGTTTTCTTGATTTCTGTGGGGGTGGGTGGAAGGTGCTTGGAAACGGGCTTTCTACGTGTATTCTTTTGAATGGACAATGGAGAAAGCCACTCTCAGGGGCTTAATAACAAAGTTAAACAACTGGGGAAGGACGCAGGAGACCCCCTTGTTTGTTCCTTTCTTTCTCCCCACAAAGCTCCTCGTAACCATAGCAACCAGGGCTCTGCAGAGACTGCCCCAGCCACCCAGGATTCTCAAGGCTGTGCTTTTATGTGCAAAACTGGGGCTTTGCTGTTTTGTTAAATTCAGAGATGCTTTCCTAGGGTTTCCAGTTTGTCCCAGAAAAAGGGACACAAGTATTAGATGTAATTGTGCTAGCGCCTCAGCACACAGGCGGCCTGATCCGGAATAACAAAGGGTTCTCTGGTGACAATGGACTGTATGTGCCTGTGTGTGTGTGTGCGCGCCTGCGTGCATGTATATCATGTACGTATGTATGTGTGTGTTGCGGTGAGCGACTGCTGATCTAAGAGTGTCACATTGGGGGGCTTAGGAAGAAGGGGTGGAGGCAAGTTGAGCAAATCCTTTCTGGAAGGGTGGGTAGGTGGGCCTCTGCCCCTTGGTGAAGCCAAATTAAAAAGAGATGGGTGGGGGGCAGAAAAAGAACCGGGCGTGAAGGAAGTGGCATTTCCTGGCCTGGGGCAGGAATGCGGTGGAATTTACTTAGAAAGCTTACAAACCAGCTGGTTATGGGTTATTGCTTTTCTTTTCTTTTCTTTTTTACTATTCTAGTCTGTTGCTCTTATTCTTTTTGGAATTATAGGTGTGTTTATGTGACTGTTTGATCCAAAAGCAGTGTTCCTAAGAGGCAGTGTCCTAAAGTTCCAGAAAATAGGATGTGACCACAAGGATGATACCTGGTCAATAAATGGAGGGGCCCAAGCCTTAATTCCCAGAACAAGGGGCTCCCTTACAGTTCCTGGACAGAAGGCCCCCACCCCCTGACACTTGTATGTTCACTCTTTTTCTAACTTTCGAAGTTTTTAATTCTTTTTTGTTTTGTTTTTGTTGTTGTGTTCACTCTTTACAATACAATTTCTGGCCACGTTTCTTTACTTTTAAAGGAGAAAGGCAGTGGTTTTGAAGTAGAGGAATTCCACTTCTGAGTTGAGTCATTGGCTTCCAGCGGTTTGACCCAAAGTATTTGCACAATTTAGGGCATCTCGGGCCTTATTTTTCCCTCCCAAAGCACTCCATTTGCAGCCACAGCAAACGGGGTTATTTTAGGCTTTCTGTACGCATGGCATTTTCTGCTCTTGTGGTTTTTCACATGACTCAGTTTTTATAATAAATCGAGTAGGCAGCTCTGGGTCTGCCTTTCCTGAGACAGGAAGGGACAGCACGTCCTTGACGTTGAACACGGATGTAAGTTACTGCAGAGCACCGTGACCTGTTCCCCAGCTGAAGTCTCCTCCAGCCCAGTTCCTGCCAGAAGCAGATGTGGGAGTTCCTGGGGCCGAGCTGAGGGACTGTCAGCTGACCTAGGGGGTAAGCCTGACAGAGAAGTGCCCTGGGCCTGACCTTTGCAGTCCTTCTTCCTCTGCCCTCTGCATTTCTGTACATGTAAATCAGAGGCAACATTCCTTAACCACTTTTCACAATGTTCTCGTTTATTTTAACCCCTGAGCCTGTTTCCACAAAAATGTCCTGTGACCTTGTTAAACCCCTCTGCCCTCCTGCCTAACCCTCTCCTGTACACCTGGGTGTTGGCCCTGCTGTCCCCTCCACCCACCCACACGTAGGGGCCCTCAGCCCTTACTTCTTGCTTCTGGTTCATCTATCCTTTCTAGGGTTGGGCCTTCCTCTTTGTCACTTTCCATGGCTTCCATTGCTCTATACATAGTATTCCCGTCCAGTAGAACCAGAAGACACGCCACATAGGTCATTTTAAATTGTTCAGTAGCCACATTTTAAAAAGTTAGAAAGAAACAGATGAAATGAACTTTAACAACATATTTAACTGAATTCCAGCTATCTGAAATATTATCATTTCAGCATGCAGTTGATATAAAAAATTATAAACGAGACATTTCCCATTCATGTTTTTAAAAGTTTTTGAAGTCCAGGGTGTATTTTATATTCATATCATATCCTAAAGTGGATGCTAAAATTTTATCAAAAACATTTTATCTCAGTTCAGAGTTTATTAAATTTGCTGTTGAAAAAGTAGATTCACATACCCAAGATGTCCCGGACTTACATAAACGTTTTTCCAGTAGTTGAATTGAGTATTTGATTTTAAATTTAAATTGCTTAAGCTTAAATACAATTTAAAAATTGAGTTCCTCAGTGTTCAACAGCCTCATGTGGTTGGTGACATCCCTATCGGACAACCCAAAATAGAGAACATTTCCATCCTTCCAGAAAGTTCCATCGGACAACACAGGCTTATAAAGTCTCCAAACAACTCCAGAGGACTTGCAAAATTCTCTAGAACCCAGCCCCAACCTACCCCGCTTAAGTTATTGACTTTGTGTTGCATGTATCCGCTTTCCCATGACTCGCTTTCCACTTTGAAATGAATGCCCTTTCTTCTCTTCCCCCCCAGAGCAATCTCTTCTTTCGAGCTCGGCTTAATGGCAGAGCTTCCTCGAAGGATTCTCCCCTTTTCCCTGCAGCAGAATTAATTGCTGCCTCTGCTTCCCACGGGTTCTAGAAGATGAGGCAGAATGCATGGGGAGGGGCGGCAGGCCTGGACCGAGGCTCACTGCCGTGGGAGCTCAGATCGCCAGTTCTCCTGAGACAGGTTTGAATGGCTCTTCTAACACAGCAGCCTTGGCCGTGTCCCGCTGGAAAACAGCCGCACAAAGGATGGCACTGTGTCCTGTTCCGGTTGCCCTGGGGCTATGAGCATGGGCCTTCAGAGAGGAACACACCCTGGGTACAGGCCATGTAATTCTAGGCGGGCATCAGCTCTATGAGAAAAAAAATCCTTTCTTTGCCCTCACAAAAGGAAATATGTGCCTGGCTGCTCTGATACTCATTTTTCAAAATGGGAACTGGTGTGTGTGTGTGTGTGTGTGTGTGTGTGTGTGTGTGTGTGTGTGTGTGTGTGCTTTAAAAATAAAAACTTATAAACTGTGTTTACATACAGAGAAGTGCACATAACTTTACAACTCGAATTTTCACAGTGGACATACCCATGTAATCAGCCCCCAGATGAAGAGAGAACGTGACTGACTCCCCACCCCAAAAGGCGCTCCTCTCGCCCCTTCCAGACTCTTCCCTGCCTCCTCAGAGTCACCACTTTCCCGACTTCTAACGCCATGATTCATTTTGTCCGCTTCTGAACTTTATGTAAATGGCATCACACAGCATGTACGTTTGGCATCTGGCTTGGTTTGTTCGGCACCACATTTGGTTTTTGAATGCCTTTGTCTTTTCGGTCACCTGAAACACTATTCGTAAAAACCATAGCACTTAAAAAAAAAGACAGAAAAAACACTAGACGTGACAGTCTTTGGGTAATGGTTTAAAGTATGAAGAAACTTCTGCTCAAATTTGATTGATGTTTGCCCTTGGGATTTTCTAGGTTTTGGCGATTTTAGCTTGTCATTATTTACCTTTTATTTTTATTTAGGGAATCTTTGTTAAGGTGATAATTCTTGGGTCTTGAAGGGACATGAACTCCCTTTCTGGCTAGTGGACAAAGCTGGACACAAGTCATTTTCTCAGATTTTCTGTTTGTCAGGGAGAAAATTAAAGATGATGGTGGAAAAGAAAAAGATGTCTTTTGAATTGCTGATCTGGTATCTTCTGGTTTTGCTTTAGGTAAAATGTCTGCTCCAGGACCCTACCAGGCGGCCGCTGGGCCTTCGTCGGCGCCGACCGCTCCCCCATCCTATGAAGAGACGGTGGCCATTAACAGTTACTACCCCACGCCTCCTGGCCCCGTGCCTGGGCCAGCCACAGGGCTCGTGGCTGGCCCGGATGGGAAGGGCATGAACCCTCCTGCGTACTACACCCAGCCAATGCCCGTCCCCAACGCCAATGCAAGTATGTCCCTTTTACCCTGGTCCCTTTTATCACTCATTCTGAAACGTCACATACAGTCTTTTAGGTTCTGCCTCAGTGAGGCTCAAGGCTTTTCCACAGTAAAGCAGTTTATGAGCTTTTCCAAGTCTGCCATAAACCAATCCTTTGGCACTTATCACAGAGCCACAACCGTCTATCCCAGAGGAATTTGGCAATGAGAGTTTGCTTTTAAGGGCCCCCACCCTTCTTGCTGAGGTTTGATTGGAAAAGCCCTGCCCCAAGGCCAGGCCTGCCGTAGGACGGGAGAAGAAACAGTCAAGAGAGGAGTGGGTGATCTGAAACCCACCCCAGTCTACCATTTGCAAAGACTGCTCCCCTCCCTTCCTGCAACTTCACAGTCTTGCCCTTGGGTGCTTCCTGCTCTCCACGTACGTAGCTGACTCAGTAGCGCAAGCAGCTCTGGAAGAATCACCAGGTCAGAGAGTGGGCCTGTGAGTCAGACTGACAGGGTTCACCAAACTTCCTTGTGCCTCAGTTTCCCCATCTGTAAGATGGGGTTCATCAAGTACCTACATCAGTGGGTTAAGATGAAATAAAGCTTTATGAGTAATTGTTTGATTAAAAGTGCTGAAGGAACTTTGACTTGAGATAGAAGAGGATAAGATAATGACTTCAGACGATTTTAGATCATGCTCTGCTGTATAAATAACTCATTCTTGCACCACCAGCACCCTCCTCCCCCCAAAAAAAAGACTTAACAGAATTTATATGTAAGTGCTAAAATATGCTTCGATAATGCTTTTCTAGAAGGAGGGCCTTTCTAGGTCTTTCTAGGAGTATTAGGTTCAGTTAGTTCTGAGCAATCGTTAATTTCCCCTACTACATAGATGATAGAAAATGGCATTCCAACAACATAAAAACGAACAGAAGGAAGTCTCTCTGACAGAAATATGAGCTTAAACAACTTTGCCAAAACCCAAAAAGAACATGCAAACTAAAGGCTACAGGACTGACAGCACCTCGATTCTCTCTGAGTGGGACTGTCTGTACACGTTTTCCCCAGTTTTCTCTTTTTAGCATGATTTCATATGCTCATGGCATGTAGCGACACGGATCCCCGACCTGTAAAGAACTGGGTCCGTGTTCCCTGGCTCGATAAACTCCAGCCTTATCACTGGGCGTTGGAGTTGACTAAGGAGCCTCTTTCAGGGAAAAGAGGGGTACCAGGCACGGGGTAAGGTTCTTTCTTTACCAGCTTTATCTCATGTCATCCTAGCAACAACTCTGTTACTTCCATTTTTTTAAGTAGCAGCTTCCTTGAGATCGAATTTCTAGACCATAAAGTTCACTCTTTTCAAGTGTACAGTTCAGTGGTTTTAGTGTATTGACAGAGTTGCACAACCATCAGAACTAATTTCAGAACGCTTCCAGCACCCCAGAAAGACACCCTGTGCTCGCCAGCAGTCACTCCCCATTCTCCCTGCCTCAGCCTCTGGCCACCACTAATCTATGAATGAAGAAAAGGGGAGCTAAAACCTACCATGTCACTTACCATCTGCAGACCACCTTCGTAGAACCACTCAGGGAGCTTAAAAAGTAGAGACAGTGGAAATGTCATGGCTGTGCGATGTCAGAGGGGTAGTGGATGGGGGCAGGGGGTTCACACTGTATGAGGGATATAAAGGATAAACGTCTAAGTAGTACTTTGTCTTGTGCACCTGAAACTAATTTAAAAAAAAATGTCAGAGTGAATAAAATAGAAAAAAAAAAATCAAAAGAAAAAAAAAAGTAGTTTGGGGGGAAGGGCCCAGGAGTCTGTGTTCTCGATAAGCTCCCCACACGATTCCCTGGGCAGTTTGAAAGCCTGGCCAAGCGGGGCCCTGTTCTTCCTCCAGGACCACTCAGTCCTTTTCCCCATCTCGTGTGGAGGTTCTGAGAACCCCTCAAATGATAATTCTGGAAATCTGGCACTATTTCCTTTTTTTCCCCCTTTTGTCATTTCTTCTCCTCTCTCACCCAGCATTTTTAAAATTATGGTAAAATACACAACGTAAAATGCATCATCTTAAGCACTTTGCAGGGTATAGTTCAGTGGCATTTGCAGCAGTCACATTGTCATCTAACCACCTCCAACCATCCCTCTCCACAACGTTTTCATCTCATAAAACTGAAACTGTCCCCATTAAGCACCAACTCCCATTCCCTCCTTCCCACAGCCCCTGACCACTACCTTCTACTTTCTGTCTCTGTGCCTTTTGGCTCCTCTGGGTACCTCACAAGTGAGCAGTCACACAGGATGTGCCCTTTTATGGCTGGTTGATTTCACTTAGCATAACGTCCTCAGGATGCATCCGTGTTGTAGTGCTGGTCAGAACTTCACACCTTTTCATGGCGGAAGAATGTTCCAGTGTATGGCTAGACCACCTTTTGCTTATCCACTTACCCATCCATGGGCACTTGGGTCACTTCCACCTTTTGGCTCTTGTGAATAGTGCTGCTGTGAACGTGGGTGTGCAAGTATCTGTGGAGACCATGCCTCCACCTTTTTGTCACATAATAAATGCTTCCCTTGTTCAGTGATCAGGCTCTGTTTTTTCCCTCCCATCAGTTGCCGTGCAGACGGTCTACGTGCAGCAGCCAGTCTCCTTTTTTGACCGCCCAGTCCAGATGTGTTGTCCTTCCTGCAGCAAGATGATTGTGACTCAGCTGTCCTACAATGCTGGCGCTCTCACCTGGCTCTCCTGTGGGAGCCTGTGCCTGCTTGGGTAAGTCTGGGGTCCACTTGGCCCCTGGGCTGTCACACATTCCTCTCGTGCAGGACTTCTCAACTGTAACACATAGCTTCTGTCTTGTGAGAGGCCATCCTGTGCATGTAGGATGTTGCGCGCGTCCCTGGCCTTCACGCACTAGATGCCAATAGCACCCCTGCACCCACTGTTATAACCAGAAATCGTCCCCAGTTGAGAACCACTGCCCTGGAGCGTGTCGACACCTGGAAGCTGCTGTCCCATCCTTGCTTCTTGCTCATCTGCTCAGATCCCACTCTGCTTCTAGGGACAAGTACCGCAGCTGCTTGCCTCTGTGTAGGGTGATACCCTAGGAATTTCATTTTCTTCTAGAATTTCATGACCTAAGTAATAATGTTTGCCTGAACTCTGAAAGAAGCTTTAAACAACCCGTACGTTAAAACACTTGATACTCATCTCTTCAAAACTTTTTATCCTTTTATGACCCCAAGTATGTTTCCCTTTGCCTCCACTGGAGATCGTGTAAATATTTATGTCTGCACCCAGGGTATCATATTGAAAGAGATAATAGTTTCTGTTCTGGGAGAAAGTTGAAGAAACACAATTGATTTCCCCCCTCCCAAACAGATAAGGCAGCCTCCTTATTTCTGGCCATGAGAATCACTCAGAAAAACATGGGGCTCTGTTTTCCTCCTCAAAGGAAACGATGCTTACACATGTCTTTTCAGGAGCCTTTGACTCTTGTACAACTGGCTAGTTCTTGTTACGCCGCAGGCTGTGTGAAGGCCCTGTCTGTGTTTACTGATTATGTAGGTTAAGAGACATTATTTTGGGGAACTTTATTTTGTTGTTGTAAGAAATAGCCTCTCCATATGCAAAGGTGACCCGTCTGAAACGGGCCAGCACACTACAGCCCCTGGGCCAAATCTTGCCCAGTTTCAGTTTCATTGGGACACATCATATCATTTGTATATGGATTATCTATGGCTGCTTTTATACTAAAAGGACAGATAAATTATATACTATCTGGCCCTTTATAAAAGAAGTTCACCAGCCTCAATCTAAGACCTTGAAAGATGCCCAGATAACCCAAGATTTGAAAATGCGCTCAGTATAGTCTGTTTGTGGGAGCAGCCTTGGTGTTGGTTGGCGTATTAGTTTCCTAGGGCTGCCATAACATCTGACCACAAACCTATTGGTTGAAAGCAATAGAAATATCTTCTCACAGTTCTGGAAGCTGAAAGTCCAAAATCAAGGAGCCCACAAGGTCATGTTCCCTCCAAGGGCTCTAAGGGCAGACTCCCTACCTCTTAACAGCTTCTAGTCGTCTAGCTATTCCTTGGCTTATGGCTGCGTCACTCCAGTCTCTGCCTGTCTTCACGTGGCCTTTGTCCCCTCTGTATTTCTGTGTGTCCTTTTCTCTGCTTAGAAGGACACTAGTTATTGGGTTTAGGGATCCCAACTAAATAATCCAGGATGATCCCACCTTGAGATCCTTTTTCCAAGTTAGTCCCAGGGTGCTAGGACATCTGACATATCTTTGTGGTGGCCACCATCCAAACTATTCCTGTCGATAACATGATCCTTGTGTGGCTGTTTTTGTTCTCCCAGGTGCATAGCGGGCTGCTGCTTCATCCCTTTCTGTGTGGACGCTCTGCAGGACGTGGACCATTACTGTCCCAACTGCAAAGCTCTCCTGGGCAGCTACAAGCGTTTGTAGGACTCAGCCAGACCTGGAGGAAGCCGTGTGTGGCAGCAAAGTCCTTTCCGACTCTCACCCAGCCCCACCCCTGGTGGAGGTTCCACCTTGGTGGTCTCGCCTCTACAGGGGGGCTTCTCCTTCATGTCTACTTTGTGGGGGGGAACATCGCAAAAGTAACACACTTCCAAACCCCAGCAATTGCTGCCTCGAGTCGTGCACAGGACATGCAAAGACAGTGACCTTGAGTTCTGGGTCAGGGGTTTCCTGCCTGCCCGTGACCCCAACTCATCCCGTCTACCTGTGATTGTTGCCCCGTCTGAATATCTGCTGGTGATTTGCCTTTCCAGCTTCTTTCCTTGCCTCAGTGGGCCTTTCCAGTAGTGGCTCCCACTGAGAGGCCACAGGTTGCCTTATTTTTGAGACTCTTCTGGCCCGAATATGGCTGAACCAGCCTTTAGTGCCTACCACCACATGTCCATCTGTTTCCACTTCTGGTGACAAAAATCTTGCCTTACAGACCAAGGCCTTGGTTCTCAGATTTTGTAACTGCAGGCTTTTCATTAGCACATAAATTCACTTTAGTTTCTTAATTTGTTTTTAAGTACATGGAGGGGCTCTTCACACCCACCAGACACATATCCATGAGGTCATGAATGCATGCTAGAAATAGAGAGCTGGATCTTATCGTTGATCTGCCTTCCCTTGGTTGTTTGTACCAGATCCTCGGCCACTTTCCATGAGGAGCTTTCTTCTTGTAGAGGAATTGTTTGTATTAACAGTTTTTATGACCTCCTTTGGTCTTAAACACCTTTGAACATAATTTTGAAAAGAGGGATTTATAGAACCATTCTCTGTAACGATACCGTTGGTATCATTTTCCCATTTGCTAGGGCACTCACATATTCTTTTTTTCCTTAACAGAGAAAGTAATGGATAATTGCATCCATTGCCTTTACTTGGGTTTAGAATGTTCTTAAAAACCTCTATAATGGAACTCTGAAAGTGGAGCCCCTTTTGGGTTCCTGACAGTGTGTTTGGAAAGACAAAAGCTTATGTGAGCATATCCAGGTACCATGGTGCCGAAAAGCTTGGGGACCTGAACTACAAAGGAATCTAAAGCCTGATTTTATTTTTCAGAAATATAATTTGTTGTACAACATCAGAAGACATGATTTCTAGGACTCAAGCAGCAAGCCAGAGTTCTTGGTTTGCTGCTGTGTCATCTTTGAAATCAAGACAAAGCCGGACTCGACTTCCAAGAGTTCCCGTTTTGATAATACATAGACACAGGAAACGCTTGTGAATAATATTATGTAAAAATCAGTCCTAGACCTTGAGTGAAAATCTGTATATTGGCTGAAAATTATAGTCATAACCATTGATTCAGCTTATCTGTTTGATGTTTTTGAAAGTTCCAATAATTATTTTTGCAACAAATATGGATACTACATCGTACGTTGGTGTTTATCTGCTTTTAAAAAATAAAGTCTTTGGTTCACTCGGTGAACTATTTATCAATTCTTACGGTGTGAAGAAAGGTCTCGTGTTGTGTTCCAGCCGTTGTTACAAAGAACCTTTATGTGCTCCGTATGGTAGAAAAACCTTCCTGATAAAAACTTCAGATTTCCTGAACATCCCGCGGTGTCAAGATGACCACCGCTGAGTTGCATGGATTGCTAGCAAGTCAGATTTGAACATTAGACTATTGGAACCCAATAGGCGTCATCGCTGGCAGCCAGCCACAGCTTTCAAGTTTTAATAAAATGCACAGAAGAAAGTCGTCCTCATTCATTCTCCAAACAAAACATGCTTTGTTAATTGATCAGGGTGGTTGTGAGATGCAAGAAGGAGAGCATTGTAACTTGCCAGGAATATGAATGTCATCCTTCCTTTTCCAACCTGGTGATAAAACTTCATTTTGGAAGGTGCAAGAAAATAATGTCATCTTGGTATGGCTCACGTCATCGTTTAAACCCGATCTCACCGCCTTGAAAAATTGTTGCTCGCTCCATCTTCCTCCTGTGTTTTCCTTTCATTTGACAACGTCCACGTCCATGCATATTTAGCAGTTTTGTTCAGATGGTGGTATGTGCGTGTTCTCAAACTGTTATTAATTACATACGCAAGGTCTTCAAAACAAAAGCCCAGTTTCAAGGACCATAAAATATATATTCTGTGGAACTTAAAAATAATATCAGCTGCCTGGAGTGGGAAGCATTTATTGCACCTTCCATTTTACTGTTCAAAGTACAGGCTTATTCATATATCTGTATGAATTAGAAGGCTCTTTTGTTCTTCTACTGTTGGGGATTTTGGTGTTAGCCTGTTGCAAATACTGAATAACATTTATTCAATTAATGAAAGCACTTTATGTCGACTTGGTCCTCAAAGAAGAATTTTACCAATTTCAAACCCAAAAGAGCTGTACTTTTTTTTTTTGCCGGCCACGCACACCGACCTCCAGCTGCTCATGGCTGCCCAGCTATGAGTGCAGCTCCAGGTAGAGCCGTTGTTCACAATCTTAGCCGTAGAGGGCGCAGCTCACTGGCCATTGGGGAATCGAACCAGCGACCTTGGCATTAGGAGCACGGGGCTCCAACCACGTGAGTCACTGGGCTGGCCCAGGGCTGTACTTCTTATATGCTGTAGTCTGTCCAGGTGAAGTAACCTCATACGTAAGTGTTGGTTTGTGTCTTGTTAACAAAAAGTATTTAGTTATTACATCCAGTTAAGCCAACTTGAAGCACATGACCAATTCCTGGCTGAGCACAGCAGTACGTACGTATGGAAATGTTCTTTCCTGGGACAACTGGCTTTTTAGTTGCTATGGAGCACACTTCTAATGGGTGCTGAACTATTATAAATGTGGTTTCATACACGCACGCACTATTTGGCCTTGGTTCTGTCCCAGTGACAGACCTCATGTTTGGGATGTTAAAATCCTCTGACTTCCTGGGCTCAAAAAACTCCGTTAGGAGTAAGTGTAGACGTTTAACAAAATTCTGATTTGCATTTTGGAGCCTAATAACGTTATCTCCTCCATTTATGACTCAAATGTTTACAATGAGTCTCTGTTTTTCATAGGCGCATGAGTGAATTGAAAGTAGATCCAGCAAGGGCAGTGAAAGAGAAAGCAGACTTTTTTTTTTTAGTCTAAGAATTTTAAAGAAAACAAGATTCTGAGGCTCAGAAAAGATTAAAAAAAAACAGTTCCTAGCCAAGTATACAATCTAGTGTATTTACTTAACTGTTTTGTGGCCGTTCTCGGCAGTATTAGGAAAATGTTCACACATTGAAGTACCTTTTCTTTTTTCCTGTTAACTATTTTTAGAGCAGTTTTAGGTTGACAGCAAAATTGAGAAGAGAGTACAGAATTCCTATATTCCCCACCCTTCCCCCACAAACGTGCCACTTCACATCACCAGCCAAAGTCCACTGTTCACTGTTGGTGCCGTACACTCAGCTGGTTTGGATAGATGGAGAATGACGTATCCATCGTTATGGTGTCATTCAGAGAGCAGTTTCCTGGCCCTAAAGCTCCTTTGTGCTCCATCTATTCATCCTTCGCTCCCTCGCTCCCCATAACCCCTGGCAACCACTGATCTTTTCACAGTCTCCACAGTTTTGCCTTTTCCAGAATGTCATAGAGTTGGAATCATACAGTATGCAGCCTTTTCAGACCAGCTTTTTTCACCTACTTATGCGTTTAAGGTTCCTCCACATCTCCTCATGGCTTGATGGCTCATTTCCTTTTAGTGCTGAGTAATATTCCATTGTCTGGATAGACCACACACTTCAGTACTTTTAAAGCTCTTGTACTGCAGTGTCTCATGTGATGTTGTACCCCGGTTCCCCAAATGGGCAGGGGTGTCCAACGCGTGTCATCACAGGACAGCATAGTTTTGAAAGCTGTGGTTATGTAGTTGTGTATGTGGTGGGGTCACAGAGCAACGTGAGTGCCAACGACAACCTCTGGGCACCTGTGGTCTGGCACGTGTTGTGTTTCATGTTGCTTCTCATTAACTGACTCCTGCTGTATTCAAGGCATTGGACAGCCTGGGTGCCAAACCCAGCCCTGCCTGGGAAGAGTGAGCAGTGGGCTCAGCCCTGCCCTGCCAACACTTATGGTTTGCGTTTGAAGCTAAAAGTCGCCTACGTTAAAGATAATTCAACAACAATGTAGTCCATTCAGTGTTGTGCAACCATCAGCTCTGCCAAGTTGCAGAATACTTTCAGCAGCCATCATAAAAACCCTACGCTCATGAAATAATCACTCCCATCCCCTCCTTTCCTAGCACCTGCAGCGACCGATTTGTCTGTGCTTCTTTGGATTTGCCTGTTCTAGACATTTCATACAAATGGAATATATGTGACCCGTTGTGTCTGGCTTCTCACCGAGCATCATGTTTTCAAGGTTCGTCCATGTTGCAGCGTGTGTCAGAGCTTCATTCCTTTCAGTGGCTGAATAATGCTCCATTGTGTGTTTAGACCACATTTGGGTCCTCTCTACATCCGTTGATGGACATTTGGGACGTTTCCACCTTTTGGTGATTGTGAGGGAGTGCTGTTGTGAACATTGGTTTACAGGTTTTTGTGAGGATGTGCGTTTTCATTCCCTTGTGGACATATCTAGGAGTGGAATTGCTGGACCATATGAGAATTCAGTTTATCTTTTTGCAGAACTGCCTTGTGGCTTCTTAAAGAAAAGAAATATTTCCTAGTGCAAAGCCACATCTAGCAAGGGCCACCCAAGTGGAACTGCCCTGGTGTGGAGAACTTTTGTCGTCTTCTGCAGTGAGCCGTTTGGAGCAGCCTAGTGATGATGGAACTGGATTCAGAGCAAGAAGACACGTGCCCCAGGCTGGTCTGCCTCAACGCGTCGACTCATCTGAACCCCATTCAATCCTGGGGCTCCCACTGAGCCTGAAAAAATGAGATGGGCAGCCCTCAGCGTGGACTCTCTTTTGAGAAGGTGCTATGAACTCCAATGTAGAGTCCTCGGGTGTGCGACTGTCAGGGCCCGGTTTACCTGTGTGCCCTGCTTGGGACACGGCAGTAACAGGGGGACACTGCCCCCCCCCATTGTGGAATTGGTGAGAAACGGGGAGAGACATCCAATAAACAACCTAGCATTACAACTGGTGCGACCAGGGAGAAGAAGTGCAGGAAAACAGCGAATTGTAGGGATTGTGCTGAGGGGAAGGGCGACTCCTCCTCTAGAATGGTTGTCCTTCTGCCGACTTCTCCCTGAGGAGGCAGCACTTGGGCTTCCGTGCCGGACAGTGAAGGTTCATTTCAGTTCTGTGTCGTGTGACTTAATTCGCTGCCTCTCCCTCTGGGCGCAGTCACTGGAGTCCTTCCATTTTCTCTGGAAGAGTGGCAGCCCTTGAAACTGAATCCTTTTCTCCAGCTCCACGTCTTCTGATTTCCTGTGGATAAGCAGGGAGGGCGGGGCTGGTCTTTGTCAGTAGGTGGATTCCTGCGGTGTGTGACTGCGAACCTGCCCCTGGTCAGGAGAAAATGTCCTATCTGCCCAGAGGGCCACGGACTGTGAGGGTGGGACCCCCCCTCTTGAACCTGGGCTCACCTGAGCAGACCTTGCCATCCCCAGGAAGGACACTGAAAAAAGGGGAAAGTGGGAAACATTTGACAATCACTTTTGACTCTCAGTTGTGATGTTTCTATGGCTTTGTTCTCGGGTTGCAGGGAGGAAGCATGTGGCAAGAACGCAAACAGCCCTTGAGAGTTTTCTAAGCTATAATTTGCATTTCTTGTTCCTGTCTGAAATTAAAGTGGTAGGAAGAATGCTGATCAGAAGGCTGGTGGGGAGGTCGTGGGTTGGGGTCCTGTGCTTCTGCTCGCACCTGAACCTCTTAGCACAGCCGGGAGCTCCCCGGAGCTGGGGGCCTCAGATCCAGGGGTCCATCAGTGCTCAATCAGCAGGCATCTGTGTGCAGAGAGCCTTTCTTTGCGTTGTGTTGGTGAACTTGCCCTGCTTCGGTGTTTTTCTGACTTCTTCCTCGATTTACCTTCACCTGCCCTCTTACAGTCCGAGGTCAGCTCAGGCCTTTCTCAGTGACCATATCGAGTGGGGCATGCACGTACTGTGTGTGCACCCCTGCAAAGGTGCATAGGGGTCTGGGTGTGTGTGGGGTGGTGTCAGCGGTGTTGGGAAGGTTCTAGGTGTCTGGTGTGTGGGGAGCTCTGGGTCTTAGCTGCCCTGAGTGTCTGGCTGTGTGTGTGTGTGTGTGTGTGTGTGTGTGTGTGTGTGTGTGTGCAGGGGAAAGGGAAGTGACAGAGCCGCTTGGAGCCGCACTCTCCTGGAAGACACCCACTGTGGGTCTCACACACACACACACACACACACACACACACACACACACAGAGTTCCCAAATGTGCCTTCAGTCCTCCATGGGAGCCTTCCAAGGACTTCCAGGCCAAACACCCCAGCAGGGGAATGACTGTCACCTGGCTGATCGAGGGAACTAAAGGCACAAGTCATTGTTCTCAGTGCCTGCCTTGAAGGTGAGCGGATGGAATGCGGCACAGGTGTGGACACACCCTGGCCTCCCAGACCTTGTGATCACTATCTGTGTTAGGCTTCAGGCGGGTGAGTTCAGTGGGAAATTCCACTTCCAGTTGAACCGTCCACAGTGGGACGGGCTGGCGACGGCTCCCAGCCTGGGCTGCACGTCAGGATCCCCTGGGGGAGGAGTTATGAACCTCCACGCCCCACCACACCCCAGACCCTGCCAGGGAACTGCTTGATTTTGTTTTTAATCAGAAGGGAAAAACCTGAATATAATAATAATGAAACACAATAATTAACCCAACATGGAGTATATTAACTCTTTCTACCACTTCAAATACACGTTTGAAAATATTTGTATGGAGGGAGAGGCCCAGGGATGGCAGCATGTGGCTCCAGCGTGTCTCCAGGTTGCAGATGCTGGTGTTTGGATTTAGTTGCAAGGCTCTCCACTGACGTGATAGAATCAGTCATGCCTCTGTTCAGTTGATACGTGCTTTTTGGGGTGTCTTAAATGTCCCGGGGACATAGCAGCAGCTGGAGGATAGGCCCCTTGCTCTTGGGGAATTTAAACAAGAACTTCCTCATTTCAGGGTTGCTTTGCATGTTATGATAAGGTTATCTTGCGTGTGAACGCTTCTTTGAATATTGTCTTCCCTAATCCTGCCAAGAAATCTTCCAGATGAAAAAGAAAAGCATCAGTAAAAAAAAAAAAATTAAAAACCCCACTATCACCATTTTGCGGAGAGACCGGAATAGGCGTGACTCACACTGAACAGCCCAGAGCAGAGCGATTCCATCTGGTCCTAAACTACACCTCGGACTTGTTAAAAATAAAGATCGGGGCCTCTGGCCTGGAGGTTGGCATTCAGAGGCCTGGGAGAGGCCCAGGAATATGCTGCTTTGTTTGTTTGTTTGTTTTAAAAGCGCCCAGGTGGTTCCCAGAGGCAGAGGAGTTTGAGACAGTCTGCTGCATGTGGCCTGGGAGCAGATGGGCCGGGGAGAAGGAGCTGAGGCCGGGCCAAGTGGGGTTTCTCTGCCTTGGGTTTTCTCGACCTGGGCCCTGACACCTGGTCCAGGTCATTCCTTGTGGTGGGGGCTTCCTGCGCAATGTAGCGTCCCTGGCCTCTACTCACCAGATGCCAGAAGCACACACGTCAGTTGCAACAAACAAAAATGTCTTGAGACATTGCTGAACCTTCCCAAGGGGACAAAATCATTCCATTTAAGAACCCTTGGTGTCAGTACATGGGTTGAAGCAAACATTTCCAGTGTTTGGGAGCTGGGGTGTCCCTCACTGACCCAAGCAAGAGTTAAAATTGAAAATATACTAATTTCCATTAAAAAGGGATGAAGCATTGATTGATACTTGCTACAGTGTGGAGGGAACTTGAAACCATGGTGCTAACTGAAAGAAGCCAGACACAAAGGCCACGTATTATTTCATTTATAGGAAATACCCAGAATAGATAAATCTGTAGAGACAGAGAGCAGACTGGTGGTTTTCAGGGGCTGGGGGAGCAGGAATGGGGAGGGACTGCTTAATGGGTACGGGGTCTCATTCAGGGAGATGAAAATGTGTTGGAATTACATGGATGTGATGGTCCCACAATATTGTGACGATACGAAATGCCACCGAACTGTTCATTTTCTAATGGTTTATTTTATGTTCAGTGAATTTCACCTTAATAAACATGCCAATTTGTATGATTTACTGTGATAGTCGGAAAATGGGGACAAAGTGAATTGTGAATGCAGTGTAAATCCGAGTGGATATTTAAACGAGGTTATAACCATTAGCAAGTGTAATAAGAATATAACATATAATTAGATAATATTTTAGAAGCAAGAGTAGAATTTGTGGGCAGGACCTCAGTACTACCATTTCTGGAACCAGCGCCGTGCTTTGTGCAGTCGTGCTTGTTGGGGAAGGAAAAAGACCTGGAAGCACTTCCATCAAGAACTGTGACTGAGCCTCCTGCAACCTGCTGTATGGCCGAGGAGTGTCATGTCAACTTCTCAGGCTGAGTTCCCCTTCTCTCTAAGGGGCAGGCTGATCCTTCCAGCTCTAAATGTCTGTGCTGGGAAATGGTGCAGGGGAAAGTGCTGGAACAGTCCAGGGGCTGGTTCTCTTGGACTCTCCCGGGCAAGCTCCTGGGTAAGCTAGGAAAACCCTCAAGTCTCAGGCTTGGCACCTAAGCGCAAGTCTCAATTAGGACCAAGCAGAGTTCAGCTTTGACAAGCAGGATCAGAATAAGCCAAGAAGTGAGACTGAACTGTAAGAGCCAGCCAGCTGTGTCGCCTTGCCACCATCTGCTGCCAGGTGCGAGTGAGGACGGAGCCACTGGCCACCTCTGCAGGTCATTTGAAAACCCCCACATTCATTTCACTGGTGGGCTACGGTGGAGGGCCACCTACCTCCCTGCCTGGCCTGAAAATGCCACCAATAGAGTGACTCTTTTGCATTCGTTGACCGAGGGCCAGGTGTTTTCTTCCCGTGTCATGATTAACCTTTATTCCTGAATAAATAAATGCCTGGGTTGGGCTACAGTTCTCACATGAATTTATTTATTACCTCCCAGGCCCCGCAGCTGGTGTGAATGGACTATCAGGTGTATTTCTGTTTGGAGGACGTGGGGTTGGAAGCAGGTGTTGGTTATATAGAGCTGAGACAGGCGAAAGGGGCTGGTGGGTCTCTGCGCAGCTAAGAAAAGGGGGAGAAGGTGCTGAGAGGCAAGCCTTTGAATACAGGAGAAGTGTCCAGACTCTGGAATCTCCTCTGTAAACAGCCACTGACAAAGGGCTTCTAGGTAAGAACTGGTATTATTTATTTATTTATTTATTTATTTATTTATTTATTTATTTATTTTTTGAAGATAATAACTTAAAATTGAGATAATTCATGTACCAGACAATCCACTTGTTTAAAGTGTACAGTTCAGTAGGGTTTTCTTTTTAGTATATTGTGGGGACAGAGCCCCAAAAAGCAGTTCCAGGCTCTTGGCCTCACATAGAAAGGTGCTGGCTCAGGTAGTAAATGGCCGTCGACTGTGATCAAATGGCCATCAGCTGTGGCTAGTTGGCCGTCAGCTGTAACCAGGGAGCCATTGGGCACTAATATAACTGCCGTGGCTAGGCTAGCAGAAATGGGGGCTAGCAAGAAGATGGTGGCTGAGCCTGCAAGCGGCGCAGTGAGGGTTGAGAATTGTGTGGGCTCCTGGTTCCTGTGTCTCCAACCCAGCCGCCAGCGAGAGTATAGTGGTGTGACTCCCTACCTATGGCTCTGTGGGTGTTCCTTTTTGGCCTCACTATGTCCTGCGTTCTTGTGTGGGGAGCGGGACCAGAGACCCCGCATGACACCCCTGCATGACACATGGCGAAGTCGGCAGGATCCCCTGCACTACATATATTCACAGAATTTTGCAGCTGTCACCATAATTAACTTTACAGTTTTCATCCCCCCAAAAAGAAACCCGTGCCTTGTAGTCGTCACCTTCCAGTCTCCGCCACGCCCGACCTCCACCCCTAAGCACCCACCCATCCACCCGACTATCTGTCTCTGAATTTGCTCATTCTGGACATTTCATATAAACGGAATTACGCAGTATGTGGTTTTTGGTGTCTGGCTTTTTTCACTGAGCACAGTGTTTTCAAGGGCCATCCCCACTGTCGCGTGTAAAAAGGTACCTCATTCCTTTTTATGGTTAGACCGTCCATCCATTCTGTGGATAGTCTATCCATTTATTTATCCATTCTTCTGTGGATGGTGATCTTTTTCTGAGAAATTTGTTATTCTAAAATTGCTACTCCTTCTTATCAGCTGTTCAAGAAACAATGAGCTGTGAGCCTTTTGTCAGTAAAATGATTGTTAGTTGTCTGCTGTATTCTTTTATTCTGTTATTATTGGGGCAAATCAAGGTAGGAACTATAGGGAATGAAAGGGGTTGCTATGTAGGATTATACTGGATAAGGGACGTGAATTAGGGCTGTTCTGGGCAAACCGAGGTGTGGACACCCCCTCCTGGGCCAGGAGAGAGCAGTGAACCATCTCGTCCCAGCAGGCGCTGACGATGAGCCGGTGACAACAGCTGGGAAGGGTACTTGATCTTTGGTTGTGAAGTAGCGTCTGAGTGCCTGTAGCTGTTGTGTTAAATTAAGAATATGCTCTATGCACGGTGTCAGATGGGCACTAAAATTATTGGGGTGACCAACCACTTTGTAAGTTATATATATGTCTAATCACTATGTTGTACACTTGAAACTAATATAATATTGTATGTCAACTGTAATTGAAAAAGAAAGATTTAAAAAATAAGCAGACGACGACCTGCTGAATGAGGAGGCACAGGACACCCCCAGGGGAGTGGCAGGTAGCCCGGTCAGCTTCCCACTCCCACTTTGGGGTAGTGAAAACCCCCAGGTCATTTTTTTAAACTCTGGTTGGTATACAATATTATATTTGTTTTGTCATTTTCATTGAAGATACAGTTTTAATACACTCACACAGAGGAAATAAAATCACAAGATTTATTATAAAAACGGGGTGGAGTGAGGGGTGTAATAAGCTGGGCGATGGGGCAGCCCACCGTCCCAGGTCCCCAGTGAGCAGGAGATAGAGAGCAGGGCAGCAATTATATATTTTATTCCTTAGAAGGTGGTTGGAGTGGAGGCCACTAACTTCATGGGCTCGACTCTAAGTGGTTATTATTGTAAAAGGTGCTTCCGGGAAAGCAAGGTGGGAACCTGGGGGCAGGGATCATAAGCTCAGCTCCTCACCTCACTGAGACTGGGTGTGAGCAGGGTCGTCTCACTGTGAGACGCCAGGGCAGCCACTGCAGACTGGGTGAGAGCAGGGTCGTCTCACTGTAAAACGCCTGGGCAGCCACTCAAAACAACCGTTTGCTCCTCACAGTTGACCCGTGATGGGGGATCCAAGAGGGAGGGGTGGTCGTTGCCCTTGACAATATCAGACTGTCTGTTTTCAAGAGCTTCACATCCACAGCCTTTATCTGCCTTCCATCGTTCACCTGCAAAACGCCCAAATGCCTTTTCATGCTTCTTTCCCCTGGTAGTACTGCCTCCTCATCCTTCACTAGCTGCTAATGTGACATCCAGACTTCTCGGTCCTTTCACTTGTGAACTCTGTTTTTGAATATGCATTCTATACCCCGGAACAAAATCCAAATGATACAGTGAAAATGGACTCTCCCTCACACCTCTGCTCCACCATCCAGGTTTTCCCTCTAGATAAAACCACTGTTACCAGTTCCTGCTTGATCTTTCCACCGGGTACTATATTAAGAAGCACATACATATTTTGTCCTATTTTTTTAACATCCAGTGGTGGCATAAAACATGCACACTCTGCGTTTTCCTTTTTTTCACTTAATATATCACAGATCCCACCTGCTTTCCTACAGCTGCGGACTATTTCACATGTGGATGTACATGTCATTTGTGTAACCCACCAGCCCTTATATTAAAGGACATGGTGGTGGCCTCCAGTCCTTGGCTGTGACACTGTGAATAACCTTGTGGGTTCACTGCTTTGCACACAGACGAGTATAATGTGGGATGATGTGGTGGGCAGAATGGCCCCCAACAATGCCCACACACTAGTCTCTGGGACCTCTGGACAGGTTATAACACAAAGCCAGGTACAGCTGGGACTATGTTATGGACTTAAACTAGGGAAATTATCCTGGATTATCTGGGTGCTAACCCAATGTGTTTGGCCTCCAAAACACTACTGTGATCTTCAGGACCTGTGAATGTCACCTCATATGGCAAAAGGGGACTTTGCAGATGTGATTAAGCACCTTGGGGGGGGGGAGATTGTCCTGGATTATCCAGGAGGACTCAGTGTCATCACCTTGGTCCTTAAAAGAGGGAGGCAGGAGAAGTCAGAGTCAGAGAAGGTGACAGAATGACTGAGGCGGAGATGAGAATGGTGCACCTGACATGGAGGAAGGGGCTGCAAGCCAATGAGTGCAGGAAGTCTCTGGAAACTGGAAAAGGCGAGGAAGCAGATTCTCTCCACTCAGAGCCTCCAGAAGGAATCGGTTCTGCCCATGTCCTGATTCTAGCCCGTGAGATCCGCGTCAGACGTCTGACCTCCAGACCTATAGGAGAATAAATCTGTGTCATTTTAAGTCAATAAGTTTGTGGTAGTTTATTATAGCAGCCACCGGAAATTATTGCTCCCAATCTATCACATGAGCCCTTTAAGCAGAGAGCTTTCTCTGGCTGGAGGCAGAGAAAGGAACCAGGAGGAAATATTCAAAGCATAAGAGGGGCCAGAAAGAAAGTCTGGGAAGGAATGTGGGCAGCAGTTAGGAGCAAAGCCAGACTCCACGCTGGAAATAGGGATCTCAGTCCTACAAACACAGGGAACTGAGTTTAACTAACAACCCCGAGGAGCTTGGAAGCAGGTTCATCCCCAGAGCCTCCAGAGAGGAACACAGCCTTTGGTGGGTTATGACACATGTAGCCACACTGTGGAGTAGTATACAGCTGTAGAAAATGAGGCAGGTTGGTGATACACAGAGGGCACCAAAAAAATGGACACACATTTAAGAAAGGAAAACTATTCAAGTAGTAATAATATTTCCAATAACAAAAGATGAATACAAGTCACGCTTGACTTCTGCAATGACAAGAGGTATTCACAGTGGTTACCATCCATGTAATTTTTATACAGTTTTTTCCTTTCTTACAATATTTATACATTTTTTGGCAACCTCTGTATTAATGTAAAAAGCACGGTGCAGAATGTTGAATGACTTATGTTCAAAGACCAGAGGAAGAGAGAAATACACCTATTTGTTTGGTACTGTGTAGAAGTCTCTGGAAGGAACCACCAGGAAGTAGTAACAGCTTGATCCCAACCTGTGAGGCTCCATCAGAGACCCAGCGGAGCCATGCTGGATTCTGACCTCCTAGCCTTGGAATAATAAATGGATGTCGTTTTAAGCCACTCAACTTGTGGGAATGTTAGGGCAGCAATAGAAAACCAATCATGGTAAATTCCTAAAAGTGGAATCTCTTCTAGGAGTGAATCAAAAGGTTAATTGCACATGAAACTGTATTGGCTGCTGAATTTCCTCCTCAAAGGTTGTATGCGTGTTTGCTCACCATAGTGGGTATACAGCCAGAAGACCGTTTTGTCACAAGTGTTTATCTTTGTCATTCTGGTGCATGAACAGGATATGACATGGTAGGTTTAAACAGAAACAGTTTTACTGAGGTATCATTGACATACAGCAAACTGCATATAGTTAGACTACAGGATGATGCATTTTGACGTGTTTATACGATCAAGAGAGAGAACACACTGATTACCCACAAAAATGTCCTCATTCCCTTTTGTGATGTAAGTTCTCCACTCCATGCCTCCCCAAGCAACCACGGATCTTGTTTTCTAGAATTTTCAGTTATTAGAATTCTATGTAAAATGACAGAATGTGCTTCTCTCCACCCCCGCAGCTTCTTTCAGAATGATTTGTTTTGAGGTTCACGCATGTCACATGAGTACCAATACTTTCTCTTTATGGCTGAGGACTGTTCCGTTGTACACATGAAACTAGTGTGTTTATCCATTCACCTGCTGACGAGTATTTGTATTTTTGCCCCCCCAGTTTAAGCTTACAAACAAGCTGCTATGACTATTCCTGTCCAAGTCTCTGTGGGACACATGCTTTCTTTCTTCTTGGGTACATATCTCAGAGTGGAGAGGCTGGGTTATGTGGCAGGTGTATGTGTGACTTGAAGAAACACATTTGGTAGCTTCATATTGTATTATGTCTGAGGCTGAGCGTCTTTTAGTTTGAGGCAAATCTATTTGTGTCATTTTCTATAAACAGGGTGCTCATACGTTTTGGTCAACTTATTGAATAATCTTTCTCCAACTATATGTGATGCTATTTTTATCATGTGATAATTCCCATAAGCACTTGGTTCCTTTCTGGTCCCTCTGTTCTCCACTTGAATACAATATGGAGCCAGAAGACATTCGACCAGTCATTTCCAGCCTCTTTATTTTTGAATCCAGAGAGGTCAAGTGACTTTTCTGAGATCACACAGCTAATTGAACAAGTAAGGAGATGGACTACATTCTTCCCGATACTGGGTTGTCCAACCTCACTAATAATCAACAGGGAGCAGGTTTTATTTCAAAGATAAGGTAAAAAATAGAAATCCTACTATGTCAGTTCTTCTCTACCATGGTATATCTCTTGCCCTAGCTCTGCAAACCATCTTTTGATGGTTTAAAAGGCTCTTAGTTTTGGTGACCCCGACTTGGGTGAGAGGGGCCTTAATTTATCTTATACCTTCGTTCAGAAGTGGAAGCTGGTTGTTGGCGAACCCAATCCTGCACATGTTTCAAGCAGGAAGCAGGACTTTGGTGGAGGAGGAGGTGGGAAGGCTTGTTTAGGAGGGTCCGATCGTGCATCAAGTCCTTGAGTCCCGGTTCTCCATCAACCAAACTCACCGGTGTTTGGTCCAGTAATATAAAGACGCGGGGAAATGAAGACAGAGATGTGGGGAGCCCTCCCCACTGCCAACTCTGGAAGCCTTGGGCAATGGCAAACCCCACTGCTCATCAGCACGGCCTGGAGGGACGGCCCCCCTGCTGGATGTGATTTCCCAGGCTTAGACTGTGATGTTGATGTGTTGACTAGAAACCCCCCCATGAAACATGGTAAGGGTTTCTCTCTCATTCCTGACCATGAACGGGAGGAACCCAGGACTATGTGCAGAGAGAGACTAGCGTCTCCTGGAGGAGAAGATGGAAGAAGTGATAGCCACTGAGCAAAGCTGCCCGAGTTCAGAGAGAAGAAACTCTAGAGCCAGAAGGGGTGAAAATCCTCATGAGCTGTGTGACTTTGGGCAAATGACTTAACTTCTCTGTGTCTCTACTTCCTTGTCTGTACACTGGGACGATGCTAGTTCTACCTGGCCAGTTGTTGGGGGGGGGGCAGGCGGAGGAGGTTTGATTCAATGAGTGTGTTGCCCAGTACCTGATACAGAATTTTAAATTGAGATATATTTGACATACAATATTATGTACGTTTAAGGGTAAACACATTGATTTGATACATGTACATTGCAATATGGTTGCCACTGTAGCATTAGCTGACACCTCTATCTGGTCACATAATGCTTACGTCTTCTAGGGAACAATTAAGATCTAGTCTCTCAGCCAGTTTAATGTTTAAAATCCAGTCTTGTTGTCTGGAATCGTTATGCTCTGTATTAGGTCCCCATGACTTATCTACCGGTTGCAAGTATCCATTTTCCTAAGAACACTATTGTCTGTTCTTGGACGTCCCAAGGAAATCGCTCCTTCCCTCGCTGCCCCCAGCGCTCCCTGGCACAGTAACCCTTCCTTTCTCAGAGCTCTCTTGTGTGTTTTCGCTGCCGCTCGCTTACCCCTGGGATGTCAGCCTCGAAGTCAGTTCTCGTCTGTTGCTTCCAGCATTTAGCACCGGCCCAGAGCGCGTCGTAGGCCTCCAGGCAGCTAAGGGGCATTTTACATCTTCAGCCCCGGGGCTTGGAGGCTTCCGAGCTCTGCCAGGGAACGTGTTTGAGCTGGAAGAGGGGAAGGCAGAATTACTGGTGTGAAAATATGAAAAGAAAACGGCTAAGTCTGAAAGTGTAATCGATTCTATAAAATATCATGTGTCAACAGGTCAACTGGGTTTTAATTTCACCCTAAGAAAGTTATATTTAAAGTACATTTAACTGTCCATCAAGGGAATGTATAAACGAGCTGTGGTTCTCCCACTTACTAGAATAGTACTCAGCCATAAAAAGGAATGCAGCACCGAGTCATGCCACCACGTGCAAGAGCCCTGAGAAGCTCATGCTCCGTGAGAGAAGCCAGAGTCTAATGGTCACATACTGAATGACTCCATTTATAGGAAATGTCCAAAATAGGCAAATCTATAGAGACGGAAAGCAGGCCAGCAGGGACCAGGGACTGGGGTGACGGGAATGAGGAATGACTGCTTAATGGAGTTGTGGTTTCCTTTTGTGGTGATGAAAATATTCTATAATTGGTTGTGGTGTTGGTTGCACAACTCGATGAAAATGCTAAAAACCATCGCACTGGGTACTTTAAATGGGAGAATTGTATGCTCTGTGTTAGATCTCAATAAGGCAGTTGATAAAAAGCACACTTACTGTGGGAAGTAGGTGCTTGTGAGAGGAGCTAGTCGCTGAGGCCTGCAGAGGGTTGACCGAGGTGGTGGCCGAGAATATTGGCTGCCTCGAGCCTAGAAACCAAGGGTGCCAGTGGAGGTGAGCTTAGGTGAGGAAGCAGAGGTGGGGCTGGAAGAGGACGCTGAGCGTGTGTGAGCAGATGGCCTCCCAAAGGACGTTCCGTCTGCTCAGCTGGTTCTAATATATCAAGGAGGGTGGTCTTGGGCCTGAGCATTATAAAAACCCTGCAGCTGTCCTCCGTCTGGCGAGGGCCATTGCCAAGGCGTGGCTTTATCCTCCTGGGCAGTGGAAAAGACAAGCCAAAAATCAGGCCTCCGAACTAGACAGTGACGATGGTTGCACAAGGCCGCGAATGTATTCAGTGCCACCAAATTGCAGCTTTAAAATGGTTTAAATAGTAAATTTTATGTATATGAGACAGCTTTAAAAAAAGTCAAGCCATGGCTGTAGTGTCTTCTGCCCTAAGTGCTCCATTTACAAGGCTTGAAGAGGCCAACCTTTGTACCTCCTGGACTGAAAAGGGATTTTCCCCCTCAATGGTCAGAAGCCCCGTTCTTCCCTTTGGGTGGGGTGCCAATAACTTTATCGGGGGCTTCTGATTGGCTGGGACTTTGCTCTACAAGCCGCCTCCTATCCTTCCAACCCCCACTCCCTGTGCTGGGAAAGTGCATTGAGGCTGAGCCCGCCCCTTTGGGAAAGCAAGTTCCTTTCAGGGCTGCTCTGAGCTGCTCTGGAGAGAGAGGCCGGTGGTGTGGGGCTGCGCTGCCCGGGTGATGTCAGCGCCCGTTGGGCTCCTGGGTCTGGTCCTGCTCTGGGCGCTGGCAGCAGTGGCTTCAAGGAGTAAGTGGCTGCAGTCCCGGTTCTGTCTGGGAGAAGGGCAGCAGCCCAGATCCCCAACAGCGTTTTTCTTGAAGCCAGATGCCAGTTTATCTGCCCCTCCGCTGCCTCCCTTGGTTTTGCCTTTCCTGGGGATAAAGAGGGAGAGATTATATGTCTCACTCCATCTCCCACTAACACCCCCTGGAAACCGAGACCAGCTCTGGCATGCTGAGCCATGAAACGCTGACTCCCGGGCTCCGGAGCCTGAGTGCAGCAGGGTTAGCTGTCTGTGTGAGGTGCTGAGCTTGAAGATAGCTAAGCAGCTCCTCTATGAGTGACTCTGTGAAATGAACTTGTACGTTTTGCCTATTTCCTGCAGGAGGGGGTCTGTGGCAGCACTATCCAATAAAAATCTGCTGCAAGTCAACATATAATTTAAAATTTCCTAGCGGCCACATTTAAAAGTATAAAAAGAAGCAAGCGAAATTAATTTCAATATGTTGTACCAAACCCAGTATATCGAAAATATCATTAGAAAATGCAGTCGATATATAAATAAGATGAAGGAGATACAGTTCCCATTCTTTGAAATCCAGCGTGTATGTACTTTATATTTAGAGCCCAGTATTTCCATTTGGATGCTAAACCGTCATTGCAAATACTTGACCTGGATTTAGATGCCCTAATACGTAGAGCGAAAAAAGTAGGGTCATCCACTAGGTTGTTTCAAACACACTTCAAAGTTTTCCAGTAACTGACTTGAATATCGGTTTTTAATTTTTAAATTTGTTAAGGTGACATCAAATGAAGTTTCTCCATGACACCCGGCACATTTCAGATGCTCAGTCACATGTGGCTGGTTCTGTTGTACCAGACGGTGCAGGGTAGGTCACAGCTGTTTTAGTCGCTGTATTTTCAGTACCTGTTTGCCTAGCGCACAGGCGGTTCTCGGTAAATCTGTGTTGGCTGGATAAATGAATGAAGTGGGGATCAGAACTGACATCTGAGAAAGATGAAACGAGACTCGACTTCGTTTCCCGGCTGTAGAGATGATGCTGATTTCAGTCCTTTACAGATTTCTCCCTAGAAGTGAGTAGGATCTGATGGAAAGATGTATTACCTCCCAACACTCAACATTTTTCCCTCCTTGGTTGAGCTACTGAGTAACATCTTTGAATGATCTTTGTTTTTCTGAAACTTTAAAAACATTTTAGATGTGTTTTTTTAAGTGCTTGAGAAATACCGTGTTTCCCTGAAAATAAGACTGGGTCTTATATTAATATTAATTCTCCAAAAGACACATTAGGGCTTATGTTCAGGGGATGTCATCCTGAAAAATCATGCTAGGGCTTATTTTCCAGGTAGGGCTTATTTTCGGGGAAACACGGTAGAAGGGAAAGAGACTTAGTTCAAGCAGAATGCTCTCAGTACATCTCTTGCTTCTGGAAGCTCCTGGTGGGGGTGGTGGCAGGCCACACTGCTGCCTGGCTGGCGGGAGGTATGTCCAGCAGACCTGGAGGTTATTGGTCTTGTCGCTCAAGCAGACAGGCAGAATGCTGGGTCTGTGTATGGGGAGTTCAATGCTGATGCGTAAATATGGCAATTTGTTGCCCAGAGTCCAAGATATCAAGGGTTGAAAGAACGTTGGAAGGGAAATCAATTGGGTTAAATGGGGTTTTAGTCATTGATATTCTACTTTAATGCCAAGAGCATTTGGTTAGATGAGCCAAAAATCTTTTTTGTTTTTTGAGCCAAAATCTTCAGGGGTAAAAAAATCCTGCCAAATATCCTGCCGTGTTCTGGTGTTTCAAAGGGTCTAAACGAAATGGTGTAAATGGCACTTTCCCCCATTTTGTGGCAGCTTTTTGTTTTGTTTTATTGTTTTGAAGGATTAAACAGGTTGGCATGTGTGATGATTACTGGTTGAGGCACAGTGGGGGTGGTTTTGAGGATAGAAATGGTATTATTGAAAGCCATCGTATGAAAATGGCCACAGATGGGCACCTGGCTAAGACCATGCTGGGAGGGCACAGATGGTGCCCAGGAAACATCCAGCTAAGTCACTGGAAGGAAGGACAAACAGGATTGACAGTAGATGAGAATAGGGGCCTCAGGTTGGGATGGGCAGAGGGAGGGATGCTGACCCTTCGCAAGAAGAGGGTCTGGGGGTCCCCGGCAGAGGGTCCTCAGTGGCCTGAGGTGGACAGCTGAGGAGGTCCCTGTCCCGTTCTGTTCATATTCAGGTTGTCCTCTGCAGCTTAGATGAGGGGGAAATGAGGTGTCATGAGACCCACCAGAGAGCAGCTCTAGATACCACCACTTACTGCTGAAGCCTCTTGGTCGTGCTTTTGTTGGTTCATCCATTCCTTCATTTTTTCATTCATTCACCCATGTACTCATTCATGATAATGTTGTGGTTAAGGCTGTGGACTCTGGAGCCAGGGTGCCTGGCTTCAAACCTTGGCTCCACCACTAACTAGCTGTGTGCCCTTGGGCGAGTCACTTAAGGTCTCTGTGCCTCAGTATCTTTATCTGTAAGATGGGAGTAATAATAGCACTTACCTCAGGGAATTGTGGGGAGATGGAAGGAGTGAGATCTATAAATTGCTTGGGACAGTGCACAACAAACAGTATGTGCCGTATTAGTATTGATCGTATTCACTTATTCATTCATTCCAGTCTCTCCTGGGGACCAGATTCTTTTCCAGGAGCTGGGAAATACAATGTTAAGTGAGACAATCAAAATAATGTAATCATGCAAAATTTTATAAGAATAATGAAGAGAATGAGGCAGTAAGATAAAAGACTGAAAGGGAGGGACCTACTTTGGACAGGGTGGTCATGGAGGGCCCCACTGGGGAGAGGTGTTTGTGCTGAGGAGTAAAGGAGCCTAGGGTGTGGAGAGTAGGAGGAAGGGTGTTCAGGCAGGAGGGAACGGCACGTGCAAAAGCCTGGAACTGGAGAAGAAACACCAGTGTGTCTGGAGGGCAAGTGGGGTGAGGTGTGGCCAGTGGGGCAGGCGGAGGTGGCTCTTCTGGTAAAGACTTTATTATAAGTGTGCGTGAGTGGGGAGAACTTAGGAGCTGCTAAGCAAACAGTGACGTTGATCCGTTTTAAGCTTTTAAAAGATGACTCTAGCTGTGGAGGATGAATTGTGGATACAGGGGGAAGAGTTAGGAGGCTACTGCCCCTGTCTGGGCAAGAGGTGTGGCTTTGCCTAGTGTGATGGACATGGAGACACGTGGATGGAGAGAGAAGGATGGATGGAGGGATGGATGGATGGAGGGAGAGAGGGATGGAGGGAGAGATGGATAGATAGATGATGTAGGGAGGGAGGGAAGAAAAGAGGGATGGATATATGGAGGGAGGAAGGAGGGAAGAAGGGAGAGAGGGAGGGAGGGAGGGAGGAAGACAGACTTGCCTCTCTTGATGGGATTGGCAGAACTTGCTAACAGTGGACCTGGGATTGATAAGAGAAAAGAGTGGGAACACAGGTAGGTGTCTGCCAGGTCCCTGGCTTGAGAAATGGGTTGGGGGAGGGGAGATGGTGCTGCCTGTACCCAAGATGGGGAAGAGAGGGTGGGGGTCAGGTGAGGAGGTCACTACTGGCCCTGTGAGAGAGAAGAGAGCTGGCGTTATCCCTTCTTGTCCCTTTGGCCCCCTGGACTCTTAATGTCCTCTTTTATGAGCAGGTCAGTGTCCCATGCCTCCTTCTGGCCTTGCCCTGGTTCCATCTGATTGGTGATTTCATAAGTCCCAGATTCACTGGAAGGACAGGTGGCCTCCTGCATGAGGGCATGCACAAGTGAGCAAGTCTCCCAGGACACCTATCACACCTCTTGTGACCAGACAGGGTGGGGGAGGGGGATGATTCTGACCGGCAAGGTATGGTTAGGGGTCCTGCAAAACCCCCATCATCAGCCTTTAGAGAGGCAAACAGCACACCAGGGTGAAATGCCGCAGCCGTCCCAGCCCCCAGGCTGTGGCGCTTTTCCTCATCCCTTGTGGTCCCCAGGCAGCCTTGAAGGCTTCAGCCAAGTGATTCTATTTGCATCTTGGGGTGGAGTAGATGAGAAAACACTGGGGCAAATTCTTTGCAGAGAGAGAAGCATTTGGGGAGTGTGAGGTGTAGTGACATTTGAGCTCAATGAAATCCACACGGAAATGTTAATTCATCTGCAAGGGGAGGGGCGGGGCATCCTAATTAATACTTTGTATTTCACAAGTGATCCCCTGGTCTAAATAGAAAGTTAGAGACTCACAGACCTCTCTGGCTCGCTACGTCAGATCTTTTCTAGAGCAACTACTCCCCTTCCCCTCCCTCTACTACCCCGAATCTGGCCAGTTTTACAGCTGTCTCCTCTAAATATCGGGATAACCTCACCTCCGCCCCACCCCCTGCCCCACCTTGATATCCACCAAGAGAGCAGCTAAGCAGTCGGACTGCCAACGTTTGGATCCCAGCTGTGTGACCTTGGGTAAGTTAGTTAACCTCTCTGAGCCTCAGTTTCCAACTCTGTAGAATGGAGAAATTAGGAGTACCCACCTCAAAGGAGGTTATGAGGCTTAAATGAGTTAATGTAAATATAGGCCCATGGTTCTCAACCAGGACGATTCATCTCCCCAGGGGCATTTTGCAATGTCTGGAGACATTTTTGCTTGTCACAACTTGAGTATGCTACTGGCATCTAGTGGGTACAGGCTAGAGATGCTGCTAAAATCCTACAGTACACAGGATAGCCCCCCCGCAAAATTATACAGCCCAAAATAGTAGTAATGTCAAGGCTGAGAAACTCTGCTACATCTAAAGCTCTTACAAGAGAACGTAGCACATGGCAACACTGGCGGACATTTATTAAGCACTTACTGTTATTATCATTATTTTCTTTACCCTCGTAGGGGTATGCAGCCATCCAGACTCTCCCAAGCTGGGAGCAGGCAGCACAAAGCCCAGATGGCAACGAGGTGGTGAGAACAAGCATGTCTAAATAGTCCAGGTGGGGTTGGGTTCCAGCAGGTGAAGGACTATCAAGGTGACACTGCGACTTCTGTCTGCCCTCCAGGGTCAGCTGATCCCCACCTTCCCTTGGGCACCGGATCCTTGTTATGTTTCCACCAACACCAGCACTGGCCTACAGGGGGCGCCAGTGAGGGCAGTGGCCCTGACCTCCAATGCTTGGTCACCCTTGACCTGCTTGGCTCATCCCACATGGCCTTACAAGTAGTGTCTTGGGCAACTAGGAGGCCACGTTGACACTGTGAAGGACCAAGAGGAAGCCATAGTCAGTCTTTTAAATTTCCAGTTTGTCTAATAAACAGAGAGGAGCTTGATGAGGAATCTTAAATTCAACAGGTGAGGGCTCTGGAGAGTAACATGGGAACGTGGCACCATTTTGGTTGGAGGAGGTGCCACAGTGAGAAAGTAGCGAGGATTAAGGAAGGAGTGAGGGGATTCCTTGGAACAAGTAGAGCCACAGGATGGGGACAAGTTGTGTCCTTGGGAGGACTGAGGGTCACAACCGGGAACCTGCCGATCCCAAGGGTGAGCAGTCAAACCAAGTCAGGGCTTGTCGACAAAGGAACAGACAGGCTGGGGCCTCCAGGCCTGCCCTGGGCTCCTTTGTACGGGACACTGGCCTCGCAGTGCCTGGATCCACAGGCTCTGCTTAAAGACGGTGGTGAGGTGGAGTGGCGCGTGTGCTTCATAAAAGTCCGCCAGTCTTATCACGTGCTAGGTTCTCTTCTAAGAGCTTTAGACGTAGCACAGTTTCTCAGCCTTAGCACTACTAATATTTCGGGCCGTATCATTTTGTGGGGGGCCGTCCTGTACACTGTAGGATGTTTAGCATCTCTGGCACCCCCCAGCTGTAATCCTGCTTCAGTCAAGGCGAGATTATGAGCTAGACCCTCTTGATGGTTGAAGGTTTCTTTTCGTCATGAGTTTCTTGAAGTTCCCCATGTTCTTGCAAGTGGCAGTGCCTATCCATTCTTCTTGGTCCCCTTTCTGATGACTCATGTATTTCCTGGACAAGCCCTCCCACCCTGCATAAATAATCTCTGCGTTTCCACCAAAGTTTTATGTCATACTTGGAAAGCGTTTTTTAATTGGCTGGAACACTTACTGATAAAGAATTTCTCAAAACTGTTTTGTTATGGTTTCATGTAGACCACAGGGTGGGGTTTTTCACGAGGTGGGTCTGAGCTGCCTCTGCCAAATGTCTGTCCTGGTCCGAGCTGCCCCTTTTTAAAGAGTCTTTGCTGTCCTTTCATATCCATCAAAACACTAGTGGTTCTTTTTCTGCAGGGCCAGTTTTCACAAAGCAAATCGTGTACCACTGCTGTTTTATTCATTTGTTTGCTTTGTTTTTAGCATTAAAAAAAAAAACTTGATAAAGTCAACTGTTGGCAAGAGTAGAAAGAATTGGCTTGTTTTGGAGATTTTCAGTGAAAAGAGATTTACAGCCACATAGGAGGCAATAAAATATTTTTGTGTGTGAAAATAAGTATTTAGAACAATGGCTTTTCATAAACTAAACACGCCTGCACAGCCACCACCCGATGGAGAAACCACGCATAAACCCCAGTAAGTGCCCCCCCCTGCCTCCTGATCCCTACTCCCAAAGGCCCTCCTGATTTCTAGCACCACAGACCAGGTTTGCTTGTCCTTGGACTTCTCTTTAATGGAATTATACTGGATGTCTTCTTTTGTGTCTGGCTGTTTTTCTTTTCCTTTTTTGTGGTAACACGTACACAATGTAAAAGTTGCCATTGTAAGTGTACAAGTCGGTGGCGTTGAGTACTTTAACAAAGTTGTGTGCCCATCCCCACTGTGCAGCTCCAGAACTTTTTCGTCACCCTAAGCAGACGCACTGTCCCTTCAACGCTAGCTCCTCACTCCTCTTTCCCCCAGCTGCTGGTAACATCGGTTCTACTTTCTGTCTCTGAATTTGCCTTCTATCAGTGCAGTCACTTATTGTAGTCAGTATGTGACGTTAGTGTCTGGCTTCTTTCACTTAGTATAATGTCTTTAAGTTTCATCCACACTGTAACATGTACCAGCACTTTATTCCTTTAAAAAAAAAATTATTTCTTCATTGTAAAACGCATGTAATATAAAACTTACCCTTTCACAAGTTTTCAGTAGGTTTTATAAAATCTTCCATGTCTCTATTTAACTTGGAATACAGGGCTAGTGGCTAGCTTTCAAGCAAGTGGTCAGACAATAAGTGGTATTGATAACATGGCTGAGACATTCATTGTCCAGGGCAACAGCTCACTGCCAAGTCAAACTGTATTTCACCCCAAGATTTCAAGCCTGGATGACTAGGGACACGACAGATCCTGTGATGGAGGAGGGGAGCCGCTTTGAAAAAGACAGAGCAACTGGGTTTTAGACAAGATGAATGAGGATTAGTTGGCTTTGAGAAAAGGAAATCATGGGGCAGTGAAACTAGTCTGTGGATACGTGTCAATATACATCTGTCCAAACCCACAGAATGTACAAGCCAAGGGTGGACCCTCCTGTCAACTATAGACTCTGCGTGATAATTACGTGTCAGTGGAGGTTCGTCACTTATGTCCCACTCTGGTGGGAGATGCTAATAATGGAGGCTGCGCCTGTGTGGGGGTGATGGGGGTGTATGGGAAATCTCTGGACCTTCCCCTCATTATTGCTGGGAATCTAAAACTGCTCTAAAAATAATCTATTTAAAAAAAGTGAAATCAGTCATGTTAGGGTGATTTTAGGTGTTAGGGGTGATTTTATTTTTCACCTTTAGAAAGTCCTTCTTTTGCAATAAGTACACACACACACACGCGTGCACCGTGTGTGTATGTGGTGTTATTGGGACACCTGAGTCTTTTATTCATGACGGGCAAAGTCTTTCCCTGTTTGCTTTGCAAGCCTAACATATTTTTCTTTATACTGTATAGCCATATGCATCTCTCCCCCAAACTTCCAGGGCCCTTTTGGGCAAAATGAAAAGCTAATGAAAATTTTCTGAATACTTAGCTGGGAACAGTAGGTGCCTGACTGTTTAAATTATTTAGCCCTGAAGATATCCAGTGTCTACCAGCCAGACAATAGAACCTTCTGCTCAAGGGGGGCTCTCTCTGCCTAGCCGCCAACATGCATCATGTTGGGCCCCAGAACTGTTTTGCAGGTGGGGCTGCAGGTATGATCCTGGGATGTCCCGGGAGAGGCCACCAACTCCCAGTGCTTCAGCTCCAGACTTGCAGGGGGTGTCCATCCTGGGACAAGGTTACAGTTCTGAAGGAGTCAGAGAGTTGGTGCAAGATGCTGGGCCTTGCTCCTGATAGATGGACCCTGTACCCTCTTCCGATGGCTGGCGGGCAAGGGGGCACCGAGTTAGATCAGAAGAACCCATTTCGGGTGACGCCCCTGCACTAGAGAGATGCCATCTTGGACTGACCTTCACAGAGAGTGCCACCTTTATGTTTGACTGTGTTGAGCACGTAGACCAGACCATTGATGACGATGACTGGGAGCTGTCCTGACAGAGCTGTCATGACGTAGGGGCTGTCACGACATCGGAGTCTTGAGTGACTCCGAATAGCCTCGGTGGGATGGCCTCCCCTTACCTGGTGGAAGGCACTCCCCCATATCTCCTGCCTGTCACCCCCAGCATGTCCATATTTTACGTCTGCCAGACATCCTCTGGGCATCGTCCTTGAGAACATTCCGGAAGGCACTGGGCACCATGGGGGCCTGCCTCTCTTCTCTCTCCCTCTCTGTTGAGATGGAGGCTTTCCTGGAGACTCACGGCTTCTCCCTTCCCAAGCTAAGCCCCCCTTTGTGACCCAGCCAAGCCTGGAATTCTACCTCTGGTGTGTTTCCTAGGACTCCCTGACAGTGGCCTCAGTGGCCTCAAAGCTCAGTGCAGCCACCAGCCTGAAGACAAGCCCTGAATCTTCACAGATTCCTCTTCCTCTTTTATTGCAAATTCATTTGTTACAAAATAAAGCCTTTGTGTGGGCTACAGGGATGGCTGGGGTTCGCAGATGGACCCCGGCTGAAAGGCTTAGGGGGCTGCAGCCCTATTGTCCCTGGGCCCCTCATTAGAAATGCAAGTCAGCAGGCCGGGGTGTCAGATCCTTCAGACCAGACTGACGTTTGTTATTCTGGAAGGGGCGGGCGCCATTAGCATTTCTCTAGCTCCAGGCCTGAGACCCAGGGGGCAGCCTCGACAAGGACCCCAGACTCCAGCTGGAGCTGGAGAGGGGGCAGTGACCTCCCGGGGAGGTACAAGTAGGGATAGTTTTGTCCCTCTGGGTTCTGCCTGGCTGGCTGGCTGGCTGGCTGGTGAGGTTTGGGGCCTGGGCAGTTTCCCCTTCATCACTGGGGCACCTCTTTCTTCTACTCCGTGACCACAGGTGGGGACTTTGCCATCCCTCACCTCCCCCCGCCCCCGCCCCATCCTGTCACTGGGCAGATATTAGACACAGACTCCTCTCTGCCAGGTGAGGGGTGGCTGGAAGAGCAGTGGGCTAAATTCTGGTCCCAGTTCCTCCCTGACTTGCTGTGTGACTCTGTCCAGTAGCTCGCCTTTTCTGAGCCGCATGGCCTCTGCACAATGACGGGGTCTTCTGAGACCCGTGGCACTGGAGCCAGCTTCCCTGGGATCACATCCCAGCTGCAGCCCTGAGCGAGTCACTTTACGGCTCTGCGCCTGTTTCCTCATCTGTAATGTGGGTGGGGGGTGCTAAGTTCCTCCCTGGTGGGCTGGGAAAATGATTAGCTTTGGAATGCAGAAGCCCTTGGCAGCTCAGCTCCTTAGGACTTCACGCTGAGGTCACAGTGGTGACGAGGCTGGGGCAGCTTTGAGCAAAGAGTTGGCTGCGCTGCATCATTTGATTCAGAAGTTGCTGGAGATCACAGCTGAGGAGGGAACAAAGGCCATCGGGGGGCTTGTGGGGGTACCCGGGGTGCTTCCTGTGGAGGCTGACCTAAAGGAGGGGTTTTGTAGGAGGGGCAGGGGTGCTGTGGTCCTGACCGTGAGGAGGTGGCCTGGGGCCCACCTGATGCCCTCCTACCCACAGCGCTCACCCTGGGCCACGTCCTGTTTTGTTTGGTCCTAGCTGCATGGTGGCGTGACCTTCCTGTGTCCCCGCCATGCTGAGCCTTGCTGAGCTTGGTGCTGAGCCTGGTACAGGACGTGGTGCTGAGCCTGGTACAGGGCGTGGTGCTGAGCCTGGTACAGAGCCTGGTGCTGAGCCTGGTGCTGCGCCTGGTACAGGGCCTGGTGCTGAGCCTGGTACAGAGCCTGGTACAGGATGTGGTGCTGAGCCTGGTACAGAGCCTGGTGCTGAGACTGGTGCTGAGCCTGGTACAGAGCCTGGTGCTGAACCTGGTACAGGGCCGCCGGAAGCCCTTGACCTGCCAGGAAGTGAGGCCAGGAGCCTGGAGAGGAGTTGGGGGAACAGAGGGGAGCGGGGGCTGACTGGGCTTCTTGCCCAGGTGGACACGGTGGGCAGATGTCCTACCAACTACCAGCAATGCTGCCTGGCTGCACAAGGTCAAGGACCTGGCCTGAGGCTCCCTGTGCTCCCAGGCCCTGCCTGCTGCCCTAAGCCCCACCCATCGCGCTTAGTTTTGCCTTCCTTGCCTCCTCCTTCATCAGCCTCCCTCTCCTTTTCCCCCTCTTCCTCCCCTCTCCTCCGCCAGCCACTCTCTCTCCATCCCCACTGCTTCTCTCCTCTCCCTCTCCTCCCACTTCCCTCTTCCCCCCTCTCGCTCTCCTCTCCTTCCTTCCGCTTCCCCTTCCCTCCTACCCCATCTCCTCTCCTCCTGGTTCCTTCCTCCTGCTCTCCCTTCCCCCTTCCTTTCTCCCTACTCCTTCTCCTTTCTTCGCCTGCCGTCCATGGCTTCCTGCCAATGAAAGTGTTTTGTGACTAGCACGTAAGTGTGTAAGGATAAGAGATGCTCACGGGTAACATGAACTACTATTACTCAGACGCTGGTTCAAGGCTGTGCCCACGGGTGGCTTTCATTTTCAGACTGAGTTTTTCTTGCTGCTCCCCTTGAGGTTACTGTTTGCCGGGCTTTCTTGCTTCCCTTGTGCTCCCACCTCCATCAGCCTTTGCTCGGGCTGCTACAGCTACAGCCCAGGTAGGGAGGCTCTGAGTCCTGATGTGGCCTCCCAAGCCTTCAGCCCTGGCCCTGCTGCTGGTTTCAGGGGAGCCAGCTGGGTTCTGCCACAGCCAGGACCTGGCCTGTGCCCCCCTTTTCCCTACATGGTCTAGCAGCTGGGCCTGGCCTCCCGCCTGCTCTGCCTGCAGAGTTTCCAGACCTGCGAGGTGAGGTAGGCCACCTGCACAGAGCTGGGTGCTCTGGGGCCCCTCTCCGAGAAGCAAGTGCAGGGCAGATGCAGACTCCCTCCTCGCTCACCCTGCTGCATGAGGTACCCCTGGACCTGGCAGTCACAGGTGACCGAGGGCGGGTGTGGGGACCCTCAGAGGAGCCACACGGCCTCCTCTGGCCAGAGGGGCTCAAGCAGGCCTAGGCTTCATTGCTTTGTCCCTGTCTGGACACCTTGGAACCATTTCCGAAAATGGCCATCACCAGAAGAGTTTCTCCAGAAGTTTCTGCTGGCTCAGATGGCTCAGGCTTGGTCTGGTCCTTCTTCCTGGGTTGTCCTCAGTAGAACTGGGGTCTTTCAGATCCTAGCTTTTGTTGGAGAATTTACCTTATGTCTGATGACCAATCAACCTGACTATTTTGGGGATGACCTGACTCAGACGTCCTGATTTTCTGGAAAGTTCCTGCCAATACATAGCATTTCCTGGAGCTTGGCTCCTGCCCTGTTTTGCATGGACAGAAACAGCAAGGCAGGTGTTTGAGAGACGGAGATCTTTGTTCATGATGAAAACCAGTAATTTCCCCGAATAATGAAGTAAGAATGATTAAGTCTTCTTGCTGACATTTTGGAAGGATTTACTGTGGGTCGGGAGCTGCGCTGGGCGCTTGATCTGAATTATTTTACTCAGTTCTCATCATGACCCCGGAAGAAAGGTACTGTTACTAGTTACATTTTTAAAATAAGAAAACTGTGGCTCCAAGAGGAGAAACGACTTGTCTGAGGTCATACAGCTAGTGAGAGGCAGGGCTGGGCCTTGAACCCCTGGCTGGTGATCGTGTTTGCCTCAGAGGACAGGCTCACAGCACCACCCAAGGAGAGCGCAGCAGATGGGGGCTGAAGCCCGGGGTTCCCTCTGCCTCCATGGAGCCCCGGGTAAGGTCCCAGCCTGGCCTGCCCCCTGCGTCCTTCCTCAGGCCCCGACACGAGCCGCGATTGGGGCATCTCACATCAGGACCTGGTGGCTCCCCCTTGAATTGAATGAGCTTTTTATCTTTTTTTAGACAGCTTCCTGGAGGTATAATTCACATATTGTACAATCATCCATTCGAAGTGAACAATTCAGTGGCTTTTAGTATAGTCATTGAGTTTTGCATCTATTATCGCAATCAACTTCTCAACTTTTATGTCACCCCAAAAAGAAACCTTGCAGCCATTTGCCGTCACCCCCGATCGTCCTACCCTTGCCAGACCCTGGCAACCACTCATCTACCGTTTGCCTCTGTGGATTTGCCCATTCGGGGCATTTCATGTAAACAGAATCATCCAGCATGTGGCCTTTTGTGTCTGGCTTCTTTCATTTTACATCATGCTTGTGAGGTCTAGCCATGTTGTCATGTGTCATTTTTTTTTTTTTTGCCGAACAATTCTCTGTCGTGTGGATGAGCTTTTCATATTTTCTCTGTCAATCCCAAGAGGGCTTTGGAGTGAGGACTGTATCCCAGCCCTGACTTGTGGTGTGGAACTTGGGCCACTGGCTTTGCTCTGTGCCTCAGTTTCCTCAGCTGTAAATATAGGAGCACACCAACCCTTACCCCAGAGGTCATGGGAAGGATTAAAGAAAATGGTTAAGGCTTTTAGCACAGGGCCTGGCACGTGGCATCTGTAAACTCCGGTCCACGCCCTCCTGTCCCGTTCTTTGTAAAATCTTAATTTCCCAAAGACACAGAAACGAGTCTTTATCCCTCCTTTACATTCTGCGCCTGGCTTCGATAGCTCTGGCTGGCTCTAGTCTTTTCTTCCTGAGTTGTCCTCTGTGGGAGGAGTCTTCTGGTTCCCAGCTTTGGTGGGAACTAGCTCTGAAGACGTTTAGTGGGTCTTCAGGAGGGTGCCTGGGCTCTGGGGTAAAGCTGTGAGCACAGCAGATTCGATCCCCATCACACTGAAGCTGACACCCTGATGGGAGAGAGAAACCACCAACAGGTCGGAGCATGGCAAGGTGGTTTGAGATGTCGATATGTGGTAGGAATGAAATTCAACAGCCATGTGATGGCAAGTGACCTAGACAGGATGTCAGCACGGCCTGTCTGAGGAAGTGACATTTTTACTGAAGGTGAGAAGGGGCCGGGGAGAGAACAGTGCAGAGGACCTGAGGCAGGAGTGGGCCACGTGTGTCCCAGGTGCCTGGCTAAGGAGACGTCTAGGAGCAGGTGGAGGGAACGTGCGCCTGCGTGGGGACAGACAGTGAGGGCGGGCAGATCCCGTGGGACAGCACCCGAAAGGCACAGCCCTTCGCTAAGGAGCATTGAGGCTCAGGGTGGGTGGTCTGGGAAGTGGGGACAGTGAAAATCCTCACAGCTGATGGACCATCCCTTACTGATGGGTAAACAGGTTGGTTCCCGACTTTTGCTGTTGGCAGCAACCTGCCGTGATTTTCCTCATGCGTGTCCCCCTTGCCTGTTGCCTGAAACATGCTGAAGGAGGCATGGACAGGATGTAGGCGCACCTCCCAGGGCCTCTGGCTCACTCTGTGTTCCCCCACGTGGTCATCCCTGTCCAGCCCTCCCTGTCTCAGAGCCAGATGATAGCAACTGAATCCCATGCAGCCTGATGTTCGAATGGGAGGGGACGCTGTGCCGTGTCAGTGAGGCAGCTGTGCCCGGCTCAGACCACAAGCTGTGAGGTAAGTGACATCTCCAGCCCAGGCCAGAGTCTGCCTTGGGCCTGGGTCCTTGGCACACCGTCCGATTCCTGCAAGATCCTCACAGTTTACCTTCCCAGGTGTCAATATCAGGGCCGCTGTGTAGAGTTGGGCAGGTTGTGCACTGCACATCTGGGACTGGTTGCAAAAACAGAAGGGGAAGAAATCTAGCTGGTGTGCGCCAGGCCTTGTGCCCCAGAGCAGGTTGGGTATGAGCAAAGAGAAGGCCTTTTTCTCAACTCTCTGTCTGTAGGCAAACAGTCCTGTTGGTCCTACAGTATCATCTTCTGAACCTGGCCTGTCCTAGAGATCTTGAGAAGTCTCCAGCCGTGTCCCGGCCTCAGCATTGAGGACCTCCGCTCAAGTCCCAAACAAGTCAGAGGAGCACAGCCCAAGTCTTCCCTGAAACCTCCATCTGTTTAAAGTTGAGGGTGGCAGGGAGTGATGTGGAGGTCACGTCGTCCAGCGAGGTTCTGAAGGCTTTGAGACATCGGGCTGGTTCCCTCATTTGTTGGCTGATGACAGTGTTTCTGAGAGTCACGAGGCCATGCTGTGATGATGTGCTTCCTCCCCACTCGTTTCCCTCTGAGGTGGAGCCCTGCACCCACGTGTAACAGGAGGGCCTGAGGGAAGGTTTAGCACCATCCCTGGGGAAGGGAGGTGATATGTCTGGCACTTCTGATGAGGCTGCCCCCCGCCCCCACTGCCTTCCTGATAAAACCTTCCACGTTCGCAGGAACCATGTTCTCATCGGCAGGGTCCAGGGGCGCCGGTTCTCCCAGCCAGTGAACTTCCAGTTGGTTTGGCAAGACGTGGAGCTTACCGTGTGGCAGGCACCACTCTTGGCCCTTACGACAAACAAGATATACAGACCCCGCTTTCACGCAGCATAAAGTCCAGTGTCAGGGAGACGGACGATACCCACAGCAAATGAACAAGCGTTTCATTACTGATGAGCGCTGTGAGGACAGAGCCGGGATGGGGCTGAGTGGCCACAGTGGACCAGGGTCTCAAGCGGAAGACACGGGAGTTGAGACCTGGGGCGTTCCCTGGAAAATCTGGGGAAAAGATTTGGCCAGGGCCAAGGTCTTGAGGCTGAATATACTGGGCGTGTTTGGGGAGCAGGTAGGACAGCCTCGCTGGAGCCAGGCAGTGAGGACCAGAGGGGCCAGCTCCTGCAGAACCTCACAGTCAGGATAACTCCTAGAACATTCTAGGCACATAGTGTGCTTTGTTGTACCATCACTGCCATTCGCAGCTCAGGGCTGGATGTCACTGGTGACATTTTGAGGACGTTTACTCTCCCTGTTATGTCTGCACCATCTTAATGTTGCTCTTGATTTTAGCATGAAAAACATGGCCTTTCCTGGAAGGTATTAAACATGCTGAGATTTTTCCGATTCAGACCCCAGGGCCTGTGTGCAGAGGAGAGAGAGAAAAAAAAGGATGTGTTTTTCCTTTGATCCCATAACAGCCTGGGAGGGTTCAAAATATGCTTGTTTGTTTGGAATGCTGCTACATGGATACGTGCTTCACAGGCTGCTTCCCCAGGACCGAGGGTTTGGGGACTGTTATGTGCCCAGCACAGACAGGACAGAAACAGGTCGTTCAGGGTGTGGGCAGAGCTGGGCCCCTCCGGGAGGCACCAGTTCTAGGCATGGCGCCAGTTGTGCCGGGCACAGCCCCCGCCCTCCAGAAGCTCAGCTTTCCAGGCAGCACCGGGCATGGGGGCTTCTCAGATACACGGATGCCCAGACCCCACGCCTCAGTATTTGTGTTGGCGGGTGTGGGTTGAGAACCCTGCATCTGGGCGTACAGTGCTGTGTCCTCAGCGTTTCTCATGCAGTCAGGGGAGAAGGGTGTGGTGAGGCCAGTGCCCATCCAGGGCCGGAAATGCCTTCGTTGGGTTTCCCAGCACCGTAGGCCCCCATGGGTGCTGCTGCTGTAGGAGGCAAAGCATTTGTTCACGAGCTTGGAGAGGATGGGCCAGAGGCCTCCAGGCTGGGTCGCTCAGCCTCGGTCTCTGGGGGGCTGTGCTGAGATGGCACAGACCCCTGTGTCCTGCTCCGCTCCGGGAAGCAGAACCCAGATCGCCTGGGGGACAGCAGGGACACCCACAAATGTGTGAACGTTATATCCTGTTCACACAAATGTTGGGCTGGGGAGACAAGCAGAACAGGGAAGAGGTATAAGGGGGACACAGTGTGTGGCATGGGCTGCGCCTTTCAATGATGGATGGCCCATGAGGGCCTCACACACACATACGCACACCTTATACATTTTGTGTATGTGTAGCAGAAACACCTGCAGCTGGTTCTTCAGTTTCGGGGGCCGGGAGCCAGGCCCCAGCTTGTTGCTCTCTCGAATCCTGGGTCTAGTGGGCCTCACCCTGGGAATCAGAAGAGAGGGCCATCTGCCTCGCCAGGTGGTATTCCAAGTCACCAGCTGGTAGGTGACAGCCGCTGGGAACCCAGGCCGCCTGGCCCCAGAGCAGGGCTTCTCCCCTGGCCCTACTGACTCCTCGGGCCAGATCATCCTGTCTTGTGGGGAGAGTGCGGTGCATGTAGGATGTTGAGCAGCGTCCCTGGCCTCCATCCACCAGATGCCAGCATCACCCCCTCGCCCAGTCGTGACAAACACAAGTGTCTCCAGATGTTGCCAGATGTCTCCTGGGAGCACGCTGGCCCCAGTGCGAACCGCTGCTCTGTGGCCTGTGTTCTAACCATTTGCGCTGATGAACCTCATGAAACTCTGGGCAGTCAGGCTCGCTTCCTCTCATCTGGCCCCCAGTGCACCCTCTGACCCCCTGGCTGGGCATTTCTCTGGCAGAAGTGGCTCGGGGCACAGCGTGCTGCAGGCCTGTGGTTCCCCTCGGGGAGACTGGCAGTGCTGGCCCCAGAGGGTACAGGGCAGCTGTCCTGTAGTTCCAACACAAGAAAGGAAGTAAATTGTTCCCACCGGGGAGGTTCCTGGGCTACAGGTGAATGGCTGAGCACCTTGTTCCTGAAATGGCTTTTCAGAGAAGGCTCAGTGCTTACTAGCAGCTCTGTAGTGCCTGGTTGTTCAGGGAGGACCTTGCGGGCTCGTCCTGGAATGCCTTCACCCTCGCCCTCCCATTGTAAGTGGGCAGGAGGCAAGATTGGTTTTCCAGTCTGGAAACACCAGGACTCAGCGCTCAGTAGAGAGCAAATCCCCAGCCTGACCCTCTGCAGAGCAGCCCTGGAGTTTTGACGTGGGGCGGCGGTGGGCAGGGACGGCTAAGAGCATCACTCAAGAGTGAAGGCTGGGAGAGGGCACAGCTATGACTGTCATCGGGTCTTCTGAGACTAGGGAGCCCAAGTCTCAGGCATTTATTAAGTGCCGGCTGTGTACAGCTAAGTATTTTACAGACTGTGTGGCATGCTGGCTTGCAAGAGTTGATGGTTACATATCCAGGAATCCTGCAGGCTGGCTGTTAAACACAAACGTTACTAAAGGTGACGTTCCCCATTTTACAATTCAAATGAGTCATATCAGAAACAAAGGTAATGAGTATTTTGCTACATTTTGCTGTTATCTTTGCAACGTGAGGTTATTTGCATGGACTGTAGCTGTGTTTAGTGATAGCACACAGACAGTTTGAAATGGGCCAATAGTTACACCATGGAAATTGGCAAACGTTATAAATCAGGGCTTTCTTTCTTTCTTTCTTTCTTTCTTTCTTTCTTTCTTTCTTTCTTTCTTTCTTTCTTTCTTTCTTTCTTTCTTTCTTTCTTTCTTTCTTTCTTTCTTTCTTTTCTTCTTTCTTTCTTTCTTCTTTCTTTTTCTTTCCTTCTTTCCTTCTTTCCTTCTTTCCTTCTTTCCTTCTTTCTTCTTTCCTTCTTTCCTTCTTTCCTTCTTTCCTTCTTTCCTTCTTTCCTTCTTTCCTTCTTTCCTTCTTTCCTTCTTCCTTCCTTCCTTCCTTCCTTCCTTTCTTCCTTCCTTTCCCTTCTTCCTTCCTTCCTTCCTTCCTTCCTTCCTTCCTTCCTTCCTTCCTTCCTTCCTTCCTTCTTCCTTCCTTCCTTCCTTCCTTTCTTTTCATGCTCTTGAGAGGAGGACACTGGTTCAAAGTGGAATTAGCAGCTAGACAGCCTGGGTGCAAGTTTCAGCCCTGCCTTTAGTAATTGTGAGGTCCCTGGCACCTACTGACTTAAATGCTCTGATGTCACTTTTCTTCTCTGTTAAGCGGGTGTAATGACAGGAGCTGTGAAGGTCAAATGAGACGGTGCGCGTAGAGGGCTGAGAACAGTGCCTGGTACACTGCAGAGGACCTGGTACACTGCAAAGTAACTGCTGGCGGTGTCGTAGTGTCATTCTTATCGTGTGTTCTTGTTATTAGTGGCCGTAGGCTTCTCACCCAGGAGGCGGGAACCTCACTCTCTTCCCATCCCGAAGCCTTCCACTCCCACCCCGTTTTCTACTTTTGAATTCTCTCCTCCCTGCTGGAGGGGAAAGTGGGATGAGCCACCATGATCCCACCTGCTGTGCCTGGTTCTGGAAAGCTAGTTCTGAAGCCAACACTTGGGGCCGGAGGCCTCCCCCGAGCAAGTGAACACCCCCGACCCTCCCCAGGCAGGAAGACACCCAGTCAGGCACAGCAGCTGGACTTACTGGAGGTCTTCAGAGTGTGTGAGTCTGAGCCCGGAGAGTCTTGGGTGATGCTGGGACAGGCAGCCGCCAGCTGGAGGGTAATGGAGCTGAAGGCATCGGGAAGATAGGTGGCGGGTGGCTATCTTCCTGAGAATCCCTGGGCGGCTGCCCCCAGTGGGGTTCACAGAGAGTCTCTGAGGCTGACAGCGGTCAGGGCCAGCCGTGACGGTGGTGGTTGGCCTGCACGAAGCTGGCTTGTGTGTCCTGCGCAAGGGAAGGAAAGGCAGAGCGTAGGGTCACCGCCAGTGGCTCCGCCAATAGAAGATACATGATGCGATTGCTGCCTGGACCTTAGGGGACAGATGTGCTGGCCAGTGAGGGGTCTGTTTCACAGGCTGCATCTTGCTGAGTCAAGCTGCGTGTGCGCAGGGACTCAGTCCCTGGTCCCAGCTCCAGTGGACCCCTGGCTGGGAGGTGTGAGGGCTGGGAACTTCAGTTCTGGCTTCCGCTGAGCATGGGGCAAGCTGGGGCCTGCCAGCAGCAAGCCAGGACGAACCCCACAGGTCCTGAAACCTGAGGGGGGTGGGCTCTGAAGAGCCCCTCATTTCCTGGTGAGTGTTTGCACACTAGAAGCAGTACTGGTCAGGCCTTCGGACAAGGGACAAAGAGCGCAAACCACCCTTTATTAACCATCACTGGGCATAATTCTGAAAAACATTTATGGTTTTCATTAAAGATATTGGAAAAGATTGTCACCTCACTAACTCTGAGATATGGTCAGGATCATTATAATGGCTCCCTTATAATTATGGTGAATATTTACTGGGCTTTTATCAGCACATAAAGCTCACAAATGCAGCTGCCATGTCTACTTCTCACCACCATATCCCTAACTTCTAGTGCCTGGCACGTAGTAGGTGCCCAATAAGTACTTGTTCAATTAAAGAATGAAAATGGGCCAGGCTGTGTGCCAGGGGCAGGGATTCCGTGGAGAGAAGCCCGGAAGTGTGACCTTGTCTCATTGGGTCTGACAGCTCACTTCCTCTGCAGTCCTGTCTGGAGGCGGGGTGATGGTGAGATGACCCTTGGGGGCCCCTGCGCTGCTGGGCCTCTCACACCGCCCCCTCTGATTCCCAGGCTGCAGAGCTGTTCCTGACGCTGGTGTCAGCCTCTCCCAGGAGGAGCTGATGGAACTCTGGTGACAGGCTTTCTTTAAATGCCAAGACAAGCGGTAATGACATTTCCTCGGGTGAGGGGCTGGACCAGGAGCTGGCTGGGTGTCCTGCAGGTCGGGCGGGCTTAATACTGTCCCGGTCCCCATGTAGGGACGACGGTGGTGATGGCTCATCTCATTCCTGTGATACTGACATGTCCTTCAGTCTGGGCATGTCTGTCAAGAAGGCGATTACGTGGGGAGCGTGGGGGTTCCCACGGGGGCCCCAGGCCTCTAGAAGCAGAAGGGCCTGGCGGTATAAAGACAGGCATTGTTCTCTCCTTGGCCTGGGACCCTCCTGCCAAGAGCTGAAATTAGCATTCCAATGGGCTTCGGGTACCCTTGTGCTGGGCAGGGCTGGGATCCCACCACCCACCCTGCTGATGTGAGGCCAGCAAGGGGTGCGGAGACCCCCAAGCATGGAGGGGAATCTCTGAGACAGTAGCTCTGTGCTCAGGGCTGTGCAGGGGGAGAGTTTGGGGCTCCTTCCCAGAATCCAACCTCTCACCAGGCCCCTGAGATCCAGATTTCAGGCCTGTGCGTTTTTCAAAGGCTCTTGAAAAGATTTTGAGATGTGAAAAAATGTTATCAGTTCCAAAATATGAAAGAAACCCCTCCCCCCGGGAAAAAACACTGCCAAATGTCTAATTGAATGACTATAAAGCATAATAGCTAATGCATGATGACTATTTCAAGCGCTTTGGCTGTATTTGCTCATTTAATCCTCACAATGACTCCCTGGGTAGGTGGTTTATTATTCCTCAATTACAGTTGCAGAAGGAAACCAAGGCGCAGAGCAGTTAGGAAGCTTGCCCAAAGTCACACAGCAGAGTTGGGATTTGAACTCAGGTGGTCTGTGCTTCTCCATCCAATTTTTATGGGCTTAGATATAAGTGATATTTGACTTGGGCACTGAGGACGCTGTGGCACCTAAGAGCACAGGTGCTGGACCAGGCTGCCCAGCTCAGCCCTCCCGAGGTGTGCGAGTGTGGACGCGATCCTGCCGCACCTCTCCGAGCCTTGGATTGTTCCTGCGATGACCTGAGGCAGCTGCGAGCTGTGAGTCACCTTTGTGCCATTCCCTGGGCCTCTCACATTCTCAGGCAACTGCTGCTGGATGCCCCGCCCTCCCATGGCACTGAGACCTGTGTGGGCCTCCTGAGGGAGCTCATTGCTTTGGGGGAGGTGGAGAAGGAGATAGACGCATGGCTCTGGTCGCTACCTTTGTCCCGCAGCCGACGGGATGTGGTGAGCCCCTGCACCCCACCCTGGTGTCGTCCCTTCCCCGCTTGGCTGCTAATTGGACAAGGGGACAACCTGCTCTCCTTTGGGCTTTGTGCCAGCCCCTCATGGGACAAGTAGAGGCAGGTCAGAGAGATCTGGGTTTGAGTCTCAGCAGTGTTCCTCCCAGCTGTGTGATCCCAGGCAAGTGACTTAACCTCTCTGAGCCTGTTTACTGATCTATCAAATGGTGATGGAGCAGTACCTCCCTCCTAGGCTCATGGTTAGAAATGAGATGCTGCACGTAAAGCAATTCTCCTGGTCTCCGGCACTTGCAATAAGAGCTGCTGTTGTTATTGTAAACAAACATATTGAACGAGCCTTCAGATTAGGAAAGCAGGTGAAACTAGGCCAACGATTTCTAACAATATGCGGAGGCTTGTTGAACCCTCACAATGCCTCTGTGAAGTAGATGCTCCTATTACGCCCATATTGCAGATGAGGAAACTGAGGCCCGAGGAGGCTGGGTAGCTTGCCCAAGTTAATACTGCTATTCTCCCTGTCCCCATTGGGCATGTCCTCATTTGCCTGGGGACACTGTCACTTGTCGCTCTTCACCCTGCTGTGCCAGACTGGTAGTGGGCCAGGATTCAGAGGTCACTCTAGGGCTGGTGATGGGCCAGCCAGGGTCTCCGAGAGCGTGGGAGACTCCTGTGCTGGCCTAGGGGGTCCCCAGTGGGATCTTTCAGTCCCTCATGCTGGTCCAGCTGTGGCTAACTCTCCAGGCCGAGTATAGGGAATGCTCACCCCAGGCCTGACCACTGACCCCAGGGTCTACAGTTGGGCCATTCCTGGCAGGCCATGTGGTTGGCTCCGCTCAGCAGACACAGAGTCAGAGAGGCCTGGGCTGGACCCCAAAGGGCATCGCCTACAGCTCATGGCCTAGCAGGTGACACTCCAGCCACCAGGAATGCCAGCTCCGTTCAGGACCTGCTGGGGCTTGGCCGGTGCTGAGCAGGCTCAGTGTCCCTGAAAACGTCTCGCTCTTCCTTCTGTCCTTCACTCACTCCTGTGTTTGCTCTGCAGGAGTGCAGTGGTTAGAAGCACAGATCCCAGCTTCAGATCCCAGCTCTGTCCCTTACCAGCACGATTTTGGGCACCTGACTTTTCTGTCCCTAAGTTTCCCTGTCTGTGCCATGGGGGTAACTTGTAGGCTGACGGTGTAGACTAGTGAGTTGTTATGACATGTGCCAAGTATTCTGCTGGTGTCCCCGCGGTGACCACTTGTCAGGGACTCACAGTGAGCAGAGCAGTTGGGGTCCCTCAGCTCGTGGAGCCCAGGATCTTCTGTTACCTGCCTCACGTGGGTTCTTGTCCCTCTAGACTAGAGCTTGCACCACTGTGGACTGTATTTGCTCTCACCCAGTCCACAAGGACACGCGTGTGCTGGGGATACAGGCTTGCTTTGTGCAGCCAAGAGGGCGGGGAGGAAGGAGAGCAGGGACAAGGGGAAAATAAGGAGGCGGGAAGAGGAAGATGGAAGGCATTTCATGTACTTTTTGTTTTGGAATAATTTTAGATTGACAGAAACGCTGCAAACAGTCCAGGGAGTTTCCGCGCACCCCTCCCCTAGGATCCCCCATGAACTTCTTACACCGTCAGGCGTGTTTGTCACAACTGAGCAACTGACATTGGAACTTTGCAATTAACCAAATTTCAGCGTTCAAATCCCACCACTTTTTCCACTAATGTCCTCAGTCTGTCCCAGGGTCCCACCCAGGGCACCACATTGCAGCTAGTGGGTGTGAGTTTTCAATTACATTTTAAACTATTCACCAGGAGACCACACTGCTCTTCGGTGCCCCATTGGATGTCTTTACACCTTTGCTCACCTGTGTAACCACCCCCAGAACAAGGGAGACGACGTCTCTGGATCCCAGAAAGCTCCCTCCCAGTCGGTGACCTCAAAGGTCTGACCTTTCTGGCCATCATACAGTTTTGCCTGCTCTTGACATTCATACCGTGGGCGCATGTGCACCTGGAATCTGGCTTCTTTCTCGCTCGTTCTCTGCGAGACTGGTCCATGCTGCATGTGCGTATGTGTATATGCATGTGTGTGTACGTGTGTATACACGTGTGTGTGTTGGGACTTGTTCTGTCCTATTGCTGGGCCATATTCTGTTGCCTCTTTGCCGTTTCCTCTGTCAGTGGTGTCTTTTGAAGCACCATTTCTCAGTTTTGGTGGATTCCGGCCTGTCAGTCTTTCCTAGCTAGCGCTTCACCTCTCCCAGGTCATGACGCTTCCTACGTTTTCTTCTACCAGCTTTATGATCGACCTTCCAGGAGGGCTGGATTGGAGATGAGGAAGGGACCGTATTTGGGACAAGATGACGAGCGTCCAAGTACCATTGGAAAAGTGAAATCAGTTGTCTGAGGGTCACGGGCTTGGGGATAATTTTATCTTTTCATCTTGAAAATTTTTTAAAAAGAGAGAGAGGGAACATTCTAAACAGACTTTTAATTGAAGTGTAACCAAACCTTTTGAAGCTAGCATTTTGCATTAAGACCTGGCATTCTGATTTTTGTGAAGTGGGGGAAGGCTGGCCCCTCTGGGCAGCCACCCACCCTCTCAGAACTCAGGCCCAATGCGGTCCTGGCCCAGCATCTGCCAGAGAGCCAAGGGCCCCAGCCTGCCCTTTGGGTGGTGGGTGGCCTCTGGCATGCAGAACCTCCTCCTGTGTGTCTGTGTGTCCTCTCCATCATTGCATAACCCCTGCCCTCCTGGCTGAGCCCGGCTTTCCCTCCTCTGTATTAAGAAAACAGGGAGTGTTTGTTTTCATTTGCCAAATCTAGACTAACACTGAATATGCTTTTCCAAGTCACACGCCCCCCCCCCCTTTTTTCACAAAGAAAACACACGTGGAGACACACCGAGTCACATACATACCCCCTGAGAGCTCTCACATGAGAACATCTGGGGATACACACCCAACAGGGACATAGTGAGACATACACACCAAGACAGACACACCAGACGTGCAGATGTACACACAGACGTGCCACATGTGCACATGTCCACACCAGGACATGCACACGCAGGGCCGTGTGAGGATATCCATCCACATGTGGACACACATGTGCACACCAGGATACACTGGCACATGTGTGCATGCAGGGACACGTCACCGTCCACTGCAAACACACACTGGGACATCCTTAGGCTTATGCATGTACATACACAGGGCATGCGCCCGCAGGACATACTGGGATATGCATGTACTAAGACACATGGATGCTCACATGGGAACGCACACACAAACCCTGGGATTCCAAAATACGTGCACGTCAGACGCACACGCAGACACCCACCTGAGTGGGCACCCGGGCCTGGTTCAGTACCACGAATCCGAAGGAAGAAGAAGGCTGCTGTGGCGACTGTATTTCCTCAAGCTGCCAGGTGGTCCCTGCTCTGGGGTGAGGTGGGTGTCGGGATAAGAGGCCACTGCCTGACACCTAGCCTGGTTTTCATGGTTTTCATGAGTGAGCCCAGAATTTGCATTTTGTGAAGCTGTGAGTGGGGTAGCACCTGGCCTGGGAGCCAGAGCATCCGGAGTTAAGTCCTGGCTCCACCACTTCCTGGCTGGGTGCCCTCGGGCAGGTTACTTAACCTCTCTGTGTCTCAAGATGAAAGCAGGCGACCTGTGACATGGTAACAGCAGAGCCTGGCACATAGGTTGTCTGCCCACGTGTTTGTTAAGTGGAAACACACCTTTGTCACTTCCCCTCCGAGAGGCCTAGAACCAGCGTCCCCTGCTCTGAGTCCCCTCCCCGCCTCGCTGCCTCTTTGCCATGTTCTTGGTTGAAGGCTTCAGTGTCCGGGGGTAAGGAAGGGTGGCTGAGTGTCTGCGTGGGGCTCTGCCAAGGACCTGGACCGACAGCCGAATGAGCCTGGGTCCCGTCGCTGCCACTCAATGGCCCCAGAAGACGGGCCTGGTGGAGCTGGGTGGGTGAGGCAGTGTGGCCCCTGAAGGAGGGCCAGACACTAAATCCAGCCCCATTGTGTAGGCAAGGAGCCGCAGGCTCAGACATGAGGAAACTGGCAGGATGTCCCCCCGCAAATGCTGGGGCAGACAGGGTGTTGAACCCGTCTCTAAACCCTTGTTTTATCCCTCAGGGAGAATTGGAACTATCTCGAGTGCCCACGTGAGTGACCTGGAACTGACACTGGACGACGGGGGTGTCTACTACGTCAAGGTCTGGCTCACATCCTTGGCCCACCTGTGCCGGCACCTGCCATTTCCCCAGGTATTTCCAGCCTGGCCCCAGAGTCCCTGCTTAATAATCACCACCTCCTTGGGTGTTTTAGCAGTTCTTCCCTTTCCACTTACCAATAGCATTTGTGAGTTCTTGTTACCCCAAAACGTATAAAGATGAAAACAAAAGGAACTCAAATCCCACTACCACTGATGTTTTAAAAATTGATAGGAGCAGAGGGACATGCTTTTTTTAAAAAAATGGCAAGCTAAAGCATGCCAGTCCCTAGATTTCCAGAAGAAATATCAGTGTACACACACCTAGACTTCTGCATGAGCTTCCCAGGGTAGCTGTAACAAAGGGCCCCAAACGGGGGGCTTAAACAACAGACATTTCTCTCTCCCAGTTCTGGAGGCTGGAAGTCCACAGGCAAGGTGTTGGGAGGGGTGGTTCCTTCTGAGGGCTGCGAGGGAGAAGGTGTTCTGTGCGTCTTTCCTAGAGACTCGTAGCCTGAGGCGTTTCTTGGCTTGCAGACAGCCGTCTTCCCCCTGTCTTCACTCTGTGGGTGTCTGTACCCAGATTTCCCCTTTGTAGAAGGACACCACTCTTACTGGATTAGGGTCCCTCCTTATGACTTCATGTCAACTCAAGCATCTACAAAGACCTTATTTCCAAAGAAGGTCCCACTCACAGGTACTGAGGGTTAGAACATCAACGTCTTTGTGGGGGATGCAGTTCAACTCCTAAAACCGTAGATTGGCAGTCCTTTTAGTTTTGAGTTAACTTTTTATTTCTTCTTCTTTTTTTTAATGTTTTCCTTGAAAGGATCACAACTAGTCTTTCTTTATACCTTGCTTTTTTTTTTTTTTTTTCTCAAAAATACACCTTGGTGAATTTTTCATACCAGCATGTGCTGGGACCATTTACATTTTATTTAGTTAAGAAAATAGGTAATACATTGAAAGGATTCAAAGTGCAAAAGATATGAAAGGGTGTAGAACCGAGTGTCCACTCGGGTAGCCGCTTGCACACACGGCGATTTAAATGATTTAGAATTAAAGGAAATGAGAGAGGCGGTGCCTTAGTTGTACTAAGCACTTTTCGGGAACTTTTCCATCATTGCACAAAGTTCCATTGGTCAGCACGGTGTAGCGTGAAAAACCTCTTCCTCCCTCCTCTCCCCGAAGCCAAACTCTGTTCCTTCATTTTTCGTGATTCCTCTCGGAGATCTTCTGTGCCAGTAGGTACCAGTATATTTTCCCCCGGCCTCTTTAAAATAAAAATGTGCCTGTGCACTTGGAACGGCAGTGTTAGTCGATGAGATGGCGTTTATTTAGCTAGTTCCGCAGCACAGGGTCGTGACTTTGTCCCGGGTATTTGGTCTTATACGCCAACACCCTTCTCTGCAGGGTAAATTCTTAGTGGTGGAATTCCGGGCCAAAGGGGGTGTGCATTTTTCTCTCGGTCGGTACTTTTCAAGGTTCTTAACCAGAGGCACCTGTTAGGAACTCAGTGGGCCCCGCTGAAGCCCTTACGGTTGTGTGGAAGTTTTGTGTCTGTTCACCCTGCCAGGGAGAGGGTTTAGACCTTCGATCTGAGGTTCAAGCAGCTCTGTGACTCCCAGAAGGGCAAAAGCAGCAGCTTCAGACTCGCTCCCCCCACGCAGCCACTCTGGGCACCTTTGGCAGCAAGTGATTCTGCCTCCGTCTCCAGTGTCTTCTCAGACAGGTTGAAGTTTTGCTGCATAAACACATGCTCCACTCCCAGATCCGCTTCCTGCCCCGGTGGGGAGAAGACCAAGTGTCAGGGGAGAGCGTCTTCCTCCTGAAGGCCCAGCTGCCTGACTGCTGAGACTACACATTGTTTCTAGAACTCCCAGGGAGCCCTCAAATCTCCTGCTTTTCACTAAGTGCACAAACGCTGATTGCCTTGACCTCCCTACAGACCTTTCTGCTGCTCTCCAGAGGGGCACGTGCAGCCCGAAAACACTGCCTTTAGAGAAACTCCAGTTCTAGCTGCTGGACCCATCACAACAACGGTAAGAGCCAGAGTTCTGGAGTTTTCTGAAGCCTGTTCTGGTGGGGTCACCGGTGGCCTTGGGCCCAAGGTCAACTTGAGTCTATCTTCCATCTATTTGCCCAGCGCTGGGGGGAGACCTGTGCACAGGCTGCACCTGGTCTCTGCCATCCCGTTGCTGAGCGGGGACAGAGAACAAGAGACATGGACCAAATCAAAGGAGACTTAATTGAAAGGGTGATAAACAGGGCAGAGGCCAGGACAGCATAATAGTGGGGACTCCAGTTTGGATGGACAATGGGGGAGGCTTCTTTGGGGGAAATACATTTTAAGTTGAAAATTAAAACATGAAACAGTTTTGTTCCCATGGAAGCATGCTGCAGGTAGGGGGAACAGTAAGTGCAAAGGTCCTGGGGCAGGAGGGAGAATGGCGTGGCTAAGGACCTGGCAGTTCATCAGAGTGGCTGGCAGGGTGAACGAAAGGGAGAATTGGCTGTTCCTTTGTTAATTTACTTGTTTCAAGTTTGTCTCTCCTACTAAAGGGGAGGGAACTTCTGGCAGCTTCATTCCTGGGTGCCTGCCTGGTGCCCACTGCTGCACCTTGGTACTCAGGGAAAATGTAGTGGAGAGCTTCAGGGGTGGCGTGATCGGATTAGCATCTCGGGTATGGATCTTCCCCATGTGATGCCAGTGCCCGAGAGGCAGGTGGATTACCGTTCACAGCTCGAGCCTCCACCAGCCCTGCGTGGAGGGCAGCACTCACCTGACGGTGCAGTACAATGGGCGCTGCCCTGGGTGGACACTCCTGGCCACCCGGTGGGAGTGAGCAGGTGGGTGTCAGAGCCTCCCTGGCCAGTGGTTAAATTTTCTGGCCTCCAAGCCTTGCCTTAGCCGTGCCACTACCTGGAACACCTTTCTCTTTTGTTTGCCTGGCTAACTCAAGACTCAGACCTTTGTGTCCCGTGACACTTAGAATTACATCCTGACTTCTTACCCTCACCAACAGAGCTCCTCCGCCTGGCACACAGTCAGTCCTTTAGTGAATAGTTGTCACCTCGGTGCTGCTGAAAATTGTTTTCCCGACCCAGAGCAGGAGTCTGCAAACGCTTTCTGTGAAAACTCAGTAATTATTTTAGCTTTCGCAGGCCCCACAATCTCTGTTGCAACTACCATCTCTGCCATTGTAGCATAAACACATCACAGAAAATCCACAACTGGATGGGTGTGGGACTGTGTCCCCGTAAGACTTTTGCTATGGACTAAATGTTTGTGTCCCCCAACCCCACCCTGCGAGATTCATGAGCTGACGCCCCAATGTCGTGGTATTGGGAGGTGGGGTCTTTGGGGTGATTAGACCATGGAGATGGAGCCCCCATGATGAGACTAGAGTTCTTATAAGAAGAGGAAGAGAGCTCACCCTTTTTCTCTTTCCACCGTGTGAGTACACAATGAGAAGATGGTTGCGTGCAAACCAGGAAAAGAGTCCTCCTCAGACCCCGACCGGGCCAGCTCCCTGATCTCGGCTTCAGCCTCCAGAACCGTGAGAGAGAAGTGTCTGTTATTTAAGCCACCCAGCCTGTGGTATTTTGTTACAGCAGCAGATATTGACTAAGACAGCTTCATTTACAAAAACGCGCTGTGTTTGGCCTGTGTGCCGTGGTTTCCTGACCTCTGACGTAGGGGATCTTGGCATCAATCTTCCTAGGAGTGAAACTTGTTTTTGCCTATGTGTCCTTAGCAAGTTGTATTATGTCTCTGGGCCTCAGTTTCCTCGTCTATAAAATGGAGACAGCAGTATTTATCTCTTATGCAGAGGTTGTGAGAATTGGTATGTAAAATAAAAAAGTAATAACCTCCTTTGAGTACTAGAGACGTGCTTCCAAAGCCCTCACCCAAGTCTCTTTCTTGATTCCCCAAGTAGAAGCTCTGGGACGTAACCCCATTCTCCAGTAGGCATTTATTGAGCACCTACTGTGTGCTGGGCCCTGGGCAAGGAAGATTGTGGTGGTTTCTCCCTTGTGGGGTATACATACGTCTGTCAGAAGGAGGATGAACCAAGCCAGCTGCTGAGCCCCCAGACCTGTCCTTCTGGGGCCGTACTTCCCCACCACTTAAACAGGGCTATGAGTGGGTCCCAAAGGTTTGCTCGCTGAAGTCCTTGGAGCCCCTGACGAGAAACAAAGTGCAGGATGACAACCTAAAACACCTGCAGAAATGTTTCCCAGTGGTGTTTACTGTTTTTTCAACCGGAGATTGCAGAATGGCGCCGTGGGCCAAATCTAACCTGCAGGTGTGTTTTGTCTGGCCTGCTTTGCATTTAAATTTTTTTCCCCAAAATTAATCGTCAACATTGAAAATCAGAAGATTTGGAATAAAACCCAGATTTTGGCTTCTAATTTTAAAACATCAGAAGATCTGACACACTGGGGCTAGAAACCCACCTGCGAACAACAGGCTAGAACCAGGTAGACGAGGATCCTTTACGTTGGCTGTCTGTTCTCTTCTTAGCTCTGTGTTTGTTTAATGACATACATTTTTCTATTTTCTTGAACCTTTATTTATTTCTTCTCCATCTTGGTTCTGGAATAAAGCCATGTATTTATTTAGAGATGTACATTAATGATAAAATTCCGTGGTAAGACCTTTTTAAGTTCTCCGTCAACCCAGGTGGTAGAAGATGGCAGCCTGCTGTTGTTTACTTGGCATGTGGCAGGAGCTAAATAGTTGTTGAGTGAATAAATGGTTAACTACGTGTCTCAGTGTCCTATGGCAGCTGTAACAAATTACCACAAACTTAGTGGCTTAAAAAACCACGAATTTATTTTATACGTCTGGACCTCGGAAGTCCAAGATGGGCTTCCCTGGGCTAAAATCAAGGTGTCAGTAGGGTTAGGTTCCTTCTGGGAGCTCCAGGAAGAATCTGTTTCCTGGCCTTTTCTAGCTTCTCAAAGATGCCCACATTTCTTGGTTCATGGTCTTTTTCTCCATCTTCTAAGCCAGCAGAGTTGCATCTTCCTCTCTCTCTTCTCTGATCTTCCTGCCTCCATCTTACAAGAACCCTCGTGATTACCTTGGGCCCACTGGATAATCCAGAATAATCTCCCATCGCAAGGTCCTTAACTGCAAAGTCCCCTTTGTCCTGTAAAATAACGTAGTCGAAGGTTCTGGGGATTAGGACGTGGACATCTTTGTGTGGGGTGGGTATTATTCTGCCTGCAACACTATGAATTAAGCATTATTTCATCCCAGTATGGCTTTAGCTTGGAGTTTCAGACTACAACTAGTGATTCTTCAGTCTTCTAAATATTTATTGACACCTACTCTGCCCCCGGACCTGTACTGAGTATTAGCAGTGAACAAAAGGGAATAGTGCCAGGGCACTCCCTTTGAATGAGACACAGGTGTTTAAGTTTGCCCCCTCAAGCCCACCCCACTAACCCTACCTGTGGGCACTGGAGTTGACCATCCCTGTGTGAAAGACCCCACATGCACCTGTCCCCACTTTCTGTCCTCTGCTTAGAACAGTACAGACTGACTGTGCTTTAACCCTTCAGTCTTGGGACCACTTTCTTCTGGCTGGGGGGTTGCAAGTGTGGCTTCTGCAGCCACTTAGAGATGGGAGGTAACCTCCCTCAGTGCTCCTGGTTCTTGCACACCCAGGCTAAGAACAGGGAGGTGGAGGCCACTTTGTAAGTCAACCAGAAAGTCGTGCTGCCCTAAAAAATTCTGCACCATGAAGATCTTACAGGTCCTGGATGTGACTCCCTTCTCCCATGTACTCATTCCAGGTCGGGCAAATGCGGGTTGGTGGCCTCCAAGCAGAGTTCAACTGTTGGTGAAAGGAAAGGGTCCTGTCTGTTTCTTCCTAGCTGAGAATCCCCCAGGCCCTGAGTTTGTCTTCCCATGGAGTCCCCAGGGAGCGTTCGACTGTAATGTGGGTGCAAGAGCTACCATCAACAGCAATGTCACAGCCCAGGTGGGGAGGCCGAGTTCTGCCCCCTTGCTGTGGGAGGAAGGGTTTTAATGGGAGAGTGCAGGTATCCTGTATGGGCTGCCTAAGGAGGCGGCAGGGTGGCCCTGGGAGGTCGGCAGCCCAGCCCTATGTTGGCAGTGTGCATGTGCTTTATCACGACACACTGACTGTCGTGATGTAAGTTAGCTTTGCCGTGAAAGTTTACTCCCCAGTCACTTCACAGTCCAGTGTGACTCTGCTCTACGCAGTTACTCCAGGACCCAGGCTCCCTCCACCTTGTGGCTCTCTCCTGCTGGCTGGCCGGCGGATGGGGAAAGAGCCGGTGAGAATTACGCAGGGGGTTGTCTTGGGCCAGGCCCTTTAGTAGTCCATTGTCACTTCTGCCCACAGTCTGTTGGCCAGAACTCGTCACCTGACCCCACCCAGCTGCAAGGGAGGCTGGAAATGTGGCTTTAGCTGTATGTCCAGGAGGAAAAGGAAATGCTGTTTGGTGACTATATAGCAGCCACTGTAGGTATATTTGTTTATTCGTCATTATATATAGATTGTGTCTGCTGTGTGCCAGGCTCTTGGCTACGTACTGGGGAGGCACACATGACTGTGTTTCTGTCTTTATCTTCAAGGATCTTTCAAGTTCAAATCCTAGCTCCACTGCTGACTAGCTGTGTGACCTTGGGTAAATTACTCAACCCCAGTCAGCCTCCGTTTTTCCAGCTATGAAATGGGGATAATGATACGAGAGCAGTGGTGAGGATTACATGAGGTGATAATTGTGAAGCCGGAAACCCAGTGCCTGTTCACGGTCAGGGTGAAATAGAGAGCAACCATGGGCTTGGGAGGCATGAGCAGACACCATGGCAGGGAAAATTGGGGGCCTGGGGCCCCACAACTGTCCTCCCAGCCCATGTCTGCAGCCTTACTTCTCAAGCTTCCTCGTAAGGCAGACTGAGTAAGATTTAGGTTCAGAAACGCCAAGAAATGATGGAGGTTTCTGACATCTGCTGTTGGGCCTCAGCTTTGGGCAAACTCGGGGATGACTTGTCTCTTCTCAGGTGTCAGCTAGCCACCCTCTGGACTCCTGCATCTCACTCCCTGCTCCCTCTGACCTGCTTTTCCAATTCCCTTCCCTTCCCAACAGGTCTTGGTCCAGCTGAATGGATCTGACTCCCACTTGATGGTGTTCTTCTAGCTCAGACTTCCCTGTGGACCTACATTTCCTCCGAACTTCCAGGTATGGAGGATGGTCCCTTTGGGATGACCTTGAATTGCCTGCCAAGTATTGTCTTTGAGCAGCCAGCTTGCTGGGAAATGAGGAGGAAGGAAGGGAGGATGGATGCCCCAGGGAGGGAGGAGGTGGGAGGTCACACCATGATGTTGCACTTAACCAGACAACCCTTCCAGAATCAAGAACAGATGGAAGGGAGGCTTCCAAATCCATCATTTGGAAGTGATTGTCCAGGCGAGAAGGGTTTTGAGCTCCCTGGGTGTGTGTGTGTGTGTGTGTGTGTGAGTCAGTCAGTGAAAAGATCATATATCACCCTTAAAATGGAGAGAAACAAAATTTGTCCTCTAAACCCCATCTTGTCGTTGGGTTTGGGAGAAGCCTGTGTGGTCCTTTTTCTGACCCCAGGGTATTTTGCCCAGCGTAACGTAGAAACATTGAGAGGATTCCACTCTGTAAGGAAATAAAGGGGCAGAGAAAGACGAGCCGGTGAAGGTTGTGCTCAGCGCCCAGGGCCCAGTCCTTAGAAAGCACCCGGGTGTTTATTGCTTTGCTGAGCTGGCACCGTGTACTGTGTGCACAGGAATTAGCTTAGTGGGCTAGGGAGGCAGAGGTGTAGACAGGTGATCCAACCGTGAGAGCCATTTCTCCAAGCCTGCTGGGAGCTCAGCCCGGGCGGGTGGGTTTCAGATTGGAGCCTGAGAAGGGCTCTGACTTATGGAAACTGACCGTTCTAAGATGCACGTGTTCTCACGTGGTGACACGTATGATATCAGTATGTGTCTTCAGATTGACACGGGTGTGTTGTTTCCTTGGCAGCCTTTCACTTTCGAGGTGGTCCATAAAATCGGGGCACATCTGAGGGCTACGGGCATCGCAGATTCAAAGCCATGCCGTCACGGTTCTCAGCTGTAACAGGAGCCGACGTCTGTTTTCTTTTGTTTTGGTTTTTAAGTGTACTCTATTGTATCATAATTTATTAAGGAAGGAAGTCACTTAGTTTGTGTCCAGATTTTTGCTGCAGTGAATTTCCTTACACAAAATCTTTGTCTGATTGGATGGTTATATCTGCATGATAAGCTCCTAGTATTATAATTCCAAGTCAAAAAGAATATGCATTCTACATTTTAGTGGATGTTTATTGTCCAAAAGATTAGGCCAGTTTACATTTAGTAGCAACTGTGTGAAAGTATCGGTTTCTTTTTTTTCCCCTTCTTTTTACTTATTTATTTTTTAATTAGTTTCAGGTGCACAAAACAATGTCCTAGACATTTATCATTTCTATCCCTCACACAGTGATAACCCCCTCCCCCATCCACTACCCCTCTGAATCGCACACAGCCATTACATTTCCACTGTCTATTCCTAATGCTGTACTCCACTTCTGATAACTATATACATATATAAACTTGTAGTTGACATTCATTATTGTTCAGCTTCAGCTTCAGGTGCACAGTGCAGTGATCAGGCATCTACATCATCCCTGAGGTGGTCTCCCTAACGAGACAAGTGTCCATCGGATACCCTACAAAATCTTTACAACATTAGTGCTTACGTTCCCCCAATTGACTTCCGTATCCCCGTGGCCATCGTGTGGTCACCGACTGTGCTTTCTAATCCCCTCACCTTCCCCCTTATCCCCACCCCCCTCCCATCTAGCAACCCTCAGTTTTTTCTCCAAGTCTCTGAGACCGTTTCTGATTAGTTCATTCATTTATTCGTTTCTTTAGATTCCACATATAAGTGAGATCATATGGTATTTGGCTTTCTCTGTCTGACTTATTTCACTTAACATAATGTTCTCTAGGTCCATCTGTATCATTGTAAATGGTAAGATTTCTTTCTTCTTTATGGCTGCGTAATACTCCATTGTATAAATGTACCACAGTTTTTTAATCCAGTCATCTACCGATGGGCATTGCGGTTGTTTTCATGTCTTGGCTATTGTGTATAGTGCTGCAATAAACATAGGGGTGCGTAAATTTTTTTGAATTAGAGTTTTGGATTTCTCCGGAGAGATACTTAGGAGTGGAATTGCTGGGTCATAAGGTAGTTCCATTTTCAGTTTTTCGAGATACCTCCATACTGTTTTGCACAGTGGCTGCACCAATCTGCAATCCCACCGACAGCGCACAAGGGTTCCCTTTTCTCCACATCCTCGCCAGGAGCTGATGTCTGTTGAGTGTTTGTCCTGTGCTGGGCTCTGCTCTAAACCCTTTACGTGGATCATCTTGTGGAGGCCTTGTGATACCACTGTCACACCATTTTGCAGATGAGAATCCGAGACAGAGAGAGATGACCTGAGTTGCCCAAGGTCACTGACCACGTAAGTGGGGTTGTTGGTCGGGAACCCCAGGTGGTCTGGCTGCAGGGTCCATGCTACCTGAGGACCCACCTAGGAGAGGGGGGATCCCACTGGAAGCTTGGCTGCTGGGCCATCTAATGGGTTCAGACTTTTTATTATTATTTTAAGGCAGCAGAACCCTTTGTTCACATTACCTTTGGGGTTGAATGGAAGCTGGGGAAGCGCAGGAGCTAGGCTTCCTCAACCTCTGTCCCCGCCCTTGAAACCCCCAAGGTATCTATATGCCCTGTTTCTAAACCTAATTTTCATTATTGCCCCTCTAAGGAGCCTTCTTAGAATCCCCCCCAATCGCCCCCTTTATGCACTTTTAATTCTGCAGATATATTTGACTTCTGTTTATGGGCTGTGTGCATATATCTATGCTTCGTATACAAAAAGAGTAAGTGTTTTTTACCCATCCCCCTCCAAGAACCAGTTTTTGCGTTTGGGGGCAATATTGCCACTTTTCAGGGTGCATGCTCTGCAGGACCTCTCGGCCTGTGGAGGACAGTCAGAGAAAACAGGGGTGCAGCCTAGGAGTTCTCAGCCCCAGCCACACAGTGGGATCCCCTGAGAAGGTTTTAGAACATACCTGGACCCCAGCCCAGAGATGCTGGGGCTATTGGTCGGGGATCCCAGGCATACTTTAAAAAAATTGATGCACTTCCTGTTTTGGAGCAGCTTTAGGTTTATAGAAAGACTGGGGAAAAAGTATAAGAGTTCCCACCCAGTTCCCCATTATTAACATGTTGCATTAGTGTTGTACGTTTGCAACAACTGATGACCCAATACTAATGCATTATTATTATTTTATTATTATTATTAACTAAAGTCCATAGTTTACAGTAGGGTTCACTCTGTGTGTCATACAGTTAGTCTATGGGTTTTGCCAAATGCATAATGTCATATGTCCATGTTTACTGTATCATACAGAATCGTTTCACTGCCCTAAAAGTCCCCCATGCTCCATCTATTCATCCCTTCCTCCCCCTTTCCCCCCCAGCCACCACTCAGCTTTTTGCTATCCTTTTGGTTTTGCATTATTCCAGAATGATGCAGTTGGAGTCATTCAGTATGTAGCCTCAGGGCCTTTGCACAGGCTGTTCCCTCTACCTGGAATGCTCTTCCCTACACATCTGCTTGGCTTACTCCCTCACCTCCTTTGGATATTTTTCAAATGTCATCTCCTCAGTGAGGTCTTTTTACCCATCCTATGTGTTTGCACCCCCACCTTCCTCTAGCTCTCCCCACCCCTCTTCCTGGCTTTGTCGTTCCAATGTATTATATCACTTACTTATTAAATATCTTTGTTTCTTGTTGCCTGTCTTCTACCCACGCCACATGAGAATGTACACTCCACAAGGACAGGGGTGATTTTTGTCTGTTTGTGGAGTGGCATATAGTAGGTGTTCAATTAAACATCTGTTGAATGAGTGCCTGAACATATGAGGTGGGAGTTAGTAATGCCATCCCCATTCTGCAGGGGAGGAATGGAAGCTCAGAGGTTGAGTCACGTGTCCTAGGCCACACAGCTAGTTGGTTAAGAAGTCGGGTTGAACCCAGGCAGTGGCTCCAGAACCACTCCATTGCCCCATGTAGAGTGTGGAGATCAGGACCCATGGTGGCCCCCAGTGCCTTGGTCATAGATAGTCTCCTGGCCCCACACTCCTCCATCCTTGGTCCTCAGCCTTCTGCAGGGTGAGTGGGACCCGGGTCAGACGCGGTGTGTCTTAGTGAGCTGACCTCAAGGACTGCTCTGGGAACCTGGGGGGTAAGTGATGGGACAGCCCTCCCAGAGATGACCTTGCTTACACTGCTGCAGTTCCCAGCCCCCAGGAGACCTGGCGTGGGGTCACCTCCAGCCAGGGTGACCTCTCACGTCCCCTGTTGCTGAGCACATTTTAACCCTCCCAAGCCTTCAGGAAGCATTTTCTGCCTGGAGATAACCTTGGTATCTTTGACAGTCAAGGAACGCCCCAGGCATGAGACTGCCCTCTTCAACACATGTCCCCTCTCTCCAACTGCCCCCCACATAGTAGGTGCACATATTGCATAGTGAAGAACAGAAGTCACCATTTCCTGAGACCTGTGTGCCCTACGGGCAGGTGTTCTCAGGTGTGTTATCCCTGTTACTCCTGGCGACAACCCTCAAGGTGGGTGGGCTGTGCCTACTTTATGGATGAGGAAATGGAGGCCCTGAGCTGCCAGGCTTGTCTGCGTCTGCCTTGGGATGCCACCCGCCCTGATGGGCTCAGATGGCAGGTGAAGAGGCTGGGCCAGGTAGCCCTGGGCACCCAGCCTCTGATGTGGCCTGGACTCCATCTGTTTATTCTGGAGAGCCATTTCTAACTGTAGATGGAGGAGTGTAAGTCAAAGAATGATAACTCCTGACCTTGGGGTCCAGATCCTGGAGTCTGCCTTTCAGGAGGGTTTTCACCTGCCTGCAGACATGAGGTGTGGTCCCGCTCAGAGGGAGGGGACTGGAAGAGATGTCCACGAGGAGTGGCAGGGGATGGGGTCCCTCCAGCCTGGGCCGGGTGAGCTGCAGGTTGATATCAGTTGATGTTGAATTGAAGCATTCATTCATTTGTTCATCCCTTTAGTAAGCACCGGACACTTGCTGTGTGTCTGTCAGGAGCTGTGCTAAGCACGGGGGACAGAGCAGGGAACAAAACAGACCCCAGGCCCTGCCCCAGGGGCTGACCTTCTGGCCAGGGAGGGAGCGGGAAAGAGTGGGAGGTACTTTAGATGGGCAGTTAGAGGAAGCTACGCGGAGGAGGTGTTGCGTCAGCAGTAACCCCAGTGAGAGGAGGAGATGGCCAGGCCGAGATTGAGGGACTCCTTGTGACAGGGATGTCACAGGGGCTCAGACACGTGAAAGGCGTGCACAGGGTCCATCCCACTGGCATCTACAGGGTACAGCCCCTCTGCAGTCTGTGTGTCCCTGAGCTGGGAAGGAAGGTGAGCCTGAGTCTGGTGTGCCGAGGACCCACTATGTGCACGATTGGTGGGGATGCTCTGGCCTTGTGTCTCTCCGGCACTTCGCAGTTTGTAAATAATAAGAAGAGTTGTAACCAGCGTCTGCTGCGCAACCTCTGTATCCCAGCCGTGAGGACTGGCCTCCTGGAGCCCTGTTTTCCAGTTCCTGGTCCCATGTCCTTTCTGCTCTTCGACTCTTAAGTCAAAATCGAAGCCCAGCTTCCATTTGTAGAGTACCTACTGTGTGTTTGGCAGTGTTCTAAGGGTTTGCTATGCATTGATTCGTTTCCTCCTAACACCCCAGTGAGAAGCAGGGTGGCAGAGTTCTTATGAATTTCATCTCTGGAGATCAGATCCCACTCTGTCACTTGCTGGCTTTGGGCCAGTCCCTCACCCTCTCTCTGCCCTCAGTCTCCTCGTCTGTGAAATGGGGATAATACTGCACTGGTAGCATGGGGTTTGTGAGGGTCGAGTGCACTAATACCAGCAATGCGCCTCGGATGGTGCGTGGATAGAGTTGATGCTTAGAAGCTTTTGTGGCTGTGGTGATGACGATGGTCATTACAATACCGTTGTCATCTCTGGGTCCCACAGGAGAGTGTAGCCGACCTGCTCAAGGTCCCCTAGCAAGTCGGCAGCAAAATAGGAACTCTGGCCTGGCACCCGGCCTTTCCCATGCTGCCCTCCGACCTCTGAGAAGGGGAATCCGCTGTGGCCCCCACTGCATGGGGCCAGGCGCTGGTCACTGTCACTTGGCGTGAACTCGCCGTGCCTGGCTGGGTCCCCTGCTCCTCCATGATCACAGAGCACATGCGGAGCAGGCACCCAAGTCTTGTCCAGAGCCTCCTATCTTGGATTCTCCAGTGGTTCCCCACTGTGGGAGCAGGGACAGTTCCCAGAGGCCTAGGGGCCAGGATGGCACCCCTCATGCAGAAGGTCTGAGTCATTGTACCCCACAACTGAGCAGACATGAGTCGTTTTCTCCCAATTTCATCTGAACCCCTTTCTTGGGGCTGGGTGGTGGGGAGATCTGCACGGAGCTCATTCTTTGCTGATGTCTGGGGTGCGGGTCTGCATTGGGGGCCCATCGGGGGCACTGCCAACCTGGGCTGCAATGAGGCAGCAGACCAGGCCCCACCCACACGTCCTCACTGTCCCGGGGCGTCAGGAGGGTCTGGGCCTGCTGGCAACTGCCACACCGGCCTAGGGGACAGGGGCGTGCTGGGGCTACCGAGTGTGGCCTGGCCTGTGAGGGTCCCAGCCCCGTCCCCCCCATCCCCATGCCTCACAGCCTGCCCCCGCCCTGCTTGTATTCCAGGCGCTCTGGGCAGGGGAAGAGATGAGCGTCTCCCTGCAGCTGACCTGGTCCTTGACATCTGTGGCCAGAACCGGGGGCTCAGGTGAGGGTTCTCTGTGGCTCTGGTGACCACTGAGAGGCGGCAAAGAATGGGTGAGGGAGCCATCAGCTGCACACCTACTGTGTGCTGACCCCCGACCACAGCATCTCCTTGAATCCTCCCCACAATCCCACTGCACAGATGTGGAAAGAGAGGCTCAGAGAGGTGCAGTGACTTGCCCAAGGCCACACAGCTAATAAAATAACTTTAATCTTTGGGATCAGGATATGAATGAGGAGTTCTTGGTCCCCCAAACCTAAAGCACCTCAGGCCTCAAATACGTATTAATAACTATCATATCTCTTCAGTCTGCGAGCCTACTAGGAGCCTGGCACAGTGCCCAGTGTCTTACACATATCTGAATAGCCAGGTGGGCCACCAACCACGCTCTGGCACTCGCGCCAGGTCACTAAGGGAGATGAGTAAGCCACCTGTTAACGGTGGTGACCAGTGGTTCTCACCGGGAGGCCAGTTTGCCCACCCAGGGCCATTGGCAATGACGGGGGAAATTCTGGTGGTTGTCACTGAGGATGCTGCTAAACCTCCCATTGCACAGATCAGCGCACAGTGATTACACGGCGCAGGTGGCAGTTGCGTTGACATCACCCTGGTGTGGAGGAGCCAGCAGGATGGGGCAGCACCCCAGCGCTAGCAACGGTGGGCAGCCGTTAGTACCCTGCCGGAGAGGTGCGGGAGGCGCGCTGTGTGGACAGGGCTGCTGGGCGGGGCCCACAGGAGACATGCCACCCAGTACTGCTATAGCCCCTACACCGACGGGGCAACCGAGGCTCAGAAAGTGCAGCTGAGGAAGTTGCCCAATGTGCCAGAACTAGGCAGAGGCCTAGCCGGGATTCCAATGCAGGTTGCCTGGCACCAGACTCCAGCCGTAACCACCGCCCGGCATGGCCTTCAGGCCTCAGGGCGGATGAATGGCCGGCCCTTTGTTGGGCTGCTGTGTTTGTGGCTCTCCGGCCCTCTGTGGGGTGTTGGATCGGTTGTGACCGGGCCCTGGGCCCTGGACAGGGTGTCCTCCTGCCACGCCTCTCACCCTCTCTTTCCTTTCTTCCAGCAAAGAGCTGCAGCTATCAGGTCGGCACGGCCTCCCTGCCCTCCTAGGCTGCTGCCCCGGCAGAACCTCAGCCCAGCCGAGGTAATCGTGCCCGGCCACCCTGAGCCCCTTAACTGGTTCCAGATGCCCTGCCCGAGGCAGAGGGGGTGGCGTAGGCCGGGTCCCGCTGGGGAGTGTTAACACATCCACATCTGTCCGCTGGCCTCCAGCAAGCCCCCGTGGGCCGCCCTCGGAAACCCCTGGCTCCAGCTTTCCCAAACATGCCCAGGTTTACATTCCTGGGCCAGCCCCTGCGGCCCCCAGCCAGACCCATGAGACCCTCGGGAGCCAGGGGAGGCCTGCCCGCCCAGCGCCTGGCGCCTGGCGCTGCCTCACCCCGCCTGGCATGGTCCCGGCAGTGGGATCAGATGACACAGGCCATTGAGCCCAGCCAGCACCATCTCCCAGGTGTCCCGTTTACCTTCCCACGGCCTGGGGTCTTTGTGTGGCATCCTGCCCTTACCTACGAATCCCATTCCCATCTGGCCTCTGGAACCCCCAGGGTATCCCTCAGTCCTGCATCTCCCCTGCGTGTGGCATCTGGGGGTCCTGGAGGAAGACAGGGGGGCCTGTAAGGCCCAGGCCAGGGTTCTCCCTCCCTGTGTTGCCATTGTCCCCTAGCAAGTCGGCAGCAAAATAGGCCATTGTGTTTCTGCCTCTCTTCCCCAAATCAGGAGCTCCTGGAGGTTGTCCCCTAGCCTGGGCCCAGCACACAGTAGGTGCTTGGTGAAAGATACTGAATGAATGAAGAAATGCATGCGTGTGTCATTACACTTGCCCACTGGTCACTTCATTAGCCCGCCAGCCCCTCAGTTTTGTCAAACGTCTGCCCTGCCCAGGCCGTGTCTGTTTTCAGAGTGCCTACTGTGTGTCAGGCCCTGCACCAGTATGCTCACACGTGACTTCACCACTCTCCAAGGCTCACTGCACCTGCACACTCATTCAGGGACCCTCTTAGTTTCCCCCAATCTTTAGTTTGAGTAATTTCCAACCTATAGAAAAGTTATTATAAGACTGAAAATTCACCAATTATTAATATCTTGCTACATCTTTCTATTAATCTTATATGTTATACACACTTGTATATTCACACACACACACACACACACACACACACACACTTTTTTCTGTATCATTGAGTCTTGATACAGAGATGTTTCTGGAGATATCTTACCTCTTTATCCTAAATACTTCAGAGAGTGTTTCCTATAACAAGGCTATTTTCTTATCTAATACAATATAAATACAAAATGCAGGAAATTTAACATATGAGGTAATACTCTTATGCAGTCTGTGATAAAATTTCCCAGTTGTCCCAATAACATTCTTTCAAGCTGTTTTGTTTGTTTTAAATCCAGAGTGCAACCAGGGCACTTAGTCACCATCTCTTTAGTTTCATAATCTAGACCAATGGTCTGAAAACTTAGCTTTGTAAAGGGCCAGACAATAAATATTTTAGCCTTTATGCCCAATATGGTCTCTGTCGTAACGACTCAACTCTGCCCTTGTAACAAAAAAGCACCAAAGACACTATGTAGACAGACGGGCATGGCTCTGTTCCAGTAAAACTTTATTAAAACTATTTTATCATGAACACCCACATACCCACCACCTAGATTTTCTCATTCGTATTTTCCTCCACTTGCTTTATCACATAGCATCCCATTCATCTTAATTTATGACCCATTTGAAAGTAAGTTACAGATATTGATATGCTTCCTCTAAAATGTCATTGTCATAACCACCTTAAAGAAAAGTTCCAGCATAGACAATTTTAAAGTGTCCGGGCAGTTGTTTTGCAAAGCATCTGTCTGATTGTTTGCTCAAAAAGAGATTCAGGTTGAACACTTTTGACAGGGGTATCACTAAGGTAATGATGCTTCTGGAGCTCTTAAAAATACCACTTCTCAACCCTGTTCCCAGAGGTTCTGTTTTTACAGCTCTTGGGTGGGGGCCCAGAATCTGTATTTCTAGCAAGTGCCCTGTGATTCTGCTATTCAGTCAGCCGGGGGTTAGCACATTATTTCATACAGTTTCCACATCATCACATTAATAGTACCAGGCTCAGGTGGTTGAGAAACTAGCCAGAGGTCATTCACCCCTAAGTGGTAGGGTCAGAACCGGAGCCCTGGTCCTTTTTGAGGCGTTCCCGGGCCTTGTCCTCGGTGCTAGGCTGCCCCCTGCTGTCTACATGGTAGAACAATGAGCATTCCTGCTCGCTGGCCCCGGGGCGGTAGTTGTCTCCAAGTCAGGGTTATAGCATGAAGGACATGGGGAGATTGTTGCCATGGCCACACCTAGTGGCCTACACTGAGGCTGGGGGCCCTCATTTCAGCAGAGTTCATGCAGTCCAGGAAGCTGTGGGTCCCTCAGGCCTGGGGCTTGGGGGGGCAGAGCCTACAGGCTGGAACAGCATCTTCCTGAATGTTCCATCAGAGACCGGATGAGAGCTCTCACTTGCTTTTCTTCTGATCCAGCTGCAGTGCTCCAAGGGCGAGACTGAGAGCACGTCTGTCCTGGTGGTGCAGGAACGTCATCTCTACATCAGCACCAGATTGGCGAAGGCCAGATGCACCCACCTCCCCAAGCTGGCACAGACTTTCCCCAGGTGCATGGAGGTAGCCGGGGCAGGGAGGGAGGCTCCTGGGGCAGCCCTTTGAGAAAAGAGGAGTTGTCCTGCATCCCAGGCAGGGCTGTGAAGGGGGAAAAACTGGACAGAGTGGATTCTCAGTTGGTCTTGGTGTCCTCCCTCCCTGCCTGCCTTCTGTGCTACTTATTGATCATCCACTAGGTGCCAGGCCGGGCCCTTCCAGAAGCGGGGGCTATCGCCTAGAACAGGATTGACGAGTCTTTCCTCTTATCAAGTGTACAGTCTAGTGGGGGAAATCACTAGAAAAAAACTCAAATAAGAAAATATACCAGATGGTGATACGTACTATAGAGAAAACAAAACAGGGGAGATGAGTGGGAGTGACCAGGGAGTTTTTTAGATTCGGTGGCCAGGAAAGGTCCCACAAAGGAGGTGACATTTGAGCTAGCCCAGGATGATAAACAAGTGTCAGTTATTTGAAAATCTGGTGGAAGGGCAGTCCGAGCAGAGAGGGTAACGCAGGCAAAGGACCTGGGGCAGAATGAATGTGGCATTTTCAGGAATGGCCTCTGGTCTGGAGATAATAAGTGAGGAGGGAAACAGTAGGAGGTCGTGGGGGTCAGGAGGCGCAGGGCATGTTGGGTCAGAGGGAGGAGTTTGGATTTTATTCTCCCTGAAATTAGAAGCCTTTGAGGACAGGTTCCAAATGCTTTCAGATCCCTCTGGCAGCTGTGTTGGCAGGGACCTACAGGGGGCAGCAGAGACACGAGTGAAGAAGCCACCATAGCAGTAAGCAGGGTGGGAAATAACGGTGCCTTGGACCAAGGCGGGGTCAGTAGCGATGGGCTTTAGGGATATTTAAGAGTAAACTCCCCTCCTCCTCCCATCAGTCCCCCTGCAGTGCCCTGGAGCACCTCCAACTGTGGCAGCCACCAGTAGGGTGAGTGTCCTTCTCCGAGCCTTGGCACAGGCTGTTCCTTCTGCCTAGACTGCCCTTCCCTGTTTTGTCCAACTTGAATATCTTTCGTGGCTATCCATGTCACTTTGTCCCACCATTTCCTGTCTCTCTGACTGGCTCACCCCAGCCTCAGAGCCCCTGAAGGGCCAGGACCCGTCTTGGTTGTCCTTGTACCCCAATGCTCAGCACTGGGTCAGTCACATAATACCTGCTCACTAAATGTGTGAGAAATCCTTCTAATATATGGTGATGGAAAGAGAACTGATGGCGTGGTGAACACACAATGTGATTTATAGATGATGTAATACAGAATTGTGCACCTGAAATCTATGTAACTTTACTAACAATTGTCACCCCAATAAACTTTAATTAAAAAAAAAAAAGAAATCCTACCACCAACTGCTGAAGCTCCCACAACTCCCACATGGTCTAGCCCTGGGCTGAGCATACCCCTCCCATTATTCTTGCCACATTTGATAAATGATGACACTGAGGCTCAGAGAGGTTAGGAAACTGACCCAAGGCCACACAGCTTAGAAGGGCAGCCGAGAGGCCACCGTCCTCTTTACAGGGGCATGCAGTCTTCTGTTTGTCACTGCCCTTCTGTCCCCGCACTCCCCTCCGTTACATCATCTGCCCATTCCTAGAAGCATCTGTATACGTAACAGCTCAGGAAACGGGGAGTACTCCACACGCTCCGTGTGCTTCCTCTTGTGAAAGCTGCTCTCCTTTCCTACCCCCAGCAGGAGCACCGGCCAGCATTCCCAGGGACCCAGCTCTGCCTTTCTCTTCCAACTCAGCACCATTCCAAGGGATCGGTCCTCGAGACCTTGTATGAGCCTGCACAGGACAGTGCTGTGGGATGGCCAGGAGGTGGCCCTCAGTGGGAGACTCTCGCAGCCCTTCTCCACGCCCGCCAGGAAGCTGGGCCTGCAGGGTGAGTGTCCGAGATGCTACCGGTGACCCATTCTCTCTCTCATTCACTCAGTGAACCATCACTGAGCACCTGATTGTCCCACATGTGAATGAGAAAATGTCAAGTGTGACAGTTTCCAAGAGTGAAAAGGGCTGTGAAAGCAAACTGAGTATGATTTTGGGGTGTGGAGCTCCTGTCGGGGGGGTGGTCTGGGAAGGTCTCTCTGAGGAGGTGATGTCCAAGCTGAGCCCTGAGTGACAAGAAGGCGCTGGCTGTGGTAAAGAGACGAGAGGCATCGCATGGGGAGGAAGAACAGGTGCAAAGGCCCTGTGTTGGGAATAAGCGTGGTGGACGGGGCAACAGCAGCAAGGCCGGTGTGGCTGGAGGGGACCGAAGGAAGGAGCAGGGGAGAGGAGAGGAGGTGGGAGAGCTTGGGGGATCTGGGTCGCAGGGTGTCACCCCCAATGAGGAGTGGAGTGTGATCAGGAAGGGGGGCCAGGGCTTGGAAGGCATTCTGGAGCTGAGGGGGTCCTGGAGCTGAGGGGGTGCTGGAGCTGAGGGGGTCCTGGAGCTGAGGGGGTGCTGGAGCTGAGGGGGTCCTGGAGCTGAGGGGGTCCTGGAGCTGAGGCTGACCACATGAAGGTTGGCAGGGGAGGTGAGTGCCGTCCCATGGGGCTTCCCACAGTAGCCCCACAATGGTACCTGTGACCCTTGGGTTCTCCAGGAGCCAGGCCCCCTGGAAGGGAGGCAGCGGCACAGACTGTTGGTTTCCGTTTGAGGAGACCACTCAGCAGTCAGGGGCCTCCCAAGCAGGAGACACGGTGCAGACCCAGCCCCGGGGCGTGGCTTGCTGGGTGGTCTAGTGAACCCCCCAGGGTCCCAGGTGCCATACATGTGCCCTGCATGGCAAAGGAAATGAGTAGACCCTCAGCTCGCCAAGGCACTGTGCACGTATGTGCATGTGTGCGTGTGTGCACACTTGGGGGGGCCCAAGGGTGGGCTGAGCAGCCTGAGGACCCTGTTGTGTGGTTGCGGAGCATGGACTAGGCAGGTCCGAGAGTGCAGGGGGGGCTACGGCTCTGCATGTGGGGCGCACGGATATGGTCAGCGTTCTGTGGACTGATGACTGGATGAAGCCTCAAGAAGTGGCCAGTGCCTGAGTCTCTGGGCACAGCTCCCATCAGCTGGGAGAGGGACAGGTGGCACCCCTTCCAGTGAGTTCAGAGGTCACCAGGGTGGCCATTGTCTGCAATGGGGTCTCAGGGGGACTCCTGCTCCGGGGGACCAATGGAGGGCTTCAGCAGATCAGGTCGTGTGGCAGGAGGTCAGGTCAGCTGGATGTGGCCTGCGGGATGAGGGAAGAAATTGTAGGGCCAGACTTTCTGGCTGCTGAGGCCTCACCTGTGGGCACCTCACCTGTGTCACGCCCCAGGAGGGAATGAGAACACAGGGCAGCTGACTGTGGCCCAGCTGGGTGTGGGGCATCCAAGGAGGCCTGGGTAAACCGTGAGCGTGAAAGGCCTGAGAGCGAGACAGGCTGCTGGGCAGGAGACTGCATCAATCGCTGTCATGGATCCCAGATGTCCCAAAGCTCAGCACTTGCAACAATAAGCCCGGATCCTTGCTGGTGAGCCTGTGCGGCGGCTGTGCAGTCGGGCCTTACTCAGGCGTCAGGTCAGCCCAGGTTGGGGAGGTGGCTCTCTGATCTTGGCTTGTTTGGGGCTGGCTGGCTGTCAGCTGATCTGGGGCAGCCTCAGCTGAGACACCCAGGCTCTCAACGCAGTGTCAACGCCTGGCAGGCCAGCCTGGGTTTGTTCTCATGGTGGCTGGGCAGGAGTCCCAGGAAGCGAGTGGGACTGAGGCTTCTTAAGGCAGTGCCAGTGTCACCATATTACGTTACTAAATCACTCGGCCAGCCCAGGCTCAAGGGATGGGGAAACAGATTCCACCTCTTGGTGGAGGACGTCCAAAGTCTCATTGCAGGAGTGGGTATTTGGGGCTCCCAAAGGGACAGCTAAGGGAGTATGTTGAGTGTATGGTGACTGCGGGTGTAGCGTCTGAATTTTGTGTGGATTACCTGAGTGTGTGGCCCCTCACGGCAGCCCTTGTCAGCTGAGAGTCCCCTGAGCCCCCTCGGCCTAGAGCTGATGTCCTCAGCTCATGAGCCTGTCCCCTCCTGTTCTCCCCCTGCTCCCAGTGGAGCTCTCCCGCTTGCTGCCCCTCTGCCTGCCATGTCTGTCTTCTGAGCCACTGGGACGACCTGGTCATGGGCTGGGACAGCAAGGACCAGGTAGGCGTCGGGCTAGAAGGAGACCCTGGGAACTCTGCCCTGCAGCCTGCAGGGGACACTTGGGGCCCTGCTCTGCCCAAGGGGCCTTACCAGGGTCAAGTGGCCTGTGTGCTGCCCAAGGGATGGAGGGAAAGGCATTGAGTGGGCGTGGGGGTGGGGAACCTGGGATCTACCAGCTAAACACAGGAATACCAATGGCTGACACGTACTGAAGGCCTAGCATGTGCCAGACACTTCAGCCCCATAATGACATTGAAGCTTGGAGAGGGAAGGTGACCTGCCCAGAGTCACACAGCTAGTGGGAGGCAGGGCTGGGATGTGAAGCCATGAATGCCTCCAGTGCCTCTGTCCTCAGCCACCATGTGGTGGCCCCTGGTCACATCTCGGTCACATGCTTGTCCCTTTCTGCTCCTCTTCAAGCTTCAACTTTCCCCCTCTGCAAAATGGGCTGAAGCTCTGCAGGACCTTCCCCTGGGCTGGGGTTTTGTGCTCAGGGCCAGTGGCCCTCACACCCTTGACCTTGATGAAGATTGTCTGCGCCGGGTGGGGAGGAGGATGGTCTCTCTGGGCGCGGCCTCTGGCTCAGCCTGTCCCCCTCCCCGGGTGGTGGTCTCCTCACTGCGGCTGGGAAAGGAGGAGCTGGCTGTCTGCCTGGCCCTGGCCCCCAAAAGGGACAGCTAAGGGAGTATGTTGAGTGTATGGCTCAGCACATCAACTTCCCCTGTGGCAGCTGCCCTCCTGAGAGCAGAGGTGGCAGGCAGAGCCAGTGGGGGAGGGCGTACCCCAGGTGCCCTTGGCGGGGGCCCAGGGGGCTGGTGCACTGCATGGCTGAGCCCACGGGCAGGACTGTGTGCAGGGGAAGAAGAGCCTGTTTGATCACCAGCGACAGGATTTCTCTGGAGTCACAGATCCCTGAAGCCTGGGACCCTGGGGGTTCTTCCTTCATCAAAACCTTACCAAGCACCTACAATATGCCAGGCAGTGTTCAGGGCACAGATGGTCGCTGCGTCGATTGAGTTCACGTTTTAATGGTGGAAAGAGTTTCCAAGCGTGTCTATTTCATCATTTGTACAATTGTTTGGTCAGTAACCACAGGGTGAAGGAGCAGGGCAGTTGGACTCCCAGGCTAGCTAGGTGGCCTTGGGCAGCTCACGTCCCCTCTTTAAGCCTCTGTTTTCATCTGTGAAATGGAAGACAGGCCAATGTGTGCCCGGCAGAACAGGCCAAAGACCTTGTCCAAAATTCGAATGAATGAATGAATAGGAAATTAAGAGCTGCGATCGGCACCATGAAGAAAGGATACTTAGAGAACCACTGGAGCGGGGACCACTCCAGATGGGGTGGTCAGGGAGGGCCTCAAGGGGCAGGTAGCTTGTCAGCGAGGACTCATGGATGTGAAGGAGGAACAGCAGCATTCCAGGTGGAAGGAACAGGAAGTGAGGTGGGGACAGGCTGGGGTGCTGCAGGAAGAATGGCAGGCTAGTAAGCCTGGAAAAGAGTAAGTGACAGGGTGAGGACAGGTGACAGAGACGAGGTCAGATGAGTCGGCAGACAGTGCAGGACCCCTGTCTTAGCTTGGGCTGCTTTAACACCACAGCACAGGCTGGGGGGTTAAACGACAGAAGTGTTTCTCACAGTTCTGGGGGCTGGAAGCCTGAGTTCGGGGTGCCAGCCTGGCTGAGTTCTGGTGCGGGCTCTCTTCCTGGCCTTCTCGCTGTGTCCTCACAGACCAGGGACAGAAAGCTCTCTGGGGTCTCTTCTTATCGAAGCAATAACCCACCCGAGAGCCCCCTTTCATGACCTCACCTAACTCATAGCACCTCTCCGTGGCCCCACCTCCTAATGCCATCACACTGGGGATTAGGGCTCCGACATAAGAATGGGGGGGCAGGGGGGCACAATTCAGTCCATAGCAGCCCTGGAGGCCCCAGTGAGGAGCTCAGATTTCGTTCTGCCTTTGGAAATGACAAGGTGTTGAGAATGAGGCATTTTCCATCTAAATACTCGGAGCCTCCCAGTCTGGGTGGGGCTCTGAGTTCTGCAGACTTGGGCAGGATGGAAGGGCTCTTTCCACTCCCTACTTCATCCCCTACAGGGTGGGCAGGGGGCACCAGCTTCTCCACCCTTCTTACCCTCCCCACCCTCAGATAGGGGTGCATCAGTCCCTCCTCTGCCCTCACCTCAACACAGGTGCAGCTTGCCCGGAACAGAGGGCAACCCATGACCTTGCACGGAGCTCACCTGGGCTGCCAGGTCCTTGGTGCCCAGCACCACCTGGGATGGCTGCCTGGCCGTGTCCCAGGCCAGGTACGCACTGGCTGGACTGCTGAGCCCAGCACGGGGCTCTCCCTAACTCCGGGCCCTGTGTGGGGCTCACAGGTCACGTACTCCATCCCTTCCCCTTCAGCTCTGGGAAGCCTGGGGCCTCGGAGCCCTCAGGGCCGGTGGGGCCCTAACACAGACCCCAGCCATGTTCAGCGAGTGGCTCCATCTGTCCTGGGACTGACGCTAGGTGCTGCAGAACCTGACACATGAGGTATGGCCTGGGGCAGAGCCTGGGGTAGGGACTGGGCCATGGAGAAATGGGGACAGCCAGCCCTAGAAGCTCCCTTGCTCCTTCTGGTGTCTCCCACCCTGAGTTCCTAGGACCCACCCTCATCAGTGCTCCCAACAGAAAGCCTGCCCAGGGTATAAATGCTGCTGTGGCTGACCAGGGCCCTCCTGGTGGGCTTTCTGGCACCTGCTCTCTTCTCGCTGGGGTCTCCGGACTGCAGCTGGCTGTGGACATTCTCTCCTTTTACTGGATGAATCTCCGCCCCATGGAGCCTTCTCGTTCCAGAGGCATCAGCCATCCCGGCCAGACAAGACCCACGCTGGGGCCCTGCTGGACACATGCTCACAGCCTCTGCACTGCTCAGCTTCCGGGGAGACGTGGCTCCACCATTCCCTGCACCTGGGGCTCTGCACCTGCACAGGAGTGTGCCCTGGGAAAGGGGCCCAGGGACCCAAAAGGGGTGAGGAGAGAGGAGGATACACACAGGGTGCAGGGGTGTGAGAGGGAGTGCTGGATGCCGACATCAGTGTTCTGCCATTTGCTGGCTGGGTGACCATGGGCCGGGCATGTCTCCTCTCTGAACATCCAGTGTTTCATCTGAGGAATGTGAGAAGCAACAGGTTCCAGCAGGTAGGGTAATTGTAAGGTTGAAGAGATGTGACACAGGAAGAACACTTAACACAAACAAAAGCCACTGGCATCACAGAGGTGAGGTATTGGGGCCCCTTTTCCCCCAACATTCCTCCTGGGTTTGTCAGCTGGTCGATTGTGCCTCCCTCCGTCCCATGCATCCACCCAGCCCGTGGGTCACAAACTTTCTGTAAAGGGCCAGGTAGTAAATATTTCAGGCTTTGCAAACCATACAGTCTGCCATTGTGCCATGAAAGTCGTCATAGCTGTGTAAATGAATGGGTGTGGCCATTGTCCAATGAAATGTATTTATAAAGAATAGGTGGTGAGCCGCATTTGGCCCAGGAACCATAGTTTACCAGCCCCAGATCTATTCATCCATTCATTCAGAAAACATTTTTGTGTTTTACTTATGCCAAGATAACGCAGACCCACAGGCCATGCCAAGGAGACCAGTTTCTCCTTTACGTACAATGGAAGGCAGAGCGCTGTGAGCAGGGCATAAGGTCTGGCTTGCATTTTTTTAAAAGGGCATTCTGGCTGCCACGTGGAGGAAGGGCTGTGGGCTGGGGCAGGAATAGAGGCTGGGAGACCACGTTGGCTATGGTGACAGTCCTGGTGGCCTGGACTAGGGCATGGTGGGGGGAAGAAGCTGTGTGCCTCTGCCTCCCTGGCCGCTGACACGCCACTCTCTTGTCCAGGTCCTTTTGGTCTGTGGGGAACACACTTGGTGTCAAGAGGGGCGCCTGCTGTATTCCCACTGCCAACTGGACCGCACTCCAGACCACTGCCTGCACCTGAATCTGACCCTTTGAAACCGCAGGCCTACTTCTGGGAGAGCTACTTCTCCTGGGAGCTGGAGGTGGGTGCCTGGGTCTGGGCTGCCTGCCCCATGGGAAGGTGACCTGATCTCCAGTTTTGTTCTGGTCAGTGGGTCCACCACCACCTGGGCAGCCCTGCCATCTAGTGGCCATTATTAGAATTGCAGGCCGGTACCCCAGCGAGGTGGCACCTTTTGGGCCTGGCTTTCCAGGGCTCTAGTGGTGGGATTTCTGGTACCTGCTCTCCTCTTGTGGGGCTCTCCTGGCTGCAGCCCTGCGACCAAGCAGCTCCTCCCCTGCCCTAGCATTGAGCCCTTCCTATAACCGAGAGGCAGCAGCTGGACTGCCTGGGTTTGAATTCCAGCCTAGCGTCTTCCTAGCCGGCAAGTTGCTCTGTGCTCTGTGCTCTCTGTGCTCTGCTTCCTCACCTGTAAAGTGGACAATAATGACGGCACCTACCCTACTTCCCATGGGATTAATATTGCAAGGATGCAATATGTTAGTTTGTGTAGACTGCTTAGAATAGTGCCTGATACAAAGCACCCGCTAAGTATTAGCGATTACTGGTTCAGCCTTCTCTTCCCCCTTCTGCTTCCCAGCACCAGGGAGGTAGAAAGAGGCAGAGCTGGGTTCGATGCCTGTTCTGCCCTCACTTGGCCAAGTGATCTTGGGAAGGGACCTTCCTAAGCCCTTTTTCCTCATCTGTTAGTGGGGAGCAGGTATATCTCACAGGGTTGTTGGTGGGGTTCTGGGCACTCTTCCTTCTGCCCGCACAGCACAGGCACGCAGAGGTGCTCCATCAATGTTGCTGGCTGTCCACCCACCTCTTGTCTCCCTGGCTGGGTGACCCTGACCTTGTGACTTTCCTTCTCCAAGCCTCAGTCTTCTCTTCTGTCAAATGGGAACATGCCACCTCCTTGGCAGAGTTGTTGGGATGAAAAAGAGATATATGTACAACATGCACTTAGTAGTTGCTCATGGGATGGGTGTTTCCTTCCAGCACCTGGAGCTCTTCTCAGCCCATTTCCCAGCCTAGCAGCTGTGGCCGGTTCAAAGGGCCTTTCTGAGGTTCTCCAGGTCTGACCCTCATTTTCCCATTTGCCAACCAGGCCCCCATCTGGCCCCCATCTAAGTCTAGTGCCCCACAGCCTGCCTCCCTGGAATCGGAGGCATGGGAGTGAGTCCTTCTCACTTGCCCACCCCTTCTCTGCTTGCTCTATTTTGGGGTTTGTGGGGTAGACAGAGGCCTTTCCCAGCCTTGTTGAGTCTTCAGGCCAAACCCAGTGGCCCCTGTGTGGAGAAGGACAGATTCTAGAGGTCAGGAACTCACCCAGGATGCACAGCGGCCAGCCAGCGGGGCCCTCGCCATTTGGTGACAGCAGCTAGGGCACAGCTGGGCCATCTGGGACAGGGACCACGAGTGTGTTCTACAGATGCCCCCCTGTAAAATCTCCTAAGGATTTCCAGGCTCCACCTACTTGGAAATCTTGGAGGAAGGGGACTTGGGAAGCTGCATGTTTTGTAAGCACCCTGCACTAGATTCCTAGGGCAGCTGTAACACATCACCCCAACTTGGTAGCTGAACACAATAGAAATTGCTTCTCTCAGAGCCTGGAGGCCAGAAGGCTGGGGGCCAGGCTCCCTCTGAGGCTCCAGCGGAGCAGCCTCCCTTGCTTCTTCCAGCGTCTGGTGGCTGCCGGCAGTCCTTGACACATTATTCCAATCCTGCCTCTGTCTTCACATGGCCTCACAAAGACACCAGTCACTGAATTTAGGCTCACCCGACTCCAGTATGACCTCATTTAATTACATCTGCAAAGACCCTATTTCCAAATAAGGTCACATTTAAAGGTACCAGGGGTTAGAACTTCAACCTTTTTTTTGAGGAACACAATTCAATCGATAACACACCTCCTGCGCGCACACGCATACACACACACACACACACACACATTCTGATTCCCGACAAATTTTGAGAACCAATGTTCTAGTTCATCAGCATATAGATTTTTGAAACTGAGGCCCAGAGAGGGTAATACACTTATTCATAATACACTTAGGCACAGCTTGTTAATTACAGTGTCTGGACTAGAATACCGGGCAGTTGGGTCCAGGCCAGAGGTAACTGCCCTCACCCTGGTTGCTTCTGTATGAGTCGGTTAGCTTCCATACAGGATCTCCTCCAGGGTCCTTCCTCTTAGGGCATCTGAGACCGTTCCTTTGTCCCACCCATTCGAAACTCATCTATCCTGAGGCCCCTCCCTCAATGCAAGGATTCAGATAAACTGCTCTGTGATCAGCTTTGGGTCAGGAACTACCCGCCATGTCTCGAGCTTGCTGAGACATTTGCAGAGGTTCTCATGCAGACATAGAAAACCTGGAGGTAGAAATACCAGGGCACTGGGGATGTCAGAAATGCCCCTCCCCCTGCCCCCGCTCCCCTGAGGTAAGTCAGAATCTCTGGGGTGAGACCTGGGCATCAGGATGGGGATGGTGTGGGGGAACAGACTGTGGCTCTCTTACTTTCCTCTAGCTGCTGTAGCAAATCACAAAGCAGTGGGTTAAAACACAGGTTTATTCTCGTACCGTTCTGGAGCTCAGAAGTCCGAAATGAGTTTCAGTGGGCGAAAGTTAAGGTGTCAGCAGGGCTGGTTCCTCCTGGAGTCTCAGGGGAGACGCCATTCCTTGGCTCGTGGCCTCTTCCTCCACCTCTAAAGCTGGCAGCAAGCATCTTCTCTTCGACTTCTGTCCTTTCATCTTTTCTCTCAAACTCTGGCCCTCCTGCCTTCCTCATAAAAGGTCCGTTGTGATCACACTGACCACCTAACCCAGCCCCAAATCCTTAACTTAGTCACAGCGTCCCTTGGAGCACATAAGATAAAGCAGTCGCAGGTCCCAGGACGTGGACGTTGCTGGCAGCCGTAATTCCGCCTGCCATGGCGGGAATGGGCAGTAAAGAGTTCCTTTCTTCCTCCTTCTCTTCCGGTCCCAGGAGTTTGGGAGTTGCGGGCTTGGGTGCAGACATGGCCAAGTCCAAGAACCACACCACGGGACCACCATTCCCGAAAATGGCACAGAAATGGCATCAAGAAACCCCGATCACAAAGATACGAATCTCTTAAGGGGGTGGATCCCAAGTTCCTGAGGAACATGCGCTTTGCCAAGAAGCATAACAAGAAGGGCCTGAAGAAGATGCAGGCCAACAACGCCAAGGCCTTGAGTGCACGGGCTGAGGCCATCAAGGCCCTCGGAAAGCCCAAGGAGGTCAAGCCCAAGATCCCAAAGGGCGGCAGCCGCAAGCTCAGACGACTCGCCTACATCGCCCACCCCAAGCTTGGGAAACAGGCTCGAGCCCGCACCGCCAAGGGTCTCAGGCTCTGCCGGCCAAAAGCCAAGGGCAAGGCTCAAACCAAGGCCCCAGCTGGTCCTGCAGCTGCAGCTCCGCCTCCAGCTCAGGCCCCGGCTCCCAAAGGTGCCCAGGCTGCCACAAAGGCTCCAGAGTAGAGGCCTCTGTCTGCCGATGGAGGACGGAGAGACTGGGGGACCCTGGGCTGCTGTCTGCGTGGGGCTGGTGTCCTCCTGTGTTACCTGGACCAATAAAGCTGAGGCAGGATCTGGCAAAAAAAAAAAAAAAAAAAAAGTTCCTTTCTGCAGGCGTTGAGCTTGAGAAGCCAGGAGGATACTCAGTAAAGATGTCCAGTCGGCAGCTGACCTGCTGAGGCCTGGGCGGAGAGCAGTGTGCGAATCGTCAGAGGAGCAGTGACTGGCCCTGAGGGAGCAGCTGAGCCAGCTTGAGCGACAGGCCTGGGGAGCCCGTACTCCTTTCCTCCCCGGTAGGAGGCCCAGCAGGGAGGGTCTCATCACAGAGCCTCCTGGCCGGGTAAACGCTGGAATCCCACTCTAACCAGGGCAACCCTGGATCGGCTCTGTGCCTCGGTTCTCCCTCCTGAGGAGTGAGGGATTGTGGGAGGCTCCTGGCCTGTGGGGGCTGCTTGTGCTGCCACGGCCCTGATGCTGTCAGAAATGGCAGGTTCGGGCTGGGAGACAGTGGGCTCCTGTGGCTGGGGCTGCCCCAGCAAAGGGTCCCCAGTGAATGCTGGTGCCATAAAGGGGTTCAGGAGGCTGAGAGGCCTTTGAAGCACTACCTGCCCTAAGCAGCAGGTGTGCTGGGCCCTGGGGGAAGGTCAAGGTTGCTGCCCCCATCACGACAGAGGGTGTGATGCATCCTCGTCCCCTAAACCCAGTGAGGGCTGGGGCCTCACTCCTTCAGACCCCACGAGGGCAACCTGATCCCCTACTCCATCCAGAGTCCCTCCTTGACTACAATTCCCAAGACCTCCCGCTCCACGTTGTTTTGGGCTGGCCTCCTGTTTCTGCTGCTGCTGCTCTTGCTGTCCCGTCCGTCCCACCTCATGGAGTCCCAGCGGTGGCCCCGCTTGACCCTGAGGGCCACATACACAGTCTGCCCCACGCTGACCCAAGGCCCCGGGGCGGGGAGGGCAGTGCGTGTGTTTAGGCCCCTGGCACAAGATCCGACATGCCAAGGCGCGTGTTTCTGGCCTCAGCCTCTCCTGCCAGCCTGCGTTCTCCTCCCCCTCAGTACGAGGTCCAGACGAGGAGCTGATGCTCGCTGGTGGGCAGCTTATGTGGGACCCTCTGTCACCGCCATTCTGCAGCCACGGGACGTGAGGCTCAGTCAGGCACAGCGCGTGCTCCTCCCAGAAACTGCTCAGTGGTGGTGACACTGCCCCTGCTGCCTGTAGGGAACAAGCCCCTGGATGTGGCCCAGGTGAGCAGCCACCGGGTGGAGAAGCTGCTGCGGCTCCGGGAGCTGTCCGGGACCAGCGAGCTCCAACTCCGCCTGCTGGAGGGCGGCTCTGGCGGTGAGTCCTGCGAGAACCTGCTGATGGGTGGCGAGTTCCCTCGTGAAATGCTATAATTTCTCAGGGGCCTCTGGGATAAGAGAGCAGAACTATGTCTTGTGAGGAAATGAGCTCTGTCCGTGGAGGTGATCATGGACAGCCCTCTGGTGCCTCCTCTGGGGTATCACCCAGTGAATTAGAGTCCCTGAAAATACAGTCATAGACATGTCTGAGGTCCCATGTTTAGCCACGAGGGAGAAGAAATGCTCTTTGGATCCCTTTCAGATCAGAGCCCTTCACACGTCTCTTAGAACATTGATCCTAGTCACCTTCATACTTGGACGGTGAGGAAGTGAGAGAACAATTCTGAGAATTGAAACCATCTAAAAAAGACCTAGCTGTGAGAAAAAAACAAACAAACAAAAAACCTGGCTGTGACTTCCAGCCGTGTGACTGTAGGCAAGTTCCTGTGCATCTCCCAGACTCAGTTTTCAATCTGTAAAATGGGGGAATAACAGTATTTACCATCTCCCATGATGCATCTGTTGTATGTATCCCCCAAATTCATGTTGAAGTCCTAACCTCCAGGACCTCAGGTTGTGACTGTATTTGGAGACAGGGCCTTTAAAGAGTCATTAGGTTCCACAAGCTCACGTGGGTGGGCCCTAATCCAATCTGACTCGCGTGCTTAGCAGAAGAGGACACAGTAGACACTGGATGCACACACAGAGGAAAGATCCCGGGAAGCCGCCGTGAGAAATGGCCGTCTGCAAGCCAAGGCGGGAGGCCCCCGGAGAAACCGCCCCTCTGGCACCTTGATCTTGGCCTCCAGGCTTCAGAACTGTGGAAAAATAAATATCTGTTCTTTAAGCCACACAAGATATATTTTGTTATGACAGCCCCAGGAGAAGAATTCGCCATCTCCAATGGTTGTTACGGGACTTCCGTGGGTCAACGTACATAAAGCACCTGGCATGGTGCAGGCACTTAGTGGGCCCCAGCACGTGCTGCTTTGCCTCCGCCCTACAATCCGTAGTGGTCTTGGTGCTTCCTAAGCTTCCGGGGACTCCCTGAGAGCTTCTTGTTTCCGTCTTTGTACCCAGGCACAGTCGGGCTCAGTACATGTTTGCTGACCTGAGCTGCAGAAGCGGCGTGCACGGTGGTTCCTTCCTGAAGCACAGGCGCTCCGGCCCTGTCCCTCTATCAGCCCTCCCGAGTCCCACCCCGGTGCCATTCGGATTTTCTCCCCGCATCGTGGAACCTCGCTTAGGAGGTCTGAAGAGCCTGGGACAGCCCGTCTCTCCTCCACAGCCACCCTCTACTGAGCAGTAAACATGCCGTCGACACTGGGTCTCTCACAGATTGTCCCATGAAAGGCTCACAGCAACCCCACAATGTAGTAATAATATTATCATTTCCACCCGTCGATGAGGAAACTGAGGTCCCAAAAGGCAAACTGTCCCAAGGTATCCACCCAGCTAGGAAGTGATGAGTCAAACCTGCGCTGATCTGATCTCAAACTCAGTGTACTTTTAACCACTACTTGAACGTACTTGAAATTTAGATGCCACGGTTCATGAAAACAACAGCAACAACAGTAAGTACCGTCTATTGATTACTCGTAATGTGCTAGGCATCGTGATAAATTGTTTACCGGCATTTTCTCATTTAGTCCTGTCAACAACCCATAGGTAGGTACTATCATTCCCTCCTTCTACAGATGAGGAAACAGGCACAGCGGGTTTTGTGACTTGCCCAAAGTTGATAATGAATCGGGGGTGGAACAGAATGTGGCCCTGAGATCCTCTCTTCTTAATCTCTGAGCAGCCACCAGAACCCTCTGTACTAGGGTTCCTCGTTTGTTTTAGCACCAGAACCCTTTCTAGGAGAGGCCCAGAGAGGTGGACAGCATTATCTGGGGATCGCACAGCTGGCAAGTGGCTGAGGGATGGCTTTTAGCTCCCAGGACTGCGAATCTTTCTGCTGTCCCTATGTGTGCTTCTGTCACTCTGTTTCTGTTTTTTTTTTTTTTTTAACCTTATATCTGCTTCCAGGTGGCCTTGAGGACTTCTCCACTGTCATGCGGGGTGTCATGTGGGGTCTCTGGTCCCACTCCCCACATAAGAACGCAGGACATGGCGAGGCCAAAAAGGAACACCCACGGAGCCATAGGTAGGGGAGTCACACCACTATACTCTCACTGGCGGCTGGGTTGGAGACACAGGAACCAGGAGCAACACAATTCTCAACCCTCACTGTGCCGCTTGCAGACTCAGCCACCATCTTCTTGCTAGATCCCCTTTTTTTGCTAGCCTAGCCACGGCAGTTATATTAGTGCCCAATGGCTCACTGGTTACAGCTGACGGCCAACTAGCCACAGCTTCTGGCCATTTGATCACAGTCAACGGCCATTTACTACCTGAGCCAGCACCTTTCTATGTGAGGCCGAGAGCCTGGAAACTGCTTTTTGGGGCTCTGTCCCCACATCCACCCTGAAAGGTGAAGCCCCCCAGTAAGTGACTGACAGTCAGGCATTCACAGGGGAAGTGGCCTGGAATGGCCCCAATGCTTATTTCCTCATTGTTTTGATTCTGAGCGCCTGCAAACTGAGGACTCAGCAGCACCGGGATTAGGCAATTTTCTTGCCTCCTGTAATGTACTTTCTCTGAATTGGTTCTTTCGAGACAATTATTTGAGGCCTTCAGCTGGTTCCCGCAGGCAAGCTGAGAAAGTCAATCGGTACATCTTCATATTCAGACGCATCTTAGGGCTCCTTTCATCCTGAACTTGGACGCAACCACAGGATGGGAAAGGCAGGGCAAAAGGAAAGTTGTTCCTTACACCAGAGCTAGGGTCCAACGATGCCAGTCTTCTCTGTAAAAAACATGCATCAAGCCCTTCTGTGCTTTTTCCTATTTTATCCTCCTAAGTCCTAGAGTTCACCTCTGAGATGGACACTATTATTTCCATTTCTTGATTGAGGAAATTGAGGATCATTGAGGTGAAATAAAATTTCCCAGGGAACGGAGCCAGTCTCCAGCTCTTTCCATCTTTCACTCATGTCTCCTTTCTTTGAACTTTCAGAATATAAATTGCGTCTTTCCTCGTTTGGCACTTACTAAGAGATAGCCTTCCCTTTTATTTAATTGCTCTGGAGAGGCAGCAGAGTTTAGAGGTTAAAAAGATAAGCTTTTGAATCAGACAGATGTGGTTTGAACCCTGGTTCCTTTTTTTGTTAAATACTTAGTTATTTTTATTTTATTTATCGACAATGCAAAAAACCTTTTTACTCTGACCTAAAATATTCATATGTACAGTATTTACTGATTTTTAAATTTTTTCAATAACAGTTGACACACAATGTTATATTAGTTTCAGGTGTACAATGTAGTGATTAGACAGTTATACTTGTGTACCTTACGGAGTGATCACCTCAATAAACCTAGCACCTAGCTGGAGACATGCATAGTGATTATAATATTATTGACTAAACTCCCTATGCTCCATCTCTTATTAGCTATGTAACCTATTAGCTTTTAGCCTCTCTGAGCCTGTTTCCTTTTCTGTAAAATGGGGGCGAAAAGAGTACTTAACTCCTGGAATCCTTTTGGGGGAGAATGGCGTATTTAAAGTAGTTAGAACAGTTCTCACACGTTGCAAATGCTGAGGATGCTTAGCTGACCTTGTTGTTTATGTCATTATTGTTCATTTTTGGGGGCATGGATATGAAACATGCTGAGAGGAAAGCCAGGCATCCGGGTTTCTTATAAAGTTGGCAAATTCTAGCTGTGTGGCTTTGAGTAAGACACTCAAATGCTCTGAGTTTCAGCTTTTATTTAAATTCTGTTCAGTGGGGATATTGAGTTTGGTTCTGCTTGCTTGACAGACTTGTGGGGGCTCAGATGGCACTAAGGACCTTGCACAGCACCCAGCAGCTTGGAGATGTTTAATTCAAGTACGTATGTTGAATGAATGATGAATAAGGTAATGTTACATAAATTAAAAAAAAATTTAAAAATCCCAAAGAGCTTTATATGTATAAAGGACTACTAGGTCAATAGTTATCACACGGAAAGAAGGAAGCTTAGAGGAAATCACAAGGATAAAAGAAAATGAAGGAAGGGGGTGAGAAAAGAGAGTCCTATGTCCTTGTGGACCACGATGCTGGTGGTGAAGAGTAGGGGTCTGGAATTAGACAGCTGGTGTGAATCCCCACTTAGCCATTTTCCAACTGTGTCCTTGGTACATTACATAACCTTTCTGGGTCTTGGTGTCCTCACCTCTAAAAGTGCACCGATATTAGCTCTATCACAGGGCTGCTGAGTAAGACAAGCGTTTAGCACAGAGCCTGGTACCCAGGAGCTACTTAGTAACGCTGCTGTTATTATCACTCTCATGGTTACCGAGCACTGCGCTGGCGGGGGGGTGGGGGGTGTGCTTAGGAAACTAACCCTTAGAAGGACCAACTTTTCAGTCATATTTTGTCTCATCCTTACAACAACCCAAGAGGGCGATGCCATGATTATGCTCTGTGTGTTTACCCTGAGCACCTTCGGCTCAGAGAAACGAAGTAACTAACTCCAAGATGCACACGTGGCAAGTGGGGAGCCTCAGACTGACCCCAGGTCTGTCTGATGGCGAAGACCTTGATCCCTGCTCCTCAGGGCAAGGACAGGAGCTTTCACAAGTGGTTGAGGAAGGAGGGGAGGCGAAGAGGGAGACAAGACCTGCCGAGCAGCCCGAGCAGAGGCAGCTGCCGGCGCTAGACTTGTGTCAGGGCAAAGGGCTTCCGTTGCTCCGAGAAACTGCCAGACCTGTGATATGTCAACTGCTTTCCTTTTTCTTCAAGTCTATCAAGGCTTGTACACGTTCTTGACCTTGGGAGGGCTCCTAGAACTCTGAGGAGCACAGCATGAGGCTGACATCTATTCACCCAAGACACGGTCTGGAGATACGTGGTGTCCTCTTTCAATTGGGAACTGGTTCTAGAACCTGTGACCGGGTAATAGGTATGAAAAAGAAGAGAGGCATCCTGCTTTTCTGAGAGTTATAGAAATCTCGAGTCGCTTGGGATTCTCATAGGAGATGCTGGAGGAAAAGGCAAGTATCCTTGAGACTTATAGTTGGAAGGCAGAAGTATGGAACTAGCTGTGTCTGTTGGGGGCCTTAGACAGCTCCGTTGGAGAGTATTTAATATTGTCAAATGTTTTAAGACTAAGACAAGGATTTGAACTGTTCCCTTGAGAATACAAGTATCAAACTCTTTTCTGCCTCCCTTGCTATTGACTTGATATTTTTAACTGGATGTAACTTTCTTGGTGATAGGATTTGGGACAGTTTGAGATAACACCTCAGTGTGGGCCAGACTTGCTCTACGAAACCTTTATAAAAGTTTCCACAGTGCTGTAGTGAAGAGCTTAGATTCTGGGGCTCTGAAGACCTGCTTCTCTGCTCTGGGCCTCAGTGACCTCATCTCTAAAATGGGTACAGTGATACATAAGTCCTGGGATAATTGTAGGTAAGAAGTGAAAAAGGCATGTGCAATGTTTAGATTAGCACCCGGCATATAGTAAAGTAAACATTAGACGTCAGCTATTGTTATTTTTGATACTTTTAAGGGCTCAGTTTAAGGAGTCAAGATATATGTGCTCTAATAAATCTCTGTCATTTGCGTGGCAATGGAAGGGCAAGTTAATCAATTGCTCTGAAACTCAGTCTCCGTGCTTATAAAATGACAACATTAACAAGAAGAATAAATATACGATTTGCAGGGCTCTTGTGAATGAAAGGCAAAGTTTATTAAGCGCTTAGAAAACTGCTTGAACCCTAGAAGCATTCAATACATAATATTATTTTCCTGATTCTCTTGGTCTTGCTGGAGAAGGGGAATTGTCTGCCTCCATGATTTTAGGAAGTACTGAATGCAGGTCAGTAACTCGGCAGAAAATATGAAAGTGACTCGTTCGTGTTCTCAGCATTGTCTGAAGAGCCCAAGAGACGCGGGCCATCCACTGTCCTGGTGGCAGCCATGAGGACATCTGTAAAACACAGAGCATGATCCATTTGCAGTGGGCACCTCGGTGGGCCCAGGGGAATTGGAAGCAGTGCACAGAAGGGTTGGAGAAAGCCCTGTCCATCTTTCCTGCTGTTTCCCAGACATCCCAAGCCCAAGAGTCAATTTTAATGGAAAGGAAAATGCTACCAGGGAATGGAGAGTCCTATTAAGAGCAAAGCATCAGTATAAATATAGGCTGGGTTCCTATGAGCTCCCTGTCAACTGCTTATGGATAAGGATGTACGTGATGGGGCAATGTGTACTTTATCTTTACGGGGCACGGCCCCAACAGGCTGGCTTCAGTGCAGTTATTTCTGAAATACCCTTGAGGGTTTTGTCTCTACAGCTCAACGTCTCAGTCCTGCAAAGGGTGTTGGAAAGGCTGTATGTGTGTGGGCTTGTGTGTGTGTAAACTCAGTTCCTTTCAATTCCTGCTCCCTCGAGACAGTCTTCTCTTGGCAGGAGGCCTCACAGGCCACTTGGCAGATGGCTGCTGGTCCTTATCTGCAAAGAGCTGTCAGTCATGAGGCACCTCAGGGTTGACAAGGTTTCACAAGGGCCCTTCTGTCATCTCAGGGCAATCAGATAGCGGAAGGCTTCAGAGCAAAATTTAAAAACCAGGACCAGACTCAGGTACATTCTAGGCTCTTTATCTGCCGTATCCCAGCAATGGCTTGGGTGCCTTCTGCCTCAAATGGTAATAACAGCAGTACCAATTGTTACAGCACAGCGGCTCCCTTCATAACAAGGCTACCCCGCTACTGAAGGGACCTCAGTTGCTTTGGAATCGAGCTTATTCAAGTCCAGTACATTCATTACGCTCTGTCCCACACGAGTTTGGGGACAGTGGAAGGGAAGTCAAATTTAAACAAGCTAGGTTCAAGACAGCAGAGCAGAAATTCTAACAAAACAAAATCCCACAGAAGGGGGTGCTAGTATCGGGGATCTGAGACCCCCGCAGGGCAAATGGTGATGCAACAACCATAATGGGGATTATTTACTTGTTGGTTCACTCACGAAACATGTTGGCAACGTGCCTTGTGCCAGGTCCTGTTCTTGGCACTGGGAGACAGTCAGTCGTCCAACAAATGAGAGGGAACCAAGCCCAAGTTGGGGGTTTAAAGCTGTGACATTTCAGATGAGCATTTGCCATTATGACCACCCCTTCTGCTGCGCGTGTAGTTACTACTACCGTTGTGTCCCCTTCTCCTTCTCCTTCTGTCTGGTACATTCAGGACTAAAGCAGTCCAGGTTTTTCAAGTAGATTAGTGGCAGGACAACTCAGTGCAATATGAAAGATAAATTGCGTTGTTGCTGCTGTACAGATGAGGAAATGCACCAGTGAAAATGTTAGGGAGTCTTACCAGGAGAGGGCAGCAGCTAGTTAGCAACTAGATAAGAAACCCTGAGGGCCGGGCTGGTGGCTCAGGCGGTTGGAGCGCCGTGCTCCTAAAGCCGAAGGCTGCCAGTTCGATTCCCACATGGTTCCCTCGAGCCTTTCAAAGGATACCTTTGGCTATGGGTGTGCCCTGTTGTAGCCAGTGATTCTATTTCTCTACAGAAGGCAAGAAGGAATTTAAGGGGCAAATTGGATGGGAGAAAAGAACGAGAGGCTCTGAGAGAAGATGTGAAAGGAGACATAACTGATCTGTATGTATCCTGTGTCAACTCCTGACTGTCATGAGCAGGCTCCGTGCTAAGCACTAGTAGATACAGTTCCTGCTTAATACTCACCACCCCGTGATGCTAGTGTCACAAGGATAGTGTTATATCCTTGTGACACGTGAGAATAATGAAGCAGAGAACTTAAAGGACTTGCGCAGATCGCACAGCTATTAAGTAGTAGAATTGGGATCTGAACGCAGACGACCCTCTCCAAAGCTCATAGTCTCCTCATTCTTTCATGTTCGCTCCTCTGTGACAAAGACACCTGATTCTTCCATTGGCAGTGTCCCCACAGCAGTTCCGGGCATAGTCTAGGCATATGGTCTTCCCTCCATACGTGTCTGCCATACGTGTCTGTGTCCTAATTTTCCCTTCTTAAAAGGACACCAGTCATATTTGATTAGGGCCCACTCTAATGACCTCATTTTAACAAAATTACGTCTTTAAAGACACTACATCCAAACACAGTCACATCTGGAGTACTGGCAACTAGGACTTCAACGTATGAATTTGGTGGGAGGGGGACACAACTCAGCCCATAACAACCAGCAAATATACTTTTAAGATTTGCATACTATACTGTATGTACATTTCCATCAATCAAAAGGAAAAAAAAACTGAGAACAAAGATCAAAGTTACTGATGTGCGTGCTAAAGTATTTAGAGGGCAGTGCACTGATCTTTGCCTGCTGACTGGGTCATAGATGGACCTTCTCATTGTTTCCACAACACGGTGGGAGGGGTGAGGGAGCTCTCTGGGCTCTGACGTCAGGGCACTAATCTCATTCATGAGGCCCCACCCTCATGACCGAATCACCTCCCGAGAGCTTCACTTCCTAATGGCATCCCATTGGAGGTTAGGATTTCCACATTCGGATTTTGGGGGGACACAAGCATTTAGTCCGTAGCAGTCCCAATCCTCATGAAGCTTGCATTTTGGAGTGTTCCATTAGCGGTTGTGATTTCCGGGGATGCGCCCAGTGGGCACACCCACCTATGAGCTGCTCAGACTTACCTTGACCTCCATGTGTACCACGCCTTTCACACTTAGCTGCTTAATGCTCCAGCCACACACATCACGTTTAGCTGCTCAGTGAACACAGGCTTTTGCCTCCAGTTGCATGACGAATGCCACAGCAGCCCCTAGTTGTGCAAAGATAAATCACTCCAGGTCCAAGTGGTAAACCACAGAAATAACAGCAATTTATATATACCCCAGGAGTCCCTTGTGAGAACTCCTTCACTATTTATGATGTGTAGTGATGAAAGTTAAAAGCATGGATGGGAGTGGCAGCTTTATTTTATTACCATCTGCACACCACAAAAGAAACCCAAATGGAAATGCTCATTGGGAAGCCAGTTTGTTAGGAAACCCTCATGACCCAGAATTTTCATGGGAAAAAAAATACACATCCACACAAAGCTGCAGTCATATTTTCAATGCTGGCCGAATGTTTCTAAATTGGAACAAAGGGATTTTTCAATATTCTTAAACGACTTCTAGGCTTACGGTCCAAATCCTGATGAGCAAATGTTGCCCTAATTCAAGTCACAATAATAGAAAATAAATAATCATTCTGCCAGTGTTTGCATTCAGGGGGTTTGGGAAACTTGCACTACGATGGAAAAAAAAAAATTTTTTTTCTATCATGACGTAGAATTTTTCTTACGGTGTCATAACCTGTGGGTTTGAATTCTGATTTTTACTAGGTGAACTTAGACAAGTTACTTTAACCCTTTAAATCTCAGTTTTTTAAATCTATAAAATGACAATAAAAATAGCCATTCAGAATATTCTAAGAACTTGAATCAAAGCAAGGAAAATACTTAACACATCCTTAATACTTAGTTTGGCTCATAGTTTGTGTTCACAAAACAGTATCAATGATTATGATGATGATGGTGATGATGATGATGATGGTGATGATGATGGTGATGATGATGATGGTGATGATGATGATGATGGTGATGATGATGATCATGGTGATGATGGTGGTGATGATGGTGGTGATGGTGGTGGTGATGGTGATGGTGATGATGGTGATGATGATGATCATGGTGATGATGGTGGTGATGATGGTGGTGATGGTGGTGGTGATGATGATGGTGATGATGATGATGGTGATGATGATGATGATGGTGATGATGATGATCATGGTGATGATGGTGGTGATGATGGTGATGGTGGTGATGATGATGATCATGGTGATGATGGTGATGATGATGGTGATGATGGTGATGGTGATGATGGTGATGATGAAGGTGATGGTGGTGATGATGGTGATGGTGGTGATGATGATGATGATGATGATGGTGATGATGGTGATGGTGATAATGGTGATGATGAAGGTGATGATGGTGATGATGGTGATGGTGATGATGGTGATGATGAAGGTGATGATGGTGATGATGGTGATGGTGGTGATGTGATGATGGTGACAGTGATGACATATACAATGGCAGTGCTGACAATCACAACAATAAGGGGATGAAGAAAAGCAGGGAGACACACAGTCGGATCGGCCTACAGCAAACAAAGAATTAAATGGCATGAAATCAACCAGGATACTTTGGATATGGGAACCGTTTAAAGCAGGGGCGTCCAAACTTTTTTCCACGTTTTTCACCAAGGGCCATATGCGGTAAAATTCACAAACAGCCGGGCCACTCACTTGAGGTGAAGCACGTATTGCCTCACCTGGTTTATTTAAGTAAACTAAATATATTTTTGGAATTTGCTGTGGGCCAATAAAAAATGGATTGCGGGCCGCAGTTGGACCACGGGCTGCAGTTTGGACACCCCTGGTTTAAAGGCTTGAGTTTAGGCTGAAGAAAACCAACAGAATGAGAACCATCTGATAGCTAGGGTGCCCACGGTTTCTCCTTAATCAACTGTTAGGCTGGTTCATCCAAAGAGTCTGCGATCAATTAGTGATGCCTGCCATGGATTTGGACCAGAGGTGCAGTAACATATGTGAATTTACGGATTCTGGTGAAAGAATTTCAGCTGGAGTTCTAATACTACAAGCTTTAATATTATTTGGGTGTGTCTACCTCATTAGTTTTGATAGCAAGGATCAAAACAATATTTATTACTTATTAATAGAAATATTAATAACAATGTACTATATTTGTTAACATTAGTAATTAATTAGAAATATTAGTGATTATAATTATTATTTATTAAAATATTTATTCCCTTTTTATCTCCAGCACTTAGACAACTCTTACACACCCAATGGATGTTTGTTGAATCAAATAAAAACTGTCTTTGCAATAAGGATTAGTTAGTATTTATAACATTGTGTTCTGTTTGGAGTGGCCTGTGTTAAGAACAAGTTTAGAACACTTCCATCCCTATGCAACTCTCTCCTCAAAGGGTGAATAAGGGAAAATGAACAAGCTACTCTGTAAAAAATTACGTGGAGCCTCTCTTGTCACTGGCTCTATAGAAATGAATCTTTGTAAAGCCTTGGTAAAAGTTGTTCCAGATATAACTTAATGACTAGGTTTGTGATTCACCTTCCAAAGATGTTTGTTTACTTCTCCAAGAGCCACTTTTGTTCTAGGCCAAGTTTGGCTCAAACGGGAAATAGTCACTAAGATTTTACACGCGATGTTACAAGCTTCCCCAATCTCTTTCCAATTTGAAGCAATCCAAGGGGAGAAATATTTATGATTCTATTTTGTCTCGGGACCTTATCCTTTGACCATTACTATTCAAGATTTATAGCACCACCAGTACTGACGCAAGACCTTTCTGAAAGATTCTACCCAAAGCCCCATGAATCAGGAAGTTTTCCAGTCTGGCTGAAGGAACAGGCACTGTCCCCAGCCCTGTGTGGGTTCCAGGCACCGTTTCCTTTAATGTTTTGGGTGGTTCTTTCCCAGCCTAAGGTGGCTTCCTTACACCCAGGGGCTCGGTATCGAGGGGACTCTCTGCCGATCTCCGGGACATCCACATGCTATTCTCTGCTCTCTGGTACTCTATTCGGCAAACTAGCTAATTTTGGGTCCTGTGGATCACAGCTCCATTTCCCCCACTCAGAGAGTCCAGGAAGTTTTGTCCACCTTCTTCCTCCCATGGCTGCTTCCTACAACCTGCTTTGTAGAGTTTTTCAGAAACCACCCCAGAAACAGAAGCTCTGAACTTGAAAGTTGGAAGGAAGCTTCAAGGTTAACCTGTCTTGCCCTCTGAGGAGCTTGAAGACATACTGTGCTACCAGGTACCTTCTGTGACAACGGCTTTTAAAAAACACAGGGGGCGTTTGCTACAAAACAAATGCTTTCGTTCTTGCCTTCACTTTATCATCTATAGGATGGGGGTGGGGGAGGGATGTGATGTTAGAAACACTAAGCACGAGCTGTGATGTTAGAAACACTAAGTTTGAATGCGACTTCCATGACTTAGTTGCTGTGTGACCTTAGCCAACACTTAGCCTCTCTGAGTCTCTATAAAATGGAGAGAAAAATGCCTCCTTGAAACAGTGGTCGAGGGCTTGAAAGAGGCAATACAATTGCCTTATGCTCTGCCTGGCGCATAGTAGGCGCTCAACCAATAGTAGCTTACTTCCCGTATTATAATTAAATGAGGGGGTGGCCCGCAGCCTGACCCTTGAGGGTTCTGTGACTCAGACCAGAAGCAGATCACTTGCTGGTTCTTGTCCTCATTAGCAGCTTCTGAAAGGGCCGCAGCAGGGCTTTTCTCCGTGTAAAACACCGCCAGGTGAGCACAGGCAGGGAAAACTCCTTGGGAGGGCAGGGATCCGGGCACATCCCAGCAGCAGGTAGTGCCCCAAAGCCAGGTAAATGACGTTCGGTCATCACTAACCTTCATCACCACATCAGCAAAGCTGGGGAGATGAAATAAGCTCAGCTGGGTCAAATGGCTCTGCTCTAGAGTCCGCCATCCCAGGCCCAGGGGGCTGGTGTCACTGGCCTGACTGGTCCTCTCCTCTGGCTTCAGGGGAACCCTTTCCGCGATAACTTGTGCACTGGACAAGGCCGGACTGATAGAAGCGTGAAATCAACATGACAGCTACCACTTACTGAGTTCTGTGTGCATTTCCGCCTCTACCTGCTGTACTAATTCCTTCAACAAGCATTACGGAACCAAGTCCGTCATGGGCTAAGTCAAATGCTGGCACCTGCTTGCTTTAAAACCCTTTAAAAACTGTCTAAAAATGATCTGCTACACTTGGAACAAAATCCACATTTCTAACCAGGTCCTAACAGTTCTACGTGATCTGACCCTGCTGCAAACTAATTTTCTCCCCCCTCCTGCTTTCTACACTTCAGCAACACTATCCTTTCTGACTCTTGAATGTATAAACTCTTTCCTGCCCCAGGACCTTTGCACTTGCTGTCCCCTCCTCCCTGGGATAATCTTCTACGGAATTTTTGTATACCTGACTCGGTCTCATTTTTTAAGTCTTCCTCGAGTGTTAATTACTTAAAGAGACCCTCTCTGAGCATCCACAGCTGCTCACAGATTTGACAGATGCTGTACTATTAGGAACCATCATTATTTCCATTTTACAGATGACAAAACGGAGGTTGAGAAAAGTGATAGAGCCTCCAAGACCCCACAGCTTGGTGGCATTGCAGTTGAATCTGAAGGTAAGTGACTTTTCCATTGTTTTGTATGTATTAAGTTTGCTTGTGTCCCAGGGGGATCCCTACCTCCTCATCCCCTTCTCTTCTTCCTCCTCCTTCTTCTTTGTCATTTTGGGATCAAGTTGAATAACATTGTATCTCTTTCGATGGGTGGTCTTAAACAGGGGTTTAAGCAAACTTCCTGGACTAGGCTGTTAGCCTCTTTCTTATAGGTCAGCACCTCTATTTCTTATTATAGACAAGAATGGAAACAGCCCGTGCTGTGGACAGATCAAAACTGCCAACCCTAAACGTGTCCGTATTCTAAAGCAGTTTGTGAAATAAAATGGGCAGTGGGCTCTCCCCCTCAGGCCAGTCCAGTATAGGGGTATAAATAGGCCCCAACTCTAAGCATAAACGCTATTTCCCTGTCTGTGGGACCTACCATGGGAGAACCCCATCCATTGCCATACTCCCCCAAACCTGAATACCTCTTCTTTTCCATTTCTCCTTACTGCTGCCAAGGTATGTCAGTAGTCGAGACCATCAATTCCAGATATCGAAAGGACAAATGTAATTATGAAATGCATTTCTCCTTCTACTGAATTCCTTAGGGCTATTGGGCTGTCAGTGGAGATCAAGAAAATGTGAACTGAGGCTAGAAAACAGTAGTCAATAGAAACCAACATCAAGACAGTCCAGATGATGGACACGGTGACAAAGAAGATAAAGCATCAATTTAAGTACGTTCAAGACCTTAAAGGGAAACTTGGTCTTTGTGAGTAAACAGATAAGGAATATCAATGGAGAAATGGAAATTATGTAAAAGAATAAAATGGAAATTCTGAATTGAAAAGTACAGTAATTGAAATGAAAGATTTACTAGATGAATTTGAGGATTGGGGATTCATTTCAAAGGGTCAAATGGCAACTTTCTGGGGTGGTGAAAATGTCATATATCTTCAGTAGGGTGATGGTGACTGTTGGGGAAATATAATTGAAAACAAAATCTTCTCCCAATCCAGAAAACCTCTCCACAAAGGTAGAAGAGAAAAAACACAATTTTATTATTGCAAAAGCATTAAACCAGAATACAATGCTCATCACAGGCAACCTACTAAGAGATTACAAAAAATAAGCTCTCCCTTCTCTATAGCCAAGCAGATATAGCCCATTACGCGTCCTCAAGGTAAATGAAACTTTGAAAACACTGATTTGTAAAAATATATATACCCATATGTTCATTGCAGCATTATTTACAATAGCCAAGACATGGAAACAACCCATGTGTCTTTCAACGGATGATTGAATGAAGAAGATACAGTACATACATGCAATGGAATACCACTCAGCCTTGAAAAAGAATGAAATATTGCTATTTGTGACAACATAGATAGATCTTGGGAGTAACATGCTCTATGAAATAAGTCAGTCAGAAAAGGACAAGAACCATACTTTTACTCATATGAGGATATAAAACAGAACACAACAAACAAAACAAACTCACAGACACAGACAACAGGATGGTGGTTATCAGCAGGGAGGGCCTGTGGGGGGAGGTCAAAGAGGGTAAAGGGGGCCTAATATATGGTGACGGAGGGAGACTAGACTTTGGGGGGTGAGCACACAATACAATATACGATGAGGTGTTATAGAATTGTACGCCTGACATTTCTATGATGCTATTAACCAACGTTACCCCAATCAATTTAAGGAAAAAAATGATAACTAGTTCCTAAGTAAGAGGACCTGACAGCACCATTTGTCACACATGGTCCACCCTAGATTCACCTGGAAATTGGGGTGGCCACGTATGTTTGCTAACTGGGTTTATCCAAAGGGAAAATAAGCATCTCGTGTTTTTATGACACAGGTAGGTTTACAACTTGGAGTTAGGTTCCCACCCTCCCATAAGACACTGGGAAATAAAGGCACTATCTTCCTTGATTACATTTCAAAGAGATGGCTCCCAGGTCCATGAGAAAGACGTGACTGGTTCCTGAAGCTGGCAAGAGAGTTATTTTAAAAAAGATTTATACATATTTCAATGAGACAGAGAAATAACTTAAACTTATAACTTTGCTAAAGTAGATTTACACTCTAAGAAAAGGGACTGGGGAGAAGTCTCTTTCCTTATTTCCAACACCAAGAATTAAGCTTCTTCTTTTAAGCGGGTATTTGCCCTTATATGACGTAAGTGTATGTATTTGTCCAAATTATCAAACTGTACACTTAAAGTGTGTGCATTTTTGTATATGAGAGCTATACCTCAAAAGAGGTGATTTAGAAGTGACACAGGTGATCTGGAACACTTCCATGCTTTTATATAGGGCACTTTAAAACCTTTCTAGGCTTTCCTTGGAATTTTCACAAATTTCCCTGAGTTGTTTTCACTGTCATAACAGTGTTAGAAAAATTGTAGCTAGATTAGACCCAAGTTCATATATCATAAATCCTCTTAAATTTTGTGGCAATGGAACCCAAGTCTATCAAATAACAGAAAAATACGATTCAAAGGGAATTTAGTAAAGAACCTTAAAATAATTTAAACCTATGATTTGATGAAACCTATTGTAAGCTGGGAGTTTTTTCTTTCTCTCTCTCCCCCAAAATGTAACTGAACGCTACGAGAGCCTATATTTTTGCGAGGGGCTGAGCATATACTAGTGAGTAACACACTTAGGGTCCCTGCCCTCAGGAAGCTTATGGGCCAGCAAGGTAGCCAGATAGTAAACAGATAATTATACTAATACTTATTTGGTTATATTGCGATAAGTGCAAGAAGAGTTTCAAGGTGCAATGAAAGTACATCATGTGTGTGTGTGTGTGTGTGTGTGTGTGTGTGTGTGAGACCAACCTGGTCAGTTTGGACGTCTCCCCTGAGGACTGGGAGAATCTATATCTGACCCTCGCTCACCTTTCCAGCCTCGTCTTGTGCCTCACCCTTCACCCTTGCTCACTCCCTGTGAATCTAGACACCGTCTTTCTCTCTGTTCCCTGAACACTGAAGCTAGTCCTGACTTTGGCCTCTGCACATTCTGTTCTCTGTCTGGAACACCCTCCACCAGATCTTTAAATGGTGGGCTTCCCCTTGCCATTGGGTCTCGTCCCAAATGCTTCGGCCAGGATCCACAACCCCCCTATGTGAAGACGTCCCCCCCCCACATCACTCCCTCCCTCCAGCCTGCTCCCTCCATCCAGGTGCCTTGATGCTACCACGCCCAGACCACAATTTGAGTAGCAAGATTCTGAGGAATTTCCTCCTACGGATCAGAGAGAGGAGAGAGAGGCATGAGGTTGGCATTTTGGCCTGTGGTCGCTATGATTTTAGGGAATGACTTTGGGCTCTTGTGCTGTGGATTCTGTGGGGAATAGCTCTGTCAGTTTCCCATTCGGAAACGACAACAACAAAACCCTATGCTGGTGCCAAATGCTGCACCAGGAGCTTTCCTTGGATCGCTCCATTTAACTCTTAGACATCTCTCACTCACAGAGAAACCCGAAGCTCAGAGAAGATAGGAATTTGCTTGGGATCTCACAGCAAGGAAGTGGCTGAGCATGGATATAATTTATGATTTGCCTGATGCTAGAACTTTCCTCTTGTATACACAATGGAATACTATTCGGCGGTAAGAAAAGATGATATAGAAACATTTGTGACAACATGGATGGATCTTGAGAGTATAATGCTAAGCGAAATAAGTCAGACAGAAAAAGCAGAGAACCATATGATTTCACTGACATGTGGTATATAAACCAAAAACAACAAAAGAACAAGACAAACAAATGAGAAACAAAAACTCATAGACACAGACAATAGTTTAGGGGTTACCAGAGAGTAAGGGGGGAGGGGGGAACGGGGCTCTAGAAGACAGTAAACGGGGACTAATATATGGTGATGGAAAGAGAACTGACTCTGGGTGGTGAACACACAATGGGATTTATAGATGATGTAATGCAGAATTGTACACCTGAAATCTATGTAACTTTACTAACAATTGTCACCCCAATAAACTTTAAAGAAAAACAAACGAAAAAAACATAATAACTGCTAGAACTAATACATTTGGGAAAGTTGCAGGACACAAAAGCAACACAAAAATCAGTTGCATTTCTATACACTAACAATGAATAATCCGAAAAGAAAGTTAAGAAAACAATTTCATTTATAATAGCATTAAAAAGAACATATTTTAATACTTAGGAATAAACTTAACCAAGGAGGTGAAAGACTTGTGTACTGAAAACTCCAAAACACTGCTCAAAGAAATTAAAGATGATACAAATAAATGGAAAGACATCTCATGGAAGACTGAGCATCATTAAGGAATCACTACTACCCAGTGACCTACAGATTCAGTGTAATTCCTATCAAAATACCAATGGTGTTTTCTCGCAAACATTAAAAAAAAAACCCATATGGAATCGCAAGAGACCCCCCAAAGAGCCAAAATAATCTTGAAAAAGAACACAGCTGGATGTCTCACACGTCCTGATTTTGCAACTTCTAACCAAGCTACAGTAGTCAGAACATTGTGGCCCTGGCACAGACAGATATATAGACCAATGGAGTAGAACAGAGAACCCAGAAATGAATCCTCTTATATATGGTCAAGTGATTTTTGACAAGGGTGTCAAGACTGTTCAGTGGAGAAAGGAGTCTTTTCATCAAATGGTGCTGAGCAATAAACTTAGTACAGGAAGAAAAGTGGATACCCATATGCAAAAGAATGAGGTTTAACCCTTACTTTACACTACATGCAAAAATTAACTCAAAATGGATCAAATATCTAAACGTAAGACCTAAAACTATAAAACTCTTAGAATAAAACATAGGGGAAAGCTTCATGACATTGGATTTGGCAATGATTTCTTGGGTATGACATCAAACGCACAGGCAACAACAAAAGAATTTGAACTTCATCAAAATTAAAAACCTCTGTGCATGAAATGACACAGTCGACAGTGTAAAGGCAACCTATGGAATGGGAGAATATTTGCAATATCTGATAAGGGACTAATATCCAGAATATATAAAGAACGTCTACAACTAAACAACAAAACTAAAACAACTTGATTTTAAAATGGCCAAAGGACTTGAATAGACATGTCTCCAAAGACGTCATAGAAATGGCCAACAAGCACTTGAGAAGATGCTCAGCATCACTGATTACCAGGGAGACGCCCACCACCAAGAGAGGTACCACCTTACAGCCATTACGATGTGCGCTATCAGTAAACAGAAAATAGTGTTAGTGAGGATGTGGGGACACTGGGAAGAACCCTCGTGCTCTGTGTGGGAACGAGCAACCACTGCGGAAAACAGTAGGGCACTTCCTCAAAAACATAGAGGGTGCCCCCAAAATGTGTGCATGTTTTAAGAACGGAAAACTATTAAAATTGTAATAGTATATGCCGATAACAAAAGATGAATACAAGTCATGTTTGACGTCTGCAATGACAAGAGATGCTCAAAGAGGTTTCCATCAGCGTCCAAATACTTCTGATGACAGGGAACTACTGCTTGAGCAACGTCGACCAAAGTGTCCACTTGTATACATTTTTTTTGGCACCTTGGTATTAAAAATAAAATTACCGCATGATCCAGCAATCCCACTTCTGGGCATATACCCCCAAAGTAGTGAAAGCAGGGTCTCAAAGAGATATTTGCACACTCACGTTCACAGCAGCACGATTCACAACAGCCAAAAGGTAAGGGCAACCCAAGTGTGGATGAACGGATAAGCGAAATGTGGTCTGTACACACCACGGAGTATTATTCAGCCAGGAAAAGGAAGGAAATTCTGACCTATGCCACAACATGGATAAACTTGTAGGACGTTATGCTCAGCAAAATACACCAGGCACAAGTTGAATGCTGTATGAGTCCACTTATATGAAGCACCCAGAGAAGTCAATTCACTGACACAAAGGAGAAGAGTGGTTGTCGTGGGCTCAGGGGTGGGGACAGGGGGGTTACTGTTTAATGGGTACCGAGCTTCAGTTTTGCGAGAGGAAAAGCGTTCTGGAGATCAGATGCACAACAGTGTGAAGATACTTATCAGGACTGAACTGTGTGCCTATAAATGGTTCAGATGGTAAATTTTATGGTATGTGTGTTTTACCACAATTTAACATTTTAAATTTACAAACAATTTACTGAGCATCTACTGTGTGCTAGGTATGGTAATACAATAAGCACTGTACTTACGAACACTGTAATTATAAAAAACACACTTAAGGAAACAATTCTAAGAGCAAGAACCAGCACAGACAGACAACAGACAAACCCACAAGAATTCAGAACTGGGTTTATCAGACAAAGACTGTTAAATTTTGGCAGGGAGCTAGAAATTACTAAATGGATAATATCATATCTGAAAAAGAAACAAAAATATAATCTCAACAGATGACAGGAAAGGCACTTAACAAAATTCTCTAATGCTCATATTTTATTTGTAAAAATTCTTCTCGCAAATGAGGGATAGCAGGGACCTTCCCCGACCTGACACGTGAGGGCTCTGGTACACAGCCTTTAACACCACAGTTTGGTGGGACATCAGGAGCGTTCCCTTTAAAATCAGCAATGAGCTACAGACACACTGTCTCTGCTTCTGCTGCATATTGTTTTGATGATCTCATCCCACTCAGTAAGACCAGAGACAGAAATGAAGTACGAGAGACTGGAAAGGAAAAACACTTTTAAAACTCACCTGCTAATGGCGACTCATGTACAGAGGGTCTGGGACCCACGGTGAAGAGATCCATACTTCAGGGGACCTTGAGATCCAAGAGTGACGTTGGCTCTTTCTGAGAGAGAAATCATTCAGAAGTCACCAACTGTTCCAGAAGCATCCAAACGTGTCCTGCTTTCATGACCTGCATACCTTCTCTTTATCCCTCAGGGCTCAGCTTAGGCATGCACCCCCCACTTTGGCTTAGGTGCATCCTCTGTGTTCCCAAAGCATCGTGTGCTGGGGTTCAGCCCTGTCCTTGGCTGGGAACTCCTGGGATGGGGGCAAACATGGTTCTGATTCTCAGGTGTAGGGAACCACCTAACCATACCTGCTGCTCTCCCAGAGGGAGCTGTCCTTTCCACGAGGGCCACTCTAGGCCAGGGGCTCTAACAGGTGCCCCCAGGCATGACTCCAGGAAACAGGGACCCCCGCTGCTCTGGGCCCACACCCAGCCTGACTTCTGTTTGCTTCCAGTTCTGCCTAAGCTAGCACCAAAGATTTCAGACTCCTTCACCTCCTACCACAACCCCAGCTTCTCGACAAGGTCAAGATCCTTGGCTGGGACAGAACCGGCACGAAGTGGCCGGGAGGCTCTCGCTCCAGATACAGGGGAAAAAGAGCTGGTTGGCAAAGCTTCCAAACTGCGTCTGGGGACAATCAAGTCCACAGTGGCGTGGAGAATTCTTGACCTTCCTCAGCACCTGCCTTGCGATCTAGGCGACGGCCGGCCAGAGGGACCCACCTCTGGAGAGGGACCCCCAACCAGCACCTGCTCTCTCCCAAGGTATTTTCTCACTTGCTCAGCTGCTCTTTCTGAGGCCGGGCTGCCCGGGGGGGCGTTCCTAGCCTGGGACTGGCTTCCCCTGCCCTCAGCAGGGGGTTCCCTTGAAGGGGCCTGATGATCCCCAATGCCATAATCACAAGCCTGGCGGCGGAGCTCCCTTTTTGGGGTAGATACTGGATCTAGAACTGAATATCTGGTGTGTGTGTGTGGGGTCACTTGAGAAGGCCTCCTTCCTGAAAGACCTGTTTCCACAGACACATGCTGTGGGCACCTGGGCAGTCAGGCCCCAAGGCTACAACATTCAAGATTGTTCACTTTCTTTTGGGGGCAGGCTTTTCACTTTTTACAACTGGAAAACAAAGCTGGCGGAATCCCAGAACACATGCATTGGATTGCAAGAGCTGGTGATCCCTGGAGAGATGGGGCAGGCTGTGGTGGCTGTGAAACCTGCCTGCCAGGAGGGGGCCCCCGGAGACCTAGGGTCCCGATTCCAGAGCAAAGGGCACAGTGGCAGCCATGAGGAGTGGGGCAACCAGAGGCGAAACACCAGACTGATGTCCCTGGCCTCCCCGCACATACAACCCTGGCACACAGCAAGTCCTCAATAAAACAGGAAAACACGGGAGTTTTCGAGTTTTCAGAAGACAGATGGAATGGGAACGGGGACGCCGGGCCTGCACATTCTCCCACTCAGGAAGAGGGAGGGGTGGATTTACTCAGCGTGTGCCATGTTGTCACGGGTTACAACCCAAAGACCCCAGAATCCAGGAGCTGCTCTTTGAAAGACGTCTGATCTTTCCTTAGACCCAAAAGCCTGATGAGGCACAGACGACACCATGTAATGGATGAAGCAGTGGCTCAGGGCACTTCTTCAAGGTCATACAGCCAGCAGACAGCAGCCTGGCACTGACCTGGGCCTGTCTGTTCCCCAAGGCGGCCCACCCTCACTCATCCACCGTCTTCTTTCACAAGAGCCTTGTGCCAGATCGTCTGCCATTTACTTTAAGAAAGAGTCGAGGGAATGTTGGTCAGCCCTGCCCTGAGCCATGATATGTCAAGCTTGTCCAGTTTTTCCTAATATGCATTAAAATGCCCATAAGCCACGTCACGCACCTTCAGAAACGCACCCACAACCGTTAGAAGCGCTGGGCTATGCCTTGTTGCAGGGATCCCAGCCCAGGAGTAGGAGGGAAGGAAACGGTTCACAGTGGAAAGCAGAAGCGGGGAGGGAGCAGTTCCGAGTTTGATCCACCCAGTTTGCAACCGCACACCTGTTGCTTTCTAAATCTGCTCAATGGACCCAGGATTTCTGGTCCCGAAGGAAAACTGCAGAAGACTCCCCCACCTGCCTCCACGCTGTGCCCATCAAGCACTGACGGGAACAGCAGTGGGCTGGACGCAGGCAACGCCCGGACCCACGGAGGGGAAAACAGTTCTCCTTCGTCAGGGAGGACTTGACCACATCAGCACTTTGCAATGCTGGGTGTGGTGTGGGCAGGGGTCCAGTTCACAGAGAAACAGATGGGAGAGGGAAGGAGTCCACTCAAAATACCTAAAAATGTTTATGTCTACAGCATAGAAACAGCAAGTACAAATAAGTGTTTTAATTGTCTCCAGGAGATAATTTGGTAAAAAGAATAGGCAATTCCAAAGAGGAAAAACGTAAGGGCGGAGTAAACATTAGGTGGAAAATAGCAATTTTAACTTTATCTATTACATTGCAAAATAGGCATTTAGACAATACCCCGAGCCGGTGAGGCCTGGGGCCAAAACCAACCCCCTCAAATTTTGTCAATGGCCACTTCCCTTAGCGCAACCTCAGTGGGGTGTTTCAAAACTCCGCAAATTACTCGTTCTTTTGACCGAAGAAGCTCACTCCTAGAACTTGATCCAAAATGAGGGAGGGAAGGGAAACAGAAATGATTCCAAAAAATTTCAAAATAATTTCATTATTCAAAATGATGAAAAACTAAATAGCCAACAGGGACATTTTGACTGTTTAACGTTGGGGTACATTGACTGCATGTACGATCTTGAACTCATGTGTCACAAAGTCCAACATGAGGCAACGCAGGAACACGAAAACAAAAGATTAGGCTCCAAGTGAAGCAGACGACAAGACCACATGGAATATGCCCCGAGGATGACCATGTGTGCACGAGAACTGGCAGGGAACTGAGGGACAGTTCACGTAGGGGGGGGGATGCCACTGGAGGGGGTCTTTCCTTTAAAACTTCCCTTCACAATTGTTATGATGCTGTCTGTCCCAGAGATTTTTAAAAATCAAAAGGAAAGAAAGGAGGGAGGGGGAAGGGAAGAAGGAAGGAAGGAAGCCAAGTGTCCGTGAAAGGTGAATGGATAAAAAACAGTGGTCTGTCTGCACAGTGGAATCCTAGTCAGCCTTCAAGAGGAAGGAAATTCTGACACACCTACAACATGGATGAACCTTGAGGACATTGGGCTAAGTGAAAGAAGCCAGTCACCAGAAGACAAATACTGTAGGATTCCACTTCTATGAGGTACTTATGAGGTCTGACAATTAAGTTCGCAAACTCGTTCTAGGAAAAGTGTTCCATACCTCACTGCTGAATATCACTACGGACACCTTTGAAGGACTCCCCTTGGGAAGCTATGCACTGATGCCAGCACCTAGTCCACCCTTCAAAGCAGTTTTGGAATTCTTTTTCTGGAATGGCCATCAGAGCTGTTGTCGTATTACCCTTGATGTCCTGAATGTCATCAAAATGTCTTCCATATTTCCTTTATCTTCAAGTAAAGAAAGAAGTCACTGGGGGCCAGATCAGGTGAGTAGGGAGGGTGTTCCAATACAGGTTTTTACTGGCTAAAAACTCCCTGACAGACAGTGCCGTGTGAGCTGGTGCATTGTCGTGATGCAAGAGCCATGAATTGTTGGCGAAAAGCTCAGGTCGTCTAACTTTTTCACGCAGCCTTCTCAGCACTTCCAAATAGTAAACTTGGTTCACTGCTTGTGCCGTTGGTACAAATTCGTAATGAATAATCCCTCTGATATCAAAAAAAGTTAGCAACATCGTTTCAACAAGTTCATGAACTTAATTGTCTGACCTCGTACTTAAAAATGGTTAAAATGGCAAATTTTATGTTATGTGTATTTTACTACAATAAAAACAATGAAAAAGAAAGGAAGGAAAGAAATAGGAGACTCAAAGGCATTTTTTTCTGAAATCGGGGAGGGGGTCAGGGGAGTGGTGAGTGGGGCAGTGCTTACAGGCACAGAAGCCTAGAGGTGAGTGAGAAGGCGGAGACAGGAGTGAGTGAGGAAGAGGAGGAGGAAGGAGGTGGGGCCCGCCTTGGTGAGCAGGCAGGCGGCCCTTCCTACTTGAAGCTGGAGTTCTGTCTTCAGGGAGAATAACATGCAAGTCATTTTCTGGAAGAAACTTCTGTAGGGGAGGAGAAAAAAAGTTTTTCCGCTACCCATCTTGGGTTCATTGGCTGGGGTGCTATAAATTGGCCTGACAAAAGGCAGACTGAAGGGGAAACAAACATATACACTCGCACAGCATGAAGCACGCACAAGGAGCCCTCACAGATGAGTAACTCAAGGGGGTGGTTAGAACTTGGGCTTCGTAGCATCTTAACAAGACCAGTGTATTTTTAAGAGACGTGACAAGACACAGGAAACTTTGTGGAAAGGTAAATATATGGGGGAACTAAAGGTAGATAAGGGCTGGTTTACAGCAGGGCTTGTTATGTAGATTCCTGTGGTGCTGATGGGGTCTAGGTAACTCCCGGATTAGCCTCTGTGCTTCCTGGAATCTTGGGGCTGGAGGAGTCGGGGGAGAGGGAACAAGACAGTCACAGATGTATGTCCTTTTAGGCAAAAGGGAAGGCAGAGACCTTTTCTGTATCTGCTTCTTCTCAATTGCCTTCGGCTCACAGTAATCCTTATGCCAAAGTGGCCTACTGTTAGGCGGGCGTCGGCTGCTACCCTCCACCTCCATCACTCCCATTCTTGCCATCTGTTGGGCTATGACCAAGTTACACTGCAGCCACTGCGTGGAGCCTGAACAGAAAGAAAGGAAAAACTGCTCACATCTGACCACTGTCGGAGCGAGAAGGAGACGGACCCACTCAACACACATCTTAGGAAAAACTGCGTCAGCTTTTATTACCTAACCTCACTTCTCAATTATTCTTTAGAGACAGGAAAGGAGTGGGTAGAAATGAGGTCACCCCATAGCACCCTGGCCAGCTAGCCTGGAGTGGAGCCACCAAAGAGGAACAAGACCCCTGACTGTTTAATGCAGACCTGCTTTCCAGTGATTTCCTGCTGCCTCAGGGGCTTTAGGGTGTGAGGTGTGTCTTAGCCTGTTTCTCCAATACCAACTTGGAAACATGTATGCATTTCCTGAATGTAAAAGTTTTCACACATTAATAAATTAACAGGAAAATGGTGGCCTTAAATTCATCCAAAAGTTGTTTTACTGATGGCGCGGGTTAATCCAATCCAGACAAGAAAGGGTTATCAAGGTTGGCTGCCTCGAAAATCTAGAGGAAATGGATATTTGTGTGTGTGTATGGGGCGGAGGGGTAGCCAACAGACATCAAAAGAGAAAACAACTGTACCAGAAGAAACTGAGACAGTTGTTAGAAATATACCACCATCCCCCCAAGCCACACGGGGGTAGGAGGAAGGCGAAGGGAGACCAGTCTTACGTGAGGAGTCAGCCAGTTTGCACGTTTACAGGTGAAGTCAGCCAGTTTCCATGTTAATTCCTATGCTATTTAAACCACACTGAGGGCCTCAAGGTAGAAGACACACTTCCAAATTCTTTATCAGGGGCTGCAGAACATTGATATCCAAAGCCAACAATTTACAGCACGATAAAGGAAAGCCACAGGCCAACTTCATTTACATAAAAACCAATGCAGACATCCAAAATAAAAAATAACAATAAAATCCACCTGGACATTAAAAGGAAAAATCACCAGCACCAAGTGAGACTTGTATAGTCGGACAAGGATGCATCGATATTAGAACATCTTTTAATTCACTTTCTATTAATATATTAAAGAAGAAAAATCATGATTGTCATAGATGTTGAAAGACATTTGACAAATTTACCGTTTATTACATAATCTTTTATCAGATTCGAAAGAGGAATACTCCCTTAACATGATAATCACACACACAGACACACACGCCCATTAAGCCCAAAATCAGCATCATTTGTAATGGTTGGAAGCAACAGAAGTTTCCATGAGACTCAAACAGAAGAATGCCCTCTATCCCCACTATTGTGTTTGGGAGGTTCTAGCTGATGAAAGTAGGCAAGAGAAAAAAGTAAGAAATTTAAGGAAAAAGGAAGAGATAAAATAATTATGTTCACTCTGGAAAATGTGGCAGACAGTAAGAGTTCCCACTGAGTGGGCAGGTACAGAAGTAACACACCAAAACACTAGCCTCCCCATGCACAAACAGCAAGCAGTCAGGTCCCACTTAAAACAGCACCTCCTCCAACATAAAACTCCCAGAAATGAATGCACCAAAATGTGTACTGTATGAAGAAATCTATATGAAGAAATATTTAAAATGCTGCTAAGGGACATAAAACTTCAAAGGCAAAAAGAAGCCATACTGTGTACGTTCTCATCTGGAAAAGGTCGACACTAAGGAGATGCAACTGTCAATACTGAGTGTTGGAGAGGATGCGGAACTGGAGCGCCCCACACTCCCTGGTGGGAACGTAACAAGGTGCGGCCACTCCAGAAGACAGCTGGCAATTTCTTAAGAAGTTCAATATAAATCTACCATATGACTCAGCAATTCCACTCCTAGGTATCTACCCAAGAGACACAAAAGCGTATGTTCATGAAAAGACTTGTGCACAACACCCATTAACTGTTAAATGAACAACACATCGTGGCGTGTCCATGCAAATGCCCATCTACTGATGACTGAATAAACAAATTGAGGTTGTCCATACGATGGAATGTCGCTCAACAATAGCAAGGAAGAAAGTACAAATACCTGCTGCAACGGAGGTAAGTCTCAAAAACGTGCTACCTGAAAAAGGCCAGATGCAAAAGACCACATATCGTATGACTCCATTTATATGAAATGCCCAGAAAAGGAAATCTGAGAGACAGAAAACAGGCTAGTGGCCACCTGGGGTGGGGGTAGGGACAGGGAGTGACTACAAATGAGCACAGGGAATCTTCTTGGATGACGGAAATGTTTGAAAACTGGACTGTAGTGATGGCAGCACACACACCTTTTTAGCGTAAATTCACTAAACATCATTGAAATGTATATAGTAAGCCCTCAGTGTCATAGATAAATTCTGTGACAAGTGAAACAATGTATAACAAAACCAATTTTATCATAGGCTGATTGTTATAAACAAGAGTTAAGTTCCTGACTTCTGGTCAAGATGGCAGACTTGCTAAACACTGCTCAATTCCTCTCTCAACCACATCAAAATTACAAATAAATTACAGATCAACCATCATTGAGAATCATCTGAAGACGAGCTGAACAGAATTCACATAACTAAGGATATAAAGAAAAAGGCACTTCAATCTGGTAGGAGGGTTGGAGATACAGAATGGCCAGGACCCACCCCCATGTTGTGGCGGTTAAAAATCGGGAGGGATGTCTCAGCTGCAGAGGTCTCCTCTGAGGAGTGAGCAGTCCCAGCCCAACACCAGGCCCCCAGCCCAGGTCTCCATTGCTGGGAAGAGGAGTCCCCGTAACTGGCTGTGAAAACCAGTGGGGATTGCATCTGAGTGAGATGGAGGGCTGCTGGAGTTCCAGGCATTCCTCTTGAGGTACCTGCTCACAAACTCACTGGCTCTGAGCTCCAGCTCTCAGGCAGCAGAACAAAAAGCACCAGGAACATACGGGGAGGAGGTGAATTGACTGTTTCAGGGTGAGGGCTGGATGGGCAGGGGTCAGGGCAGCTCTCGCCAGGGATGGAAGTGCTGGCAAGCGTAATTGCTCATTTGTTGAGCCCTCTTCCCACCCAGTTGGCAGGCGCTGGCACGCGCTGGCAGATGCCATATCTGAGCTCTTCATTAACTTAGAGAACACAATTCGCCCTGCCCTGGTGATTCCCTGGAACCCCACCTCATCCAACTCGCATGCCCAACCCATTCCAGAGCCTTTCCCCACAAGTGGCCTTCTTCAGTTCATGCTGTGGACTTTCCTAAAAATCTCTCAAAGGTCCACAAACCCCAAACAAGCAGCAGTTGAGCTCAGCAGACCCCATACCTCTTGCTAAAGGACTCCAAACCCAGCACTAGTGGCAGCTGGCCTCAGTTCACAGCCCAGCCTCTACAAAGTACCTCCAAGCCCAGCACAAGCAGCAACCAACCACAGATCACGTTATAGCTCCTACAAGGTGACTCAAAGCTGGGCACAAGTGGCGGCTGACCTTGACTTCCACCAGAGCCCTTCTCAAGAGGCTCCAGAACCAACATACCCAGTGGCCAGCTTCAGATTTTACCAGAGCATTACCCAAACCAGATCCACAAACAGCACACCGAAAGGACGGAACTGGCTGGCACTAGAGCTCTACTTAAGTGAACCCCGTTCCTTCAGGTCAGGTCTTGCACAACAGCTCATCCACTGTAGTCACGGCCAGCCCTCACAGCCAGTCAGCCTGAAGGTCAATCCCACCCACCACTGACATGCCAAGGCTCAACTACAACAGTAGAGTACACACAACCCACACAAGGGCACGCAAGGAGCAACCAGCCCAGGCGACCAGGGAAACTGTGCCACTGGACATCTGTTACATAAGGCCACTTTGCCAAGAAACAGCAGATGTAGCAGGTCTACCTAATACACAGAGGAAGCCAGCCAAAATGAACAAACAAACATGTCTGAAATGAAAGAACAGGAAACAACTCCAGAAAAAGAACTAAAGGAAATGGAGACAAGCAATCTACCAGATGTAGAGTTCAAAAAACTGGTTATAAGGATACTCAACAAACTAAAGGGAAGAATAGATGAACTCTGTGAGAACTTCAACAAAGAAATAGGAAACATAAAAAAGAACCAGCCAGAAATGAAGAATACAATAATTGAGATCAAGAATACATTGAAGGGAATCGACAGATTAGATGAAGCAGAGGACCATATCAGCAATTTAGAAGGTAGCAGAAAACACCCAATCAGAACAGCAAAAAGAAAAAAGAATCAAAAAAATATAAAAGGAGAGTTTAAGGGGCCTCTGGGACAATATCAAGCGTACCAACATTCACATTATAGAGGTACCAGAATAAGAGTAGAGAGAGCAAGGAATTGAAGAAATAATGACTAAAAACTTCCCTAACCTGGCAAAGGAAACAGACATACAAGCCCAGGAGGTGCAGAGTTCCAAACAAGATGAACCCAAAGAGGGCCACACCAAGACTCATCATAATTAAAACGCCAAAGGTTAAAAACAAAGAGAGCATCTTAAAAGCATCAAGAGAAAAGCAGTTAGTTACCTACAAGGGAGTTCACATAGACTGTCAGCTGATTTCTCAACAGAAATTTTAAAGGCCAGAATGGATTGGCACAAAATAGTCAACATGATACAAAGCAAGGACCTACAACCAAGACCACTCTACCCAGCAAAGCCATCGTTTAGAATCGAAGGATAGAGAAAGAGCTTTCCAGACAAGAAAAAGCTAAAGTATTACAAGAAGTGTTAGAGTGACTTCAAGAAGAGGGGGAAGAAGGGAAACAAAGATAAAAAATATGAATAATAAAAATAGCATAACTACACATCTATCAACAATTACTTTAAATGTAAATGCATTAAATGTGCCAATCAAACGACACAGGGGGGACGGAATGGACAAGAAAACAAGACCCTTACCTATGCTACCTACAAGAGACGTCAGATCGAAAGACATACACAGACTGAAAATAAAGGGATTAAAAAAGCTATTTCATGAAAATCAGAACAAAAAATCTGGGGTAGCAATACTTATAGCAAACTAGCCTTTAAAACAAATGCTATAACAAGAGACAAAGAAGAATCCAGTAATCCTATTTCTGGGTATTTATCTGAAGAAACCCAAAAGACTACATCAGAGGGACCTGTGCTTCCATATGTTCATTGCAGCACTATTTACAGTGGCCAAGATATGGAAGCAACCTGGATGTCCACCAGTGGATGAACGGATGAAGAAGAGCTGGTACAATGGGGTATTACTCAGCCATAAAAAAAGAATGAAATCTTGCCATCTACAACAACATGGACGGACCTAGAGGGTATTGTGCTGAGTGGAGTTAAGTCAAAGACAAATGCCATATGATTTCACTTACATGTGGAATCTAAAGAACAAAATAAACACACAAACAAAACAGAAGCAAACTCATAGATGCAGAGAACATTTTGAGGGTTGCCAGATGGGAAGGGATTAAGAAGTACAAATTGGTAGTTAGAAAATCATCATGGGGATATAAAGTATAACATAAGGAATATAATCAATAATATCATAATAACTATGTGTGGTGTCAAATGGGTACTAGATTTATCAGGGTGATCACTTTGTAAGTTATATAAATGTATAATCACTATGTTGTACACCTAAAACTAATATTGTATGATAAAAATAAAATTTTAAAGAGAGATCAATCCAACAAGAGACATAAACTCTCATAAACATCTATGCACCTGATGTAAGAGCAACTAAATATATAAAGCAAATATTGATGGACATAAAGGAGGAGATCAACATAGTAGGGACTTAAACACCCCACGGACATCAGTGAATAGATCATCCGGGCAGAAAACTAACAAGGAAACAGCGGCCTTAAATGACACATTAGACCAGATAGACTTAATTGATGTTCTTAGGACACTGCACCCCAAAGCAACAGAATATACATTCTTTTCAAGGGCACATGGAATATTTTCCAGTAGATCACATGTTACTATAAAATAAGTCTCAATACATTGAAGAAGACTAAAATCATATCAAGCATCTTCTCTGATCACAATGGTATGAAACTAGAAATCAATTATAAGAAAAATGAAAAACATACAGACATGTGGAGGCTAAAGAACATGCTACCAAACAATGCATGGGTTAACAATAACATCAGGGAAGAAATCAAAAGATACCTTGAGACAAATGAAAATGAAAACACAATGACCCCAAATCTATGGGACACAGCCAAAGCAATTCTAAAGAGAGATTTGTAGCAATATAGGCCTACCTCAAGAAACAAGAAAAATCTCAAATAATCAAATCTTTCACCTAAAGAACTAGAAGAAGAACAAATAAAGTCCAAAGTGAGTAGAAGGAAGGAAATAATAAAAATCAGAGTAGAAATAAATGACATAAAGTCTTAAAGGAACAGTAGAAAAGATCAATGAATCTAAGAGCTGCATCTTTGAAAAGAAACTAAATTGACAAACCTTTAGCCAGACTCACCAAGAAAAATCGAGGGCCCAAATAAATAAAATTAGAAAAGAAAGAAGAGAACTGACAACTGATACCACAGAAATACAAAGGAATATAAGGAAATATTATGAACAATTAATTGCCAACAACTTGGACAACCTGGAAGAAATAAATTCCTAGAAACATACAATCTTCCAAGGAAGAAACAGAAAAATCTGAACAGACTGACAACTGCTAAAGAAATTGAATCAGTAGTCCAAAACCTCCCAACAAACAAAATTTCTGGACCAGATGGCATACAGGTGAATTTTACCAAACATTCAAAGAATTAAAAGCTATCCTTCTCAAACTATTTCAAAAAATTGAAGCGAGGGAAGGCCAACATTACCTTAATACCAAAACCAGACAAAAACATAACAAAAACAGAAAATTATAGGCCAATATCCCTGATAACTATAGATGTAAAAATCCTCAATAAAATATTAGGAAACTGAATTCACCAATACATTAAAAAGATCATACACTATGATCAAGTGGGATTTATTCCCGGGATGCAAGACTGGTCCAATGTCCACAAATCAATTAATGTGATATACCACACAGACAAAATGAAGGATAAAAATCATACAATTGTATCAATAGATGCAGAAAAAGCATTTCACAAAATCCAGCATCCATTTATGATAAAAACTCTCGGCAACGTGGAGATAGAGGGAGTACACCTCAACACCATAAAGGCCACATATGACAAACCCACAACTAACACTATACTCAGCGGTGAAAAGCTGAACACTTTATCTTTAAGATCAGAACCAAGACCACTTTCACCACGTCATTGGAAGTCCTAGACACAGCAATTAGACAAGAAATAAAAGCCATCCTAGTTGGAAAGGAAGAAGTAAAACTACCATTATTTGCAGATAACATGATTCTATATATAAAGAATGCTCGAGAGTCCACCAAAAAACTATTAGAACTGATAAATGAATTCAGTAAAGGATACAAAACTAATATTCAGAAATTGGTTGCATTTTTATACACCAATGATGAACTATCAGAAAGAGAAATTAAGAAAACAATCCTATTTACAATTGCATTGAAAATAAATAAAATACCTAGGAATAAATTTAACCAAGGAGGGAAAAGACCTGCACCTGGAAAACTATAAGATATTGAGGAGAGAAACTAAAGAAGATACAAATAAATGGAAGGATATACATTGTTAACATTGTTTAAATGTTTGTACTACCCAAAACAATCTATAGATTCAATGCAATCCCTATCAAAATACCAATGACATTTTCGAAAAACTAGAATAATCCTAAAATTTATATAGAACCAGAAAAGGCCCCAAATAGCAATCTTGAGAAAGAAGAACAAAGTTGGAGGTATCACTCTACCTGATATCAAACTGTACTACAAGGCTATAGTAATCAAATCAGCATAGTACTGGCATAAAAACAGACACGTTGATTGATGGAACACAAAAGAGAACCCAGAAATAAATCCACATGTATATGGTCAATCAATCTATGACAAAGCAGGCAAGACTATACAATAGGGTAAAGACAGTCTCTTTAATAAAAACGACAGAAAACGACAGATACATGCAAAAGAATGAAACTGAATCACTTTCTCATACCATATACAAGAATAAACTCAAAATGGACTGAAAACCTAAATGTAAGACCTGAAACCATAAAGTTAGTTCCTAGAAGAAAACATGGGCAGTAGACACTTCGACATCACTCTTAGCAAGATTTTTTTTGGATATGACTCTTCGGGCGAGGAAAACAAACAAAAAAATAAACAAATGGAACTACATCAAACTAAAAAGTTTCTGCACAGCTAAGGACATGATCAACAAAAAGAAAAAGGGTCTGGCCCGATGGCTCTGGCGGTTAGAGCTCTATGCTCCTAACTCTGAAAGCTGCCGGTTCGATTCCCACATGGGCCAGTGGGCTCTCAACCACAAGGTTGCCGGTTCGACTCCCACAAGGGATGGTGGACTCCGCCCCCTGCAACTAGCAACGGCAACTGGACCTGGAGCTGAGCTGCGCCCTCCACAAGTAAGACTGAAAGGACAACAACTTGACTTGGAAAAAAGTCCTGGAAGTACACACTGCTCCCCAATAAAGTCCTGTTCCCCTTCCCCAATAAAATCTTTAAAATAAAAGAGAAAAGAAAAGACAATCTACTGAATGGGAGAAGATATTCGCCAATGATACATCCAACAAGGAATTAACATCCAAAATATAAAAGGAACTCATACAACTTAACACAAACAAAACAAACAATCCGATCAAAAAATGTGCAGAGGATCTGAACAGACATTTCTCCAAAGAAGACATACAGATGGCCAACAGACATGAAAAGATTCTCAACATAACTATTCATCAGGGAAATTAAAACCATGAGGTATTTAATTCACACCTGTCAGAATGGCTGTCATCAATAAATCAACAAACAAGTGTTGGTGAGGATGTGGAGAAAAGGGAACCCTCCTGCACTGCTGGTGGGATTGCAAATTAGTTCAGCCACTATGGAAAGCAGTATGGAGGTTCCTCAAAAAACTAAAAATACAACTACCATCTGACCCAGCAATTCTACTTCTGAGTATTTAAACTGAAGAAAATGAAACACTCATTCAAAAAGATACATGCACTCCTATGTTCACTGCAGCACCATTTACAATACCAAGATACGAAATCAACTTAAGTGTCCATCGGTAGATGAATGGATAAAGAGGATGCGGTACATACGAGGTCAGATAATTACATTTGCGAACTCATCCTAGAAAAAGTGCTACATACCTCATTGCTGAATATCACTACAGTCACCTTCGAAGTACTCCCCTTGGGAAGCTATGCACTGATGCCAGCACCTAGTCCACCCTTCAAAGCAATTTTGGAACTCTTTTTCTGGAATGGCCATCAGAGCTGTCGTCCTTGATGTCCTGAATGTCATCAAAATGTCTTCCTTTCAATATTTCCTTTATCTTGGGGTAAAGAAAGAAGTCATCGGGGCCCAGATCAGGTGAGTAGCGAGGGTGTTCCAATACAATTATTTGTTTACTGGCTAAAAACTCCCTCACAGACAGTGCTGTGTGAGCTGGTGCATTGTCATGGTGCAAGAGCCATGTATTGTTGGTGAAAAGTTCAGGTCGTCTAACTTTTTCACACAGCCTTTTGAGCACTTCCAAATAGTAAACTTGGTTAACTGCTTGTCCAGTTGGTACAAATTCATAATGAATAGTCCCTCTGATATATAAAAAAGTTAGCAACATCGTTGCAACAAGTTCACAAATTTGTCAGACCGCATATATACAATGGAATACTACTCAGCCATAAAAAATGAATTAAATCTTGCCATTTGCAACATGGATGGAACCAGAAGGTATTATGCTAAGGGAAATGAGTCAGAGAAAGATAATTACAGTATGATTTCACTTATATGTGGAATTTAAAAAAACAAAATAAATAAACTAACAAAACAGACACAAACTCAAAAATACAGACAACATTTTGATAGTTGCCAGATGGGAAGAGGGGGTGGGAGGATGGGTGAAAAAGGGGAAGGGATTAGATGGGCAAATTGTCAGTTATAAAAACAGTCACGGGGATATAAAGTACAGCATGGGGAATATAGTCAATAATATTGTAATAACTATGTATGGTTATATATGGTGTCAGATCGGTACTAGACTTAGTGGGGTGATCACTTCATAAGTTATATAAATGTCTAATCACATTTGTTGAACACCTGAAACTAATATAATATTGTATTTCAACTAATTGAAAAAATTTTTTAAATTATTTTTTAAAAAGTTCCTATGGAATCTCATCATTATAACAAAACAACGTTGAATAAAATGATGTTATTCGGGGACTTGTTATACTTAAAATGGGTGATTCTTTATTATTAAAATAAAGCCACTAAAAATGTAATTTCTTAAATTTACCATACAAATAACATATTATAAATAAAAATACTCCACAGGGATATATGTGCCTGTGTGCATAATTTTTTAACTAGAGCAGCTGATGCTAAAGTTCTTAAAATTTTAAAAAACAATCACCAGAAAGTTTCCGAAAAGAATAATGAACAACAAACCCTACTAGATACTAAATCAGATTATACTATAGTATCGCATTAAATAAATATTAAGTATCAAATTAAAACCATTTCATACCATCAAATGTGCATGTACATGTACATAAAACAGATCAATGACACTGATGAAAAAGTCACAAATACCTATAATACATTCAAGAATTTAGTATATAACTAAAGATTTTATTTCAAATCAGTGGGGGGAAGTACAGTTAATTTGCATTAGAACAAAAGGAGAGCACCTGGAAAAAAGAATGTTATATCCCTCTACCTTTCCCTTCCATCAAAATGAATTCTGAATAAGTCAAAAATTTAAACATAAAAAATGAAACTGAAAAGTACTACAAGAAAACCCAAAGAAACCTTTTAACCACTTCTTGGTAGGAAAGTCCTTTCTAAACATGACTCAAAACCCAGAAATCCATAATATATTCACTTTACGGCCTAATAGAAAGTTTTAAAAGTCTACATGGCCAGCCCCAATAGACTACCCCTCCCTTTTGCGAACAACTCCAAAACTACATAGAATATATAAAACAACTGTCTGCAGGAATTGGACAGTGTGGCACGAGCTGCAGTCCTTGAGAGCAGGGAAGTAACTGACATGAAGCCACATTCACCATGGCTTTCTCTGGAAGGAGAACTTTCCAAAGTGCTCAGTGGGGATGGCTAGCCCGAGCAGAGTGCAGCAGTCCTGCTGAGGGGAAGAAACAGAGATTGGAGTCCCAGGATGCCAAGGTAGCTGGGACTTGCAGGACAAGACACAGAACAGGCAGGGGCCGCAGAGAAGGAGGCCCAGAAATCCACACAGATGTTCACCTCAGACCTTTGGCCAAATGCTAAACTATGTATGTATAGAGTGAGACTCTATGTGGCATAATGGTAAACAGCTCCTAGGGGCAGGGAGTTGAGAACTGAACAGAAATTATTGAGGTCATACCGTTTCAACCCTACCTAAGAGGAAAGACCCTGATAAACATCCTATGCATTCACTGATACCCCAGAAAGGCCAAGCTTTAAGGACATGGACCGTACCCTAGGAGTGGGGACTACATACTAGAACTAAGGGAGGAGATGACATATACCCATCCTAACAAAGCTGAAAATGAAGCCTTCATATGTTCAAGGTGATCAGCCAGTAACTTATCTGTCTGCAAGAACAACAACTCCATTATTCAGAGGAATATAATCCAGAATTTCTACAAAATATTATCCACAGTGTTCAGCATACTCATATGAGTACAATCCAAAATTACTAGCTATGTGAAACTGGAAAACACAGTTAATAAAAGCAGGTCCACAGATGATCCAGATGTTGGGATTGCAGAAAAGGACTTTAAAATACGTTAAAGAATTTAGAGGTAAAAGGCGACAGTGAATGAAGAGATGTAACATTAAAAGAAAAAAAGGAAACTAAAAAGAATCAAACAGAAGTTATACAATTAAAAAATACAAGTATCTGAAATGAAAAATCCATTAGATGGATTTAATAGCAGACTGGACACAGAATCAGTGCATCTGAAGATACTATTACTAATTCTCCAAACTGAAGCACAGAAAGAAACAAGAATTAAAAAGTAAATGGAGAAAAAAAGAGAAAGGGAGACACAAAGACCAGATCCTGCAGGCAAGGTCAGATTGTCCAACATACATGTAATTGGAGTCCCAGAAGGAGAAGAGAGAGTGAAGAGGGCAGAAGACTATCTTATGACAGCCAGTAATTTATCAAAATTGGTAAAAGATAACGATCCATAGCTCCAAGAAGCTCAGCAAATCCCAAACAGGATCAATACAAAGATGACCACAATAGGCACATCATCATCAAATCAGTGGAAACCAAAGAAAAAATCATAAAAGCAGCTAGAGGATGAAAGAGACATTCAGGGGAATGACATTGATAATGACAGTTGAATTCATTAGAAACAGTGGAAGTTACAAGAAAACGGAATGCCAGGTATGGGGAAGTCACCAGGAAAAGCATGGTGAACAAGAAGTTTGTCATGAAGAGCTAAGTGCCTAGTTCATTGACAAGATTCTCTTGGGATTTGGTCATCCATCTCTTTAGGTAGAGAGGGAGACACCCTTCCTTACAAGTGGAGATTTCCTTTTAAATGTAAATTTCTCTTACAAAAGCGTCATTATTACTCTGTTTTCAGAGCTTCTTATGTGTCTGCTGTTTCTCAAAATAATCCCTATGTCAAAGAAACATATTTTGTGGTGGCTAATTCTGCTACCCTTCAGTACTTTGGGATGGAAGAATTTAAAACTGAGAAAAAGGCTGTTTTCATGGGAAATACCAAATACTGTACTATATTTTTCCTAACTTCCAGTTTAAGTGTTTCCTAGGACACAAGCCCAGCTCCAGGACTCCAGTTTCATTAGGTGTCAGGAAATCCCTTTTGACAAAAAGTAGAAACAACCCAATGCCCATGAACTGGTGAATGGGTAAATGAAATGTGGTCTGCCTGTGCAATGGAATATGATTCAGCCATGAAAAGGAGTGAAGCTATAACACGAATGGACCGTGAAGACATTATACTAAATTAAAAGAAGTCAGACACAAAAGGCCACATGTTATATGAGTCTATACATATGAAATGTGCAGGACAGATAAATCCATAGGGACATAGAGAACAGCAGTGGCCAGGGCAGTAGGGGGAATGCACGGGGGGGTGAAATGACCGCTGATGGGTGTGGAGCTTCTTTTTGGGGTGACAAAAATGTTCCGGAATCCGACAGTGGTGATGCACAACCCCGTGAACACACTAAACACCACTGAGTTGTACACTTTAAAGGGGTGAATTTATGGTGTGTGAATTATATCTCAATTCTTTAAAAAAGATTGGTAGGAAAAGGAAAGCATTGCAAATGATATCTTGGTTTCACAATAAAACAAGAGATTCTTTTCCAGAAAGAAAAAGAAAATCTTTCAGTTTCTGCAGACTTCTTCAGTCCGCCATCCACCCACCCCGAGAATCTTTTGTCTGCTGCCACCCAATCAGATAAGAGGCCTTCGTTTGCCTTTTAATCTGGAGCCTGGCAGGTAAATTATAATGGAAAGGGGCCCCAAGCGAAGCAGGAGAGGAGTCCAGTCCGTCAGGGATCTGAGCCTCCCACGCTCCATGACTCACTTTACCCAGTCACAGGCTTCCCTTCCTGTTTACCATCTGGGAGAAATAATAAAATGGCACTTGTTTTTTCTTTTCAGCAATAACTTATATAAGCCAAACTTTGCAAACAATGGTTTCCTTAGCAACCTCTGACCCATTCTTGTCAAATACGAAGTGCTCTCCAGTGTGGGACTGTCTTTTTCCAGCCAACAGAAGTCCATTTTGAAATCTCACTTAAAACAGACAAGTTTAGGTTTTCACAAAGGTTAGCCATGGGCAAACGGTCTGCAGAGCGGTCTGGTCTTGTGGGTCTTTGAACGCTGTGACAGATGACCACGCCAGGTGCTCGTGCTTAGAGACCTGTTCTAGAGAAGAGCACGGCCTGGAGCCCAGCTCCCTGCCCCCTCTGTCACTCTCAGCCAGCCTCTCAGCCCAGTCTCCAGTGCGTCCTGCTTGTCTTTCTACTTACCCGTCAACATTTTAGAAAAGACGTGAGTCAACTCACCCAAAGGGTAAGGCGACCAATTTTATCCACACACTGCAGACCAGCTGCCCGCCTTGAACTCTCCGTCCAGACCAGGCTACAGGGGTGTACAGACTGTATGGGGGGACAGGGAGCCTGCTCTCAGAGGCACCCCCACACTTGCCTGAACGCTCTGCTGTCACCATCGTGAGTCTCAATAATTTCTGCATGGGGGCTCCTCCATTTTCATTCTCCCCGGGGCCTGCAAATTATGTAACTCCCCTGCTTCAGGGCCCCTTACTGCAGGTTCTCAGGCAACTGGAGAGACCGGAGTTTCCACAAAACAAGGGGCTGGCAGCCATGGAGCCCCTCCAAACAGGCTCTTCTAGTCCCTAGGGCTAGAATAACCATCTCAGAGCCCCTTCTTAACAGAGCTTTCAACAGCTTGGGGAGCCGCCCCGACTATGTTAATGACTGAAAGCCCACGTCCACAAGAGCACGTCCATTTCCCATAGCTCCAGATTCATAGGAACGAGTGGGTTAGTGCCAAAGGGCTGGGATCCGCTGCATGCACTCTGCTCAAAACTCCTGGGCGGCACCGGGCCCGGGCCGCTCTTGCAGCATTACCGTCAGTGGCCTGTCCTGAGCAGGACAGACCCGACAACGCTTTTCGTCAGTGTGGGAGCACCTCCCAGGGACAGACTGGTGCTGTGTGCAGGGTGGCTGGCGGCGCTCAAAAGGCCAGCTGCATGTGTCTCAGTGGTGATCCACCCACAGCCCAGCGCAGGGAACCCTGGCCTCTGGCCAGCCTAAGTGCGGGCAGCCATTCCCAGCTGTGCTCTGGGATCTGAAAGACTCTTCCTTTCCTGTGAAGCCTCTTTTGGGCTTTCAGAAGGAAGTGGAGACAGAGAGGAAACCGCACACCCGTCTCCCTCTAATAGCAGCGTCACCTCCGGGTGATGCCCCCTCGCGAGAGGGTGTCGGGAGGGGGCGCCACGTGCTGCCTTTCGTCCTGAAACCACGCTGGGGAGGGGAGCGTGTCATTCTCTCATCTCATGCCACCAGCAGCTCTGATGAGGCCCAGTGACTGAGATGCCCAGCAAAGCCGGGCCATGCACACACCGGGTCTCTGACCTTAGGTCAGGCGTTTGTTTCCACGCCTGGCCCAGAGGAGCCGATGGTGTCAGCCAGGGCTGAGCTTCACTCTGCTGACAGAGCTTTCCCTGTTAAGGACGCGGGTGGGGCTGGGCCCAGCCAGCTCATGGGTCCCTGCGCACATTCTCTTACAGAGAAACCCAACGAGGAAGAGAAAGCAGGATCATCAACTTCTGCATTTCTAAAAATAATGGTAAAAGGATGGAAGGACCAAGCACTGTGCTTATAATCAAAGAGTTAGGTTCCTCAGAGAGCACCAAAATATTGTTAGCTGCTTCCTTTTCGTGCCTGCTACCAAACTCTGCCTCCAGAACCTGCAGTTCTGAAGGCTCCATCTGAAGCCAGCACGAATCCCTCCCCTCTGCTATGCCTGACACCCATGCCCCTGCCCTGACCAGGAAGGCTGGGGGCACACCAGGTCCTTGCCGCCCCAGACCGAACTGGCAACACCTGAAGGACCCTCAGATGCGGGCAAGAGCCCTTGGCCTCTTTTATCACTGTGGTGACCACCCGGGGGCCGACTGTGCCCCCTCACACCGGGGAACACTTATGACCCAGGCCCTGCGAAAAGGGTTAAGGGACCTGAGGAGAGGCATGTTGTTCCAATTAGTTATAAACCACCCATGTTGGAACTTGTGCAAAACTGGCCGCTTGCTTTCCCATTACCCGAGAGTCCTCATTCTTCTTTCTTCATTAATAAGTTCACAAGGTTTCCAAGCAAATTGGGTACCAAAGGCCCCTAACTATGGAATAAACAGGATGCTTATGGCGAAATGCCTCCCCCAGAATACTAACACCAAAAGTCTCCTCTTCCATGAACCACGCAATGAGGGAATGGATGGAAATTAACTTCGACCTACCAAACACTCCCTGCCTCGGGCTCATTCACACACACACACCAACAGGGGCAATTACGTCTATGTTGCAATTGGATATACATTTTACTACACACAAACACTTTCTGAAGGATATTTTTCCCACTGACGTTTCTTTCCTATGCCAAGTCTGGTCCAGCCTGCCAGTGGGAGACTGAGATCCCAAGCCAGCGAGCTCAGGCTCCTTAAAGAGCCTTGTCACAAGCCAGAAAGGCAGAGAATGTGGGGAAAGCAGGGGAAATGCCACTGTCACGCCTACGGAGACAAAGCTGGGTACAAGGAAGTGAGAAGAGCATCAACCTATCAGATACGGTTCACGTGACAAGTTTAACAGGTCTTTCTTATTCCCATTTTACAGATGAGGAAACAGAGTCTCAAAGAGGCTGTGTGCCCCACACCACACACAGGGATGTGAAACCATGTTGTCTGTCTCTAGAACCTGCTTTAGCCCTTGCACTGTTGTGTCTGGCAGTCCTTGTAGAGACAAGTCTAAGGTGCCCCCCCATAAGTTTCCCACCCTGGTATATACACACCTTCTCCCAGTCAATCCAACACTAACCTAGGCGTCACTGTGAAGGGAATTCGGAGATACAATTAAAGTCCTAAGTCAGCTGACCTTGAGGTGGATGGACCAGACCTTATCACACGAGCCCTTTAAATTGGGGCCTGGAAGACAGCGGAGGGAATGAGATTAGAAGCACGAGAACTTGACACTTGCTGCTGGAAGACAGAGGGGAATCCATGGCAAGGACTGAGGGTGGCCTCAAGGAGCTAAGAGCAGTCCCTTCCTTACAGCCAGAGAGGGAGTGGGGAGCTCAGCCCTGCCACTGCAAGGAACCGAATTCTGAGCTTACAAATGGATTCTTCCCAAGGCCTCCTAGAGAGAGCTCAGGCCAACACTTTGACTTCGACCCGTGAGGCCTTGAGCAGAGAACCCCACCATGTCAAACAAGCTGTGAAGTTTGTGCCAGTTTGCTGCTGGGCACTATGGTCCACGACCAATGGCCTCTAACACCAGTCCCAGCTGTCACACCCACCAAAGCCTCTGCATCGTCACCTGCCTCTCCAGGCTTCCAAGACGCCAAACGCGGCCAACGCGGCCGTATCGGGGTCCTGCACGCCCGAGAGCACTGTTCCTTCTCTGCAGAAACCACATTAAGTGCAGTGAGGAAAGGGCCGGCCTTGGAATTACAAGATTCTGAGCAAGTCTTGAACCTCTCAGGGCCTCAGTTGTTTCACCTGCTTTCTTAACTGCCGACCTCAGGGCAAGCCAGGCAGCTCTGGACCTGTGCCGCCCAATACCATCTGTAGCCATTAGCCATGTACGGCTGTTCAAATTCAAATAAAATATAGGATGGCTAGTTAAATTTGAATTTCAGATGAGTGGATAATGTTTTAGTATATAACTAAATCCCAAATATTGCATGGGGCATACTTAAATACTAAAAAGTATCTGTTTAACTGAAATTCAAATTTAACTGGGCCTGTATTTTTTTTAGAAAATTCATTTCTCAGAACAGTTTTAGATCGATGGAAAGTGTGTGACAATAGCACGAGTTCCCACGTACCTCACACTCAGCTCCCCCTGTGTTACTATATTAACATCCTACATTAGTCTGACACGTTACACTCAATGGGCCGATGTTAGCAGCTTATTATTTACTAAAAGGCACACTCTATTCAGGTGTCCTTAGTTTTTTCCTACTGTCTTTTTTCTGTTCCAGGATCCCACACTGAGCCATCATGTCTCCTGAGACTCCACCTAATTTAAATAGTCACATGGGGCTACGGGCTGTTGTATTGGTCAGGTGGTCCTGACGGTGATGATTTCGCAGACTCCTTGCTATTGATGACTTGGCAGTCTTTGAGGAATCCTGGGGTTCAGGTCTTTTGTAGCACGTCCCTCAGTCAGTGCCATTCTCATCACATCATACGAAGGCACATGCTTTCACCGGGACTTGTCAGTGTTGTTGACCTGGGTCACCTGGCTGAGGTATTGGTCAGGTTTCTCCACTGGGAAGTTCCTCCCCACTACACCTTTCCGCGGTGCTCTTTGGAGGGAACTCACCCTGCATCGCCCACGCTCAAGGGCTGGGCCCTCCTGCATCTTTACTTACTAAAGCTGCCCTCACCGTGTGTCAAGTACTCAATAGCTCCCCAGACTAGGGGCTACCGTTTGGGACAGCGCAGCCGTCTTCTGGACGTCAAGCTACCCAAACATAGGTCAGTCACGTACCACCCATACTATGGTTCACTTAATATTTTCCTTTAAGTAGACTCACTTTCACAAAAGGAAACTTGGTATCACTACCTTGCATCGCCCTCGGCAGCAGCCCGGCACCGAGCAGGGTCCAGAACAGCCCCAAACAGCCAGTGGATGGTCTAGCCCAGGTCCTTCGTATGAGCTTTTTCCATCCTCTGTTTCTCCTCCTCCTCAGGGAAGCTGGGGGACAAGGGGCCCCCTTGGTCCTGCTCCTAAGGGCTCTTGGGTGCTTCACTTATCCTTCCTCTGGCAAAGGGCTGCTCCTCTGGACTCCAGGGTCCCCTCCAGGGAAGGCAAAGGGCTCAGCAGGCAAGCAGGGCTAGGGCAGCTCTGACTCCTATATCACTTGCCCCCGGGCCAGGAGGCTGTAGGTATGCGGCTGCTACACCTGGTCAGTTATAAGAATCATCTGGAGAGCTTTCTAAACACTTAAGATGGTCCTGAACTCACCTGTGTGGATTCTAATGAAAGGGATGAGTATGATGGAGGTTAAAGGTAGCCCAGATGGGGCTCTGGGAAAGTCTGCCTCCAGAGACAGCAGAGTTGCATACCGAAGACCTGAGTTGACTGACTTTTTAAAACAGGCACTAAACATTTAATGAAAACTCTGGCTCTGCTTTTTCCTCATCTCAATGGATACAGACTTAGGTGCTAACAGGCCCGTCTGAGAAACTCCTTTCATTCTCCGGTTTGCCCAGGAGGAAGGGAACATTGCAGTTTGGTATTTCCAGGTGCTAGAGCCTCACTGTCTCTTCTTTGTTTCTTCTTCTTCATCTTTCTTGCTCACATCATATCTCTGGTCCCTTGGATCAGAGACAGAACTAGACTGCATCCCCTTTGGGTTGCCACCATTGTAGTGTGGTGACAGAATAACTTATTTCCACAGATTCACAGGGAGATTATACCCAGAGTGCCGCCCCCTAGCAGATATGATTGAGATGGTAAGATTTAGATGAGATATTGGACTTTGAGTTGTGTGTGACAGGGTGAAGGTATTTTGCATATTGGGATAGATATGCATCTAAGAGAACGGAGGGCAGGCTGGGTAGGTAGAATGTCCCTCCCCGCTCCCCGCCAAGATGTCCACATCCTAATCCCTGGAACCTATGAATATGTTACCGTGCATGGTGAAAGGGACTTTGCAGATGTGACTGGATTAAGGGCCTTGAGCTGGGCAGATTCTCCTGGTGAGCCCAATTTAATCACGTGAGACAGACTGCAAGCAGGAGAGATGACGAGGCAGAGTGGGAGGTCAGAGCGACATGAAGGGGAAGAAGCCCGTGTCGCACAGGGAGTACCCACGTGTTTTCTGTTCACTGTGCGTGTCTCCAGAGCCTAGAACCCAGCAGGTGCCCAGGATGTGCGTGGCGACAGAGAGGCCAATAAAGTGACATTTTCTGAGCACCTGCTAAGGCTGCAGATTGCAGTCAACAGCCATGTGGACGCTCCTTCACCTCTGACCCCAAATCAACCCTTCGCTACAGATGACAGCAATAAGGTTCAGAGCGGTGTCACCCAATTAATACACAGTAGGCCTGGGGTTCAAATCAGGACCACCGGAAGTCATCTGGTTGCCAAATCCAACACCATCCCCTGCACCCACCCCCAAGATGGCTTGGCCATAATGGGCAACAGTCCCCTGGAGTACAGGAGTCCAGCTGCAAAACTTCACATGGGCCCGTTTTACTCCTTTGCTTCCTTCTACGGTCACTGGCTGTCATCCCATTGCCACCGGCACTGGCCAGCAGGGGGTGCTAGCACCTAGTGTAAAGACCCTGAGCTTCCAGAGCAGGTCTGACTGAGTTTTTCCGTGAAGAGCCACCTCAGAATGAAGGCCCGGGCCACCTCCCCGACAACGTGGGACCCCAGCTGGCCTGAGACCTGTTTCTGCCACAGCCTACTGGCCAGGTGCCCTTAGGCAAAGGACTTCATCCCCTTGGCTGCAGTTTTCACAGCCACAGAGGCACTGACACAGTAAAATGAAGAAACAACATGGGAAAGCTTCTAGCAGTCCCTGGCACGTACCTTTTGGTTGAATTTGCATTCTTTATAAAGAGACGTTTAATGATTCTCATTGGGCTAGAATTTCAGACTCTGCCCAAATCACATATTTTTTTCGTCCTCGGCTCTCTCCTTTCCGTCTAGCCTTTTTCTGTCTTTATCAGGTCATCCCTATCTATACTTCTGAATGCTCCCATTCTAGCAAGCACCCTCAGGCCAGTTATAAAACACCCCAGGTTCTTGGTTCAAAAGGTGCATTTGGGCATGTGCTGGAAGGGTCCCCTTCATTTGAAAACTTGTGTGCCAAGTGTAAATTCAAGAACATTGTGCCTTTGTGTGTATATTTCCTTCCTAAAAACCAGCCATTCACTGAACATTTACTCACTGCCCCTGTAGATTACGCAAGGTCCCATGCTGGGTGGAGAGGGAGAGATAAACAGGACACACTCACATCACTGGAGGCCGCTCTGATGGAGAACAGAGATACGAAGAGAGAGCCTATCTAGAGATCCGTGCTGAGAAAGAGGCTTTAATCTGGTTCCCATGAACCTTCCAGGTACCATCCTGTGAAGGATGAATTATCTCCACTACACAGATTGTCTTCCAAGCCCAAGGTCAGACAGGAAAGGGCAGGACCAGGACTGGAGCCCAGGTGTGGCTAAACGACTCTCTCCTTTATCCTAAGGAGGCGGGGGGCCCTAAAACACGTCCTTGTGCACAGGCTCCAAGATGTCTGCTAAATGTAGGTCATTATGGCTGAAAATGCATTTCCCCCCCTTATTCTTGCAAACAGGCAGCTGTTCAGTGAGTTTGGACCGTGGCCTGAGGTTTAGCAACACCAGCCTAGCAACACAGGCCATTTGGTGGCCCAAGAGATCTTAGGACTATGTCGTCACAGCCGACTCCCCTGGGATTTGAAGACGACTACACAGTGTTTCTTCCAGGATCTTTTTCTCCTCCATCATTAAATTATAACCAAACAGGCCAGGAGACAAAACCTAACTATTTCATGTGGTCATTCCTTCCCCTTCCTGCTTCACCTGATGCAAAAGGTTTTTGCGGTAAAACTTGAGCTTTACAAGAATATGCAACAAAGAATTAGAAACTCAGCGATCCAAAACCAACTAAATGAGGGTTTTCTTTCTTTTTTTCTTCTTCTAATGTAAAGCAGTTCCAAGAAAAGTGAAGTCACAGCCTAGGGTGCTTATTTTCAGTTCTTAGAAAAGAGCCAATTTCAAAAGGGAAGCGGCACTGCCACAGCACACAGCCCGCCCTTGTCTGGCGAGGAGTGCTTGCTGATAAACCGACTTTGATTTGGCACCAGAAAACTAAAACCTCCACCCGAGATGCCTTTTCAGTTGATGATGTCAAGGAGGAAACGCTAGCCGAAACAGTGAGAGTTCTTAATATTCAAGGAAACCACAGCTCAGCTAACATGGTGAGAGCACACTTCCAGCACAGAGCCACTGGGAGCCACTGGCAGGCTGCGGGCACTTGGAAAAACACAGGGCAACACCCCCCCCACACACACATGCACACACACACACACTCCTGAGATCGTTCCCTGCCCAGGCAGCAATACCAGCCCAATTAGCAGTTTTCAATCGGGCATTATTTACCAGAAGTTAGGTGAGGACAAACTGGACAGGATATGGTGCGGGAGGTTCTCAGCAGCCCGGCTCGGTTTCTAGCAGAAAAGCAGGTTTCAGATAAGGGGAGCCTCAGTAGGGCAGATGCAGTGTAAGGTCTTAAGGAGCCACCATACACCCAGCTCAAGGGCTAGCTACTATTGGGAACCCCATAATAATTTGAGAATAAAGCATTAACCTAAGAATCCTGGAACAGAGGTCCAGGGACTACATCAAAATCAAACGTCAATAGAGGAAGAACAGGGTTGCTAGATGGGAGGGGGGGTGGGGCTAAAGGGGAAGGTGAAGGGATTTGAAAGCACAGTCGGTAACCACAAGATGGCCATGGGGATATGAAAGTCAATTTGGGGAATGTAATCAATAATGTTGTAAAGATTTTGTAGGGTGTCCGATGGACACTTGTCTCGTTAGGGAGACCACCTCAGGGATGATGTAGATGCCTGATCACTGCACTGTACACCTGAAGCTGAAGCTGAACAATAATGAATGTCAACTACAATTTTATATATATATATGGTTACAGGAAGTAGAGTACAGCATTAGGAATAGAGACAGTGGAAATGTAATGGTAGTAGATGGGGGAGAGGGGTTATCACTGGGTGAGGCATATAAATGGTAAATGTCTAACTATTTACATTGTTTTGTGCACCTGAAACTAATGAAAAAATGTTTAAAAAAATCAAATGTCAATGTAACCAAAAGCAACTGATCAAAAGCAGTGTAAGGAGACATGAGGACTGAATGTAATGGGGCATCCTGGATGTGATCCTGGAACAGGAAAAAGACATTAGGAAAACAACTGCGAAAGTCTAAATATAGACCTTGGATGATAACATCTCAATATTGGTTTATTAATTGTAACAAATGTGCCCTACAAATGTAAGATGTTAATAATAAAGGAAACTGGATGCGGTATATGAGAATTCTTTGTACTATCTTTGCAATTTTTCTGTGGATCTAAAACTATTTTATGTGTGTGTGTGTGTGTGTGTGTGTGTGTGTGTGTGTGTATTTATTTATTTATTTTTTAGGCAACTGATGAATGTAAAAACTTACTATTCTTCCCAGCAACAATCATTTGGTGCCTACCGTGTGCTTGGCACATGTAAAAGTGATTTAAATGCATCTTCATTTATTCCTCATATCAGTGCTATAGCTGGGTATAATCTACATTTTATAAATGAGGAAAGTAAAGCACAGAGAGGTTAGGTAACTTGCTTACAGTCACACAGCAAGTTTAACAACTGACGAGGGGCTCATATTCAGGTCTATAGGGCTACAAAGCTCCTGAAATAGCTCAGCAACACTACCTGAAAATCCCCAAACTTTGAACATAAACCTGCTTGAAACAAGCTTCAAGTGGTCAACAAACCCAGATCAGTAATAAAAACGATGCATAATTTCCAATTTGCCACACCTTTAAAACAAAAAAAAATGCTATCGTTTAAAAACAGTAAATCCAAAACAGTGACGATACCAAATGCTGGTGAGGATAAACTCATAAACTACTTGACGGGAAAGCAAAATGGTACGGCCACTTTGGAAGATAGTACTATAGACTGAATATGTGTCCCCCCAAAACTCATGTTGAAATGTGGGCCTTTCGAGGTGATCAGATCGAGGGCAGTGCCCTCATGAATGGGATTCGTACCCTTATAAGAGACCCCCGAGCTGCCGTCCCTCTTCTGCCACGTGAGGACACAGTGAGAGGACAGCCGTCTGTGAACCAGGGAGCTACACCCTGAACCTGCCGGCACCTTGAGCATCAACTTCCCAGCCTCCCAAACTGTGAAAACGACATTTCGACTGTTTCAAGTCCCCCCAGTCAACAGCGTTTTATCTCAGCAGCCCAAACAGACTGAGACAGTCGGGCAGTTTCTTCCAAGGCTCACACAGGCTTACCATATGACTACCCACCACTGTGCTCCCAGGCATTTACCCAAGTAAGGTGAAAATATGTCCACAAAACCTGCACACAAATGTTTATAGCACCTCTAGTAATAACTGCCCAAAACTGGAATGAAACCGATATCCTTCAGTAGATGAGTGGGTAAACAAAGCACAGTACATCCATACAATAAGTATTGTTCAGCAATAAAAAAGAAATTGGCTATAAAGCTACAAAAAGACATGGACCAAAAAAAAAAAAAGACATGGAGAAATCTTAAATGTACGAAGGTCTGACAATTAAGTTCATGAACTCATCCTAGAAACAGTGCTACACACCTCACTGCTGAATATCACTATGGTCACCTTCGAAGTGCTCCCCTTGGGAAACTATGCACCGATGCCAGTGCCAAGTCCACCCTTCAAAGCAATTTTGGAACTCTTTCTCTGGAATGGCCATCAGAGCTGTCTTCGTTATTACCCCTGATGTCCTGAATGTCATCAAAATGTCTTCCTTTCAATATTATCTTTATCTTCGGGTAAAGAAAGAAGTCATTGGGGGCCAGATCAGGTGAGTAGGGAGGGTGTTTCAGTCCAGTTATTTGTTTACTGGTTAAAAACTCTTTCACAGACAGTGCCGTGTGAGCTGGTGAGTTGTCGTGATGCAAGAGCCGTGAATTGTTGGCGAAAAGTTCTGAAAAAACTACATACTGTATGAGTCCAACTATATGACACTCTGGAAGAGGCAAAACTATAGAGACAGTAGAACAAAATCAGTGGTTGCCGGGCATGAAGGGGTCGGGAGGGAGGGCTAGGAAGAAAGCATAGGAATTTTAGGGCAGTGCAAGTTCTGGATGATACCGTAATGGCAGATAAATGTAAAGCTCATAGAACTGTACGTCACAAAGAGTAGCCCCGCATGTAAACTACTGACTGCAGTTAATAATAATAATGTATCAATGTTGTCTCATTAATTGTAACAAATGTACACCACCAGTGCAAGATATTACTGATAGGAGAAACCGAGGAAAGGGGTATAGCACATTCTCTGTACTCTCTGCTCTTTTTGTCTATAAAGCTAAAGCTGCTCTAAAAAAAGTCTATTTTAGAAAAACAAACAGCATATCAAACAGTTTATTAGTAGTAGAAAATCAATAATCCAACAAAACTCCATAGCAATGTTGCAACAAAACCCGACTCCCTTGATATTTACAATCTAAGGAAAAATGACAGATGGATAAGCAGCAGAGAGCAGAGACCCAACGTTCACTAAGTCACAACAAAAAAGTCATTCCGTAACAGACATGTAAGAACTCTGTACCAGGAGGATGTGCCCTGGCAGAGTCGCACCAACAGATAACGCCTGGAAGTTGTTCTCAGTCTTGATTTTAGTTTCAACAAGAAGTTGTGTTGCCATTCAAAAGCGTTTCGGCATCTCCCTTCAGTGACAACATCTAAGGGAAACGGACCTTAAAGGGTTGAGTGGCAACTGAAGCAGAAAGAGAGCTCTGTCTCTGAGAGGCCGCTGTACCGTTTGCCTTGCAAACTGGATATGGAAGTTGCTGATGGAGAACTCGCGGGGGCCACGAAGTCGTTCCTCTTTCACGCAGTCCGCTTTCCTGTCCACAGAACCACTTTAATCACCACGGGCAACGACTGAGATTCAAAGTTTGCATCATAAAATAGGGTCGCGGCGGTAATGGAAAAAAAACCATCACTTGTAAAACTTGGAAAATGCAACAAGAGATTTCTGTGTGCTTTAGAGAGAATTAACACACATAAACCAAAACAGACAAAGAGAGAAAGAACACATCTGCTTTTCATCAGCAAACAGTGGTCAAAGCAAAGGGGCAGCAGGGGCTGAGTAAACTGGAGTGTCCCAGCATTTAGAAATCCTACATCTGGACTCCGTGGTGAGCCAACGCAAAGATCTCCGAGAAACTTTTGAGAAATACACATTGAACAATGTCCGTGAAATCCACATGGGACAAGAACCTAAGTCTTTTCAGAATTTTGGTTGTTTTTCACAATACTTCCAACATCATCTAAGGAATATTCCTGTGTAAATCTTCCACTTCCAGTGCCCACATGCTCTCATGGATGGGATTATGGGAAAGATCTGTCATCTTCACAGCTTGGAGGCACGGCTCGGGGCTGCACGCCTGAATCACTCCCATTATCATCACATACTTTCCTAAAAGAAGAAAAGCCCATGGTTATAGTCACGTGGATAGAAAACACAAAAGTGAAACAGAGACCCAGTCCTTCCCAGTCCTTCCGAGGGCTTCACTGTATCAGGGAGGCAAATTGGAGCCATTAGGGAAAAAATGCAGAGTCGACATCAAAAATGCCAAGGAGGTCAAAATATGTATGTTGACAATAAGTTCACCGTTTAACCTGAAGGATAACATCTGTATCTTCTTTGGTGTCTGGTTTTAAAATGTTAAGAAAAATTGCAGCAAGTTTTCATCATGGACAACACGATCATACCCAAGGCTCACATCAGACAGAGTATGAGTGGTCATTGAACAGACCACTCTCGGGCAGGGGCAGAAAACCCAAGCTTTTCTCTTGTCCTTGTTCAATGCCCGAGTACGTGACTGGTCTCTGTGCACAGGACGGGTCTTCTTTCTGCAAAGACCCAAAGCAAATCCAGTTTTCCCTTGATGTTGCCAAAAAAGCTGTGCAAGCAGCAGCACACCCGCCCCCCCATGCTGCCCTATTGTTCCAACTGCCCAGGACCAATCCCTGCCACCTCCCCCTTTATTCCGACTACCAGCCGGGCTCCTGCAGGCAAATCAACAAGAGGGCAGGCTGCCATCGGGATGATCTAATGACATATTAACTGAGACTCTTCCCATTCCCTTGGGGAAGTGGCTCTCCTTGAAAGCAAAACTTGGCAGGTCTTAACTACACAAAACTCAATTGTGTAAAACACCCCAAACACAGCAGGAAGGGCAGGCATGCTGCCAGCCTTCACTGCATGCCCCTGTGAGGCTGCTTTTATCACACTGCTTCCAACAGCAGGGCTCAGTCTGCACAAGGGGCCTAGGGCTCTGACTGAAGGAAGCCAGGCAAGCTAATACCTGACGCTGTGGTTTTCAACTCCTGGTAGGATGCACTTAGGTTTCTCTGAACTCATCCAGATTCTACCTGAACAAGTAACGTGCGGCTCCTCGGTGACAGAGGCTAGCTCTAAAAATAAACTCACCATACCCTCTGAGATGGAACCCTTGGAAAAAGAATGACTACAGACGTAGGAAAGAATGAACAAGCCCAAGGAGATCCCAACCAGGAGAGGATAACAGGAGACGCACTACGAAGACACACACTAGAGGGTTGAGCGCAAAGGTGTGCGTCTTCCTCCCTGAGATCACACAACCTGGTTACCAGCCCCATTCATCTGCCCACACCCTCTCCCCTCAGCGTCTCTCCACTGTCTCCTTCTGTCAGGCCTGCATTTCTGGCCACTTCAATGGCTTCCAGCTGGGCAGCTTTCAGACGCTTCCTCTTTACCACCATCCCCATCCCGCTAAGGCAGTGAGCTTTCTCAAATGCAGCTCCTCCCTCCAGAACCCTCTGACCACAGTGCAATCTACTCCACTGTTTCTCCCCTCTTGCTTTTCAGACTGGGAGCAGCAACCTGAGGGCAGGGGGAGTTCTGACTCAACTCTGCCTATGTAGCACCTGACATTTATGGAGATAAACTGATGGATGTTCCAGAGAAGGACGCACTGCGGGTACGGCACTGACATGACGAACACAGCTAACGGCTATCTGGAAATAGGCAGGGCCTTCTGCAAACAGCTCAGCAGGATGGGAGCCCTCCCACTTTTCACTGCTGCCCCCTATTCTGCCTCAGGCTCCCCAAAGGCACAGGCTCTCTCACCTCCAAGCTTTTCCACATGCTATTCCATTGACCTGGACAATCTCCTGCCGCGGACGTACATAGGGTGACCAACTGTTCTGGTTTTAAAACTGAGACCCCGCCAGTCTCAGGCAGCCAGGGAGCGTTAGTCCCTACAGGAAATTCCAACACATCCCTCAGGGCCACCTCCTCCCTGACCCTGCAAGCCTGGACCACTTGTCCCTTCTCTGCTCTCTCAGCAACATGTGCTCAAGACTAGATACTACTCGGTGTTTTAGTGGCCTGTTTCCTTTCCTGGTTCCCTGCCTGAAGGCAGTGACTAGGCTTTGTCAATCAAGACTTGGTATTAATTAGCAAAAGGAAATGGCACAGCACCTGCCTGCAGGCATTCAGGCCAGTGGGTAAATCAGACAGGTTCACCAATGCCCGTCTGTTCAAATGCTGGTGCCAACCTCGTGCCAGGGCTGGGATCTGACATGGGAGACACCGAGCAGCATGGGTTACATGCTAGGCCAAGGATCAGCGAACGTCTTCTGTAAAGGGCCAGAGAGTAAGTATTTCAGGCTTTGCAGGCCATAGGGTCTCTGTCACAACTAGTCAGGTCTGTAATTACAATGAGAAAACCCCTAGATATCATGTAAATGAATGTGTAGCGATAAAACTTTACTTATGGTAGCTGGTATTTGAATTTCATATACTTTTCACATGTCATGAAATATTACTCAAGTTTTTTCAACCATTTCAAAATGTAAAAACCATTTTTAGTCTGTGGGCCATGTCAAAAGAAGAGGCAGCCTGTAGTTTGCCAACGCTATGCTGGAGAACGCTGCAGCAGAGGAGAGGGAGGCTGAACGACGGGGCAGGGGATGGGACGAGAAGGGAACAGACACAATGGTCACAATTTTTTGAACCCTCACCGTAAGCCAAGAGGTGTGTTAAGGCCATTTTTTTATGTATTGAATGCACACAACAGGCAAGATTTATGAGCCCCTTTTGACACAGGTAGGACAGGTCCAAAAAGGTTAAGAGAAGTACTCCAGGCCACTCAGCTGGAAAGGGGCAGAGCCAGGAATCCAACCGAATGTCTAAGATACAGCTGTTAGACAGTCCCGCTCTCCCTTAGCAGTCTGGCCCAGTGGTTTTCAAAGTGTGGCCCCCAGGCCAGCAGCACCAGAATCACTTCTGAGCTGGTTAGAAATGTAAATTCTCAACCCCATCCTGACCTACAGAAACCACACAAAACAGGAGGGTGGGGCCCAGCCTTCTGAGTTTTCACCAGCCCTGGAGTGTGTCTGCCGCACTTTCCAGTTTGAGTACCACTGATGTAAGAGAGGCAAACAGTGGCCTACAGGCTCAGCAGTTCCAGTTGGGGCTCCCCATTCCTAGGGGTCCCGGAGGGCTTCTGAGACGCTAGGATGAACAGAAGTTTCCTAGTACAATATTTTCCAAAACTTGATGGGGAAAAAAATCACCTATGGGGAGAGGGCTTGTTACAAATACAAATGCTGGGGGTCCCTCCCCTGGAGATTTCGACTAGGATGGCCGGGGGAGTCCTAAGAATCTGTATTTTAAAAATCGGGCTACAGGTCACGCTTATCATCAGTTCAGCTCGGGTGGCGCTTGACGGGTTGGGACAGGAAGGCTCCTGTGGCGGGGGACCTGCACCAGCAAAGGCCCGGAGGTGGGACGGCCTGGCCCCGCCCTGTGCTGTACAAAACGAGGCTGGGCCCCCAGTTCCACTCCGGCCGTTACCTGGGGCGAGGCAGGGCCGCCCGCGCGGCACCCGCTCCAGGCCGCGCACCGAGAAGTACCCGCTCGGGTCCCGCAGCCGCGCCTCTCCGCCGCCCGCCGCCACCACCGTGCCCTGCATCCACACGGCCGTCAGCTCCAGCGGCCCGCGGCCCGTCGCCGCCCGCGACAGCCTCCACGCGCCCGGGCCGCCCTCCGCGTTGCGCTGCAGTTGCTCCGCCAGCACCTTGAGCGGCGGCGACCGCGGCAGCCTTACTGCCGCCGGGCCGCCGCTGGAAAACGAGTCTGTCGCCGCTGCAGCCGCCGCCATTTTTCCCTGCCGCCCTTTTCTCGCTAATTTTGATAGGCAGCGAGGCCCGGCCAGCGGGCACCAATCAGGCGCGCTGGCGGAGTCGGCCATTGGTCGGCGACGGGAGGCGGGGCCGCCCCGCCCAGCGGCGCCGCCCCGCCCAGCGGCGCCCACTAGCCACCAGGAGTGCACGTGAGCACGTAAAATAAACGCCCCCAAGCTAGGAATGCAGGGATGAAAAGAGGATAAATAGAGGGAGGTGAAGAACTCGTGTTTAACGCACCTCAAAATGTGGTGTGCCTGCAAATCACCTAGAGAACGTGAGCATTCATCTTTACAGCCCCTTGCATACCATGTATCCGCGAAAATAAGACCCAGCCGGACTATCAGCTCTAAGGCGTCTTTTGGAGCAGAAATTAATATAAGACCCTCTGAGGTAATGAATACTAGTAAATACTGAAAGGAATAGTAGTAGCATGATGACCCCATGTTTATTGGGAGTGATCAAGAAGACAGAAGGCTGGGAAAAGGGACAGGGACAGCTAGTAAAATTACCCCTTCTTTTATTTCTTTTATTACTATTTTTATTTATTTTATAACAAAATAATTTAAAAGTTAATAAAGAATACATAGGTTACTCTATTTTTCACAAAAGAAATGCACATTCATTAGTGAAAATTTAGAAAAGGAAATCTAAAATAAGAAAACATTGTAAAAATCACTCAGAGATATCCACAGTCAACATTTGGGTGTATTAGCTTCCAGGTTTTAAAAAATGTATGTATATGTAATTTTAATATACAGGTATTGTTTTGTATATTGTTTTCACTTAATAATAAACTAATAAACATCTTTCCATATCAACAAATATTCCCCTGCTTCCTCTTGAATGACTGACTGCATAATATTCCATTTGTCTCCTCACACCTGTCTAACCAATGTCCACAAGTTGGACATTAAGCCTATTTCCAATTGTTCACTTTATAAAATCGCTACTGTGAACCTACTTAGAGACAAATCTTTGTGCACACGTTTCAGATAAATTCCTAGAAATGAAATTGCTTCCTAAAAGTTGGATGTCCAATCAGCAAAATCCACAAATCCTAAACCAATCAATCCTTCAAGTCACAAAATCCTCTTTAGGAGACTGTGCTCCCAGGGCCTCATGCAATCCCAGGCACACAGGGAGTATACCTCAGCAAGCCCTTGGTTTCTATAAAGCAGGTCCTGTCCCAAGAGCTTTGTAGGGAGGATCCCATGGTCTTTACACTCTGTAAGGACTGTTCTACATAGACGAGGAAACTGAGGCCTGGGGAAGCTGGGTGGCTTGCCCACGACCTCTCTGGCAACAGCCTCTGTGGGGTCCTGACCTCTACATCTCAACGCTGAGCTGGAGAGTAACCAGGCTCCTGGACTGAGAAGGGAGCTGGGACATGAACCAAGAGACAATCCTACTTCTTCATGCCCAGTTGTCTTCCCACTAGCCTTCCCCAAGGTACCTAAAGCCAGAGAAGTGAAGAGGAAGGGAGTTGGGTTAAAGGCAGAGGCTCCCAGGCCCCTTTTCTGAGCCTGGGAATTTCCCACCGTTCCCTTGGCCTTCAAATTTGCACACGTGTGAGCGTACACACACACACATACCCTCAAACCCTTATGCCTTGTTGCTGGCAGAGCGATCTTTCCAAAGCACGAGTCTGAGCATATCAACGCCTGGTTTGTAACCTCCCGATGGTGTAGTCCATACATCTGGACTGTGAGCATTCCGGGCAGAGGAACTGCACGTGGAGGGCCCCGAGAGCAGAGCGGGAACAGGAAGCATTAAGCAGACTGCCGGCATTCCAGAACAGCTGGGACGCAGAATGCAAAGGGGAAGTGGGGACGGAGAAGGCTGTACCTACATAACCTCATTTCTCCTCCTCATTTTTCAGGTGACGGAACAGGTTCGGGCCAGTTGAGGCCACATGGCTAGTGAGGGGTAGAGCCGGCTCTCAAAGCCAAGTCCGTCTGACCCCCACCTTCTTACTCCCGGGACCCACACCATCTCCCTGTCCACACGGCTGCTCACCTCCCCTATCACAGGTACCTCCGCACCTTTGCTCGTGCTGCTCTGCCTTACGTGCCTTCCTCCAGTCTCTCCCAGTTGCAACGCAGCCCGGTCACCAAGTACCTGCCTCCCCCAAGACTGCAGCTCTTCAGGGAGCCACGCGTGAGCCATTCTGATCCAAGTTAATCCCATCCTTCCAGACCAGTTTGCTGACACCCCAAATCCAGGGTGCCTCAACCTCAGCCCTGTTGACATTTGGGGCCGATTAGTCCTGTGCTGTGGGGCCGTCCTAGGTGCATGCAGGACGTCGTACAGCACCCCTGGCCTCCACATACTAGATGCCAGTAGCACCTCAAGTTGTGGCATCCCAAAGTGCCAGTGTCCCCAGACACCCCCTGTGGAGAGCCACTGCCCGAATCTACCATACTCACTGCACTCTGTCTTGAACCATCAATACTTGAGTCTGTGTCCGGCTCACCAGCTAGTCCAGGGGTCCAAACTCAGATGCCAACAGCAGCCAGGCAGGTAAGTGGTGTAGCAGTGACGAGCTGGCCTTCGTGCGCCCCAATAAAGAGAGCAATCACACTCAGCCAATGGTTGCCACATGGGGATGTGGGCCCAGTGTTGCCAGATTTGATATTTCAAGACATTTTAAATATATAATCTCCACATGTAAAAAAGTATTGGCAGCATATTCAAGTCTAAGACAAACAAAGGCTGCGTGGACCCGAAAGCCGTCTGTGAGTGACTTCTGGCCCATGGGCGGCCAGTCTGCAAACTCGGTCCCTAAAATTCAAGCTCTCCTGCTTCCCTGGGCGGCTTGTGTGTTTAGTAAAGCACAGCTCCTTGGAACCTCCTGAAAAATATCCAAGGGACTGCTGCATTCCACTAGTCCCAAAGTTGAAAAATTGGTCTTAAATAACTGTCGTGAGCAGACAACTGGGGTGTGTCAACACATGCTGGGTGAGCCTTCCCTCCATGAAAGATGAGCTCTCTCTCCACCTGCCACCCACCCTCCCTCTGTGCCAGAAGCAACCCCTGTACCGCCTTCCTGGGCCCAAGCTTCCCAGGAAGATCAAAGCCTCTTGGAAGGGGATTTCCTGCCACCTGAGGACAAAGGTAAGGCAAGGGGAATTCTGGGACTTGGCCTTACACTCAACCTACCCATTCACCAATTCCCAGGTAAATGTTTCTGGTTGCTGGGAACAAAGATGGAACCCTACCGCCCAAAGCACAGGGGTTTGTTCTGGAAAGATAACCATGCAGTGTCATCTTCAAAACAGCAGTAGTTATTAGCTGAGCCTTTCCTGTGTGCTAAGCACCACCCGTGCTTCAGGTGCTGAGTCTCAGTGACCCCTCAAGGCAACCCTAAAGAGAAAGTGCTTTGCTTAAGCCCATTTCATAGACGAAGAAACTGAGATTTGGAGAGGTGATGTGACATGCCCAACACTGCACAGCTGGTAAGAGGTGGAGCCAGGGATTCTTATCCCCACCTGGAACAAAGGATCCCTCTCAGGTATCTTTCAGTAAACAAGCCCCCAGGTGATGGGGGACTCTTACCCGACCCTGGGTTATCACCAGGGAAGAATTCCCTGGGGACTTTTTTTTTTTAAATACAGGTTCTATCAAACCTTAAAATTTAGTTAATGAGATGCATGCCAAAGTATGCAGGGGTGGGGGATGTAGAAATGTCTACAACTTACTTTGAAATGCAACAAAAAGTAAGGTGGATGGACAGATGGAGAGGAGGACAGGGGAATAGAGATGTGCTAAGGTAAGCTGTTAATTGCAGAACCTAAATGGTGGGCTCCTGGGTGCTCACAGCACAGTTGTTTCAATACCACAATGTCGGGGGTGATTATAGGTTACAGGCCCCCACAGCCTTCCTGCATCAGAGTCTCTGTGAGTAGGACCCTAGAGTGATTCTGAGGCTGGGCCCACTATCACTAAGGACCTCCCCCACCCAGGGACAAGCAGATGTCCTATTCCCTCATTCACAGACCCTCACCAGAAGGCTCAAAAGGTTGCTGGGCAGACTGACACTTCTTGGCTTCCGGCGCTCCTTTATCTTAACTCCACGTCAAAGCATGGGGTCCTCCTTTCCACAGGCCTAGCTATGTAAGCCACAGGTCCAGGCCAGCCCTGGGCTGGGTTCAGGGGACGTGGGTAAGAAGAGGTGGAGTGACATCCCTCAAGGATCAACACTCCAGGACCCTTGCACCAAGGGTAATGCCTACCTTCCTATGCACTCTCAAGGTGGCCAGCCCTACTTCCAGCTTCCTGAAGGAGCCCCTAAGCAGAACCCACTTCTTAGAAGTAAGGGCCACCATTCCAGGCTAACAATAATATTAACAGCGACTGCTTCTCTCACTGCCACTGGCCAGGCACGGTGCCTGCTGCTATATCTATCTGCTCATTTCATTCACAAACAGCTGCCTGGAACCTACCTCCAACCCCACTTTACAGAGGAAGAGACTGGGGCTCAAAAGGCACTAAGACTACAGCATCAAACTCATGTGGCACTGACATAGGGTAGACCTATAGATCAATGGAATGGAATTGAGGGTCCACAAACAAACATATATATCTCCAGTTGCTTTTTGACAAAGGTCAACAGGATCCTTCAATGGGGAAAGAATAGTCTGTTCAACAAATGGTGCTGGAGCAACACACAAAAGAAGGAAGGTGGATCCTACCTCATCCAATATACAAAATGGACCAAAGATGTAAATGTAAAAGCTAAAATTATAAAACGTTAGAAGAAAACATGGGGATAGATCTTCACAATGTACTAGCAGCAAAAGGAAAAATAAATTGGACTTCATCAAAATTAAAAATGTTTGCACATCAAAGGACATTATAAAGAAAGTGAAAAGACAATCAACAGAATTGGAGAAAATATCTGCAAATCCTGTATCTGATGAAAGTCCTGTATTCAGAGTACATAAAGAATACTTGCAACTCAGTAACAAAAAGCAAACAACCCGATTTGGAGAACGTGTACAGGACTTGAACAGAATTTTCGCCAAAGAAGATACACAAATGGTACCTGAATAAGGACATGAAAAGATGCTCTACACCACTAGTCATTAGGGAAATGCAAAACAGCACTAAGCTGGGATTTGAGCCTGGATCTGTCTGACTCCAGAGACCTGAGCTTCCTGGGTCTGCCCCCTTCCTCCCCCAACACAAGTCCACATCCTCTAAGGGCCTGGCCACGGAACTGAAACAGAATCAGATCACCTGTGGGGGAGGGCATGGCCATGGTGGGGCCAGGAGATGAGTCAGTCTCGGTGAAATGTGAAAACATGATGGCCCACATGCTTCAAACAAACAGTCCTGGTCTGTTTGGGGTCACTGCTGGGTCCCCGAACAATGCCTGGGACAGAGTATTTTTTTCAATACATATCTGTTGAATGAATGAATGAATGAATGGCAAGGTTATGATTTGGCAAGTTCTCTGGGAAGCTGGCAGATTGGGCAGGTGTACTGGAGGCAGCACCTGCCAGGGAGTGGGGGAAGCAGGAGAAGCAGGGGGAGGAGCCAAAGTGGGACGCCATCCCCCCCATAAGTTCTGGATCTGCAACAGCCCTGCAGAAGGGTCCATCTGGGGGAAAGAGGGACCCTTCTGTACTCCATGTTGCCTTTGTACTCCATGTTGACCAGTCACTGGAGGCTGGGGTGTGACTTGGGGGCCATTCCCAGAGGGGGACTCGGCTGGGAGCCCTCAACCACCAACTCTCCCAGCAGCTGGGGAGTGAGCACCTCAGTCAGACTGTGTATTGGATCCAGGCACACACCATGGTGGCCCTACGGCAGGCACTTTGTCTTCTCCCTCCCCACTGCTCAGTTTAGCTCAGCTGCATTTAGTTCCCACCAACATGCATTCGTTCATTCAATAGGCGTTAACAGGCACCCACTCTGTGGCAGGCCCTGGGCTGGCCCTGGGGCCCTAGAGACTTACAAGGCAGACCCAGCTCCTGCCCAAAAGGAGCAACTGTCACGTGGGGGGACAGACACAGCAACGGACACCATGAGGTCACCTCTCTGCCTTCACCTCTGCCCCTCTCGCTCCACTCCAACCACACTTGCCTCAAACACAGCAGGCACCCTCCAGCCTCAGGACCTTTGCACATTCCAAGTCTTTGACATCCACTGTGTATTTGACACTGACAGCCCATCTCATACTGGCCTCAGTTCAATTGCTCAGTCGCCTCATGTGGCTTGTGCTACCGTGTTAGTGCAGCTCTGAGTGGTGGAACGCAGGGCCCTCTCAGCTGCTGGCTACATGGCCCTGGGCGACTCACCCACATTGTCCTTGACTTTTCAGTAAACCACAGACGACTGAGAAGGAGCTCGACGCTGTCTCTGGCAGATCTGTGAATGCCCTGATCGCCCCAAACTGGAGACAATGTCAATATTATTCAACAGGTGAATGGAGAAGCAAACTGGGGTCCATCCACACCATGAAATACTACTCAGTAAGACAAAGGTCAGACAGTGGACAAACGATGGATGCAGCAACTTGAATGACCCTCACGGACATCAGGCTGGGCAAAAGAAGCCAGACTCAAAAGTTCACTGAGGTGGGCCGGCCCGGTGGCTCAGGCGGTTAGAGCTCTGTGCTCCTAACTCCGAAGGCTGCCGGTTCGATTCCCACATGGGCCAGCGGGCTCTCAACCACAAGGTTGCCGGTTCAATTCCTTGAGTCCCGCAAGGGATGGTGGGCTGTGCCCCTTGCAACTAGGAAACCGGCAACTGGACCTGGAGCTGAGCTGCGCCCTCCACAAGTAAGACTGAAAGGACAACAACTTGACTTGGAAAAAAGTCCTGGAAGTACACACTGTTCTCCAATAAAAGTCCTGTTCCCCTTCCCCAATAAAAAAAAAAAAAAAAAAGTCCATTAAAAAAAAGTTCACAGAGGGTGGCTGGTTGGCTCCGTGGTTAGAGCGTAGTGCTCGTAACACCGAGGTCGCCGGTTCGAGTCCCACATGGGTCAGTGAGCTGCGCCCCCCCCCCAAAAAAAAATAGATTGAAAAAGTGACTTGATGACATCCTGGAGAAACACACTGTTCCCCAACTGAAATAAAAAAAGTTCACATACTGGAGAATTCCATTTATATGACATCCTGCAGTGACTAAAACCATAGGGACAGAAAACAGAGCAGTGACTGCTAGGGACTGGGAGAGGTCGGGGAGGCTCGCTACCAAGGGCAGTAGGAAGGCACTTTCGGGGGTGATGGAATTACTTCGTGTCCTGGTTGTGGTGGTAGTTACGTAAATGTCTACCCGTGTTAAAATTCACAGAACTGTACACAAACACACACACACACAGCCAAAGCAGAATCCCAGCCCCAAGCTACGTGACTCCAGGCAAATGGCAGCAGGCTGCCTATTGTCACTGGCTGTGACCCAGCGGAAAAACACCATTTCCTTTTTCAGGGGGCTCAGCCCAGAGACCCAAGAAAGTCCAACAGTGTATACATTAAAGTTGAAAGAGTTCTGGGGAGTGGGGAGCGGGGAATGGCTGCTTAATGGGTACAGTGCCTCCTTCTGGACTGATGAGAATGCTCTGGCACTAGATGGAGGTGGCGGTTGTCTAACACTGTGAATGGACATTTGAAAATGGTTAATGTGTGAATTTCACCTTTATGTATTGTTTTTAAAGGTTCAAACCAGAAAAGAAAAGTGTCCAGGGATAACTCTGCCCTTAATCTACCCCCAAGGACCCCAGGCCTCAGAGAGGTTAAGTAACTTGCCCAAGGCCACAGAGCAAATAGGAAGCCGACCCTGAAAGTCTGCCTCCAAAGCTTGAGTCCTTTCCATTGGGTGTATGTGATAAAATGGGTTTAATATCACCAAAATAACTGACTGGTTATTATTACCTGGAATGTCTGGCCGACTGTTTCTTCTCTGCCATAGAACACCTCGGATCGGTGTACGTGTGGCTTCAAAGAACACCTTTTCCAAACAGAAACTGGGGACAGGTTCCAATCCAGGATTCCTTTCCCCCTCAGCAGTGTGACCTGATTTATCTTCCAAGGGTATAAACAAGAAAACTGGGCCAACTTATTATAACTGTAATGGATCCCTTTTCTTGAAATGATGACAGTTCTTTGAAAGTGGAACTGTTCTAGAAAATTGAGACTAAGCATTACCGTGCATGTTTGCACAGAAAGAAAGAAAGCCTTTTGAGCAAGGCGCTGAATAGGAATGCCTTATTTCATGGGGCAGAAAGGAAAAGTGGGGGGCGCAGGGTATTGAAAGAAAGAACAGCAGGTGCATTCTCCTGGCGGGTGTTGAGCGGGGTTAGGCTGGGGGGCCAGAGGAATGGACAGGAGGACCACCTGTCAGAGCCTCAAAGCTATTTCTCTAAACCGGAATGCCCCAACTGCCAGAAAAGGGTAGTTTCTTAACTATGCTGAGACTGAGGTTTCCTTGGGGGGGCATGACCCTCACCGTAGGTTCACTGAGGCATACAGCACTGCTGCTCAGGCAATGTCTTCTGAAGGACTCAAAAACCTCAGCTTTGCACAACAGAGACATATTTGAGTGAACCCAGCTGGGGACAGAGGAAGTGTGAGTCAAGCCCAGAGGTCCTTAACAAAAGACTGCATCGGGTGCTTCAGTGGCTGGGCTGGGAGACAGTTTGCAGGAGCCTGGGGCTGGGGTCTGGGTGCCAACCCCCAAGCTGTTCTCAGGAGCCTGTGCACGAGACTGGCTACAGAGGGTCTGGACAGTGCCAACCTGGGAGCTCGCAGGAAGGCCCTTGTGCCCAAGTACCAGGACAGGGAGTTTGGGGGAGCGGGAGGGAACCAGGCTCCAGGATGGTGGCCAAGAGAGCTCTTGGATGAGAGCTCTTGGAGAAGATCCCTGGCTGTGTGTAAGTGTTCCTTCTGCACCACACCACCACCTTGCCAGGGAGGTGTGATGTAGCCCCATTTTACAGAGAGAAAGACTGAGTCTGATCTTTGATTCATTTCTTCATTCAACAAGTATTAACCGAATGCCTGATGTGTGTCAGACCCTGGGATGCAGTAGTGAACAAAGAACCCAAGGCTCCTGATTTTATGAAGTTTATAGTTTGGTGAGGGGCAAGGAGAGAGAGAAACTTTTTTGGGTGAGGTGTATGCACATAAAGGAAGCAGGAGGGGTGGAGATTGGGTCTTTCTGCAGAAAGGATCTGTCAGTGATCCGGGGAAGGGCACTGTCCAGGTAGAAGGAACAGCAGATGCAAAGGCCCTGGGGTGGGAGTGATCGTGTGTATCTGAGGACCGGAAGGCCTAGTGTCGGTAGGTGTAGTGAGTGACGGGGCAGTAGGTGGTGAGGTCCAGAGGTAGGTGAGGGGCTGATCAGGCAGAGATTCACGCTTTGTTCGCAATGTGACAGGGATTCTCTGTGGTCGGGGGACAGGAGAAAGAGAGATACGCTCTGGGTTTCGTTTTGAGTAGAAACTCCTGGCTGCTGTGTGGAAAATGGACTGTGGGGCAGAGAAGCAGGAAGACCAGCCTGGAGGCCGTGACTACAGTAACTGGACATGGCTGAGGCCTGGAACAGATGAGGACAAGGGGCTGGTTTCAGTCCACCCCCCTGGTGGCCTGAGAAGGGGTGACAAAGAGGAGTCAAGGATGATGCCCCAGTTTGGGATCTGAGCCACCGGCGGATGCGGGTGCCCTTCACTGATACCAGGGTGATGTGAGCAAGGTCACTCCCTCACCCAGAAAGACAGCCAGTGGGGACATTCCCGCCAGCGTCACCAGCACCTCTGCCTCCTGCCGCTTGCTTCTCTGCCTGACCTCACGCTGCTCCCCAAGGCGCAGAGCTCGTCCCACCTTCACATCTGTGCTCACTCTGGTCCTCCTGCCAGTGGGCCTTCATTGCCCGCTGGGCTGAGGGGCAGCCCCACCCCCAGCAGGGATGCCTCTGAAGGGCACTGGAGGGTGGCAGCTCTAAAGCCAGCACCTGCTTGATCCAAATTCCTACTTGCCCACCTCCGAGCATGTGATCCTGAGCAAATTCCTTAATAGGACTCAATTTTGTCATCTGCAAAATGGGACTGAAAATATAAGTGTTGACCACATGGGGGTAGTTGCAGGATTAAAGAAGGAGCTCTCACTCATTTAGCTCCTAGAACATAAGAAATGTCAACAACAGTTAGCCAGTGTTATTTCCCAGTGGAACGGAAACGGCATGGGGAAGCAGCCGCTCTCTGCTATTTCCATGCTCAGACTTCCCCAGGTGTGTGAGAAGGCTGGGCCCACCACAGGATGTCCCCTCCATGGCCCAGTCTCCATGTCTCACCCTCATGGCACACTTATGATTGCCTGCGTGCAGCTCAGCCGTGCTGCCTGCACGGAGGACTCCCCCCTTGCCCACACCCATTTGACAGGAGGGGAAACAGAGGCCCAGGCTCACACAGCTGGGTATGCTGTGGGTGGATTCCTTCGTGAGTCTTTCTCTCTGGCCAGTTGGCCCTGATGACCGCTGAGATGGGTCCCCAAGACGCACTCATGTTTCCTGAGGCAGCTCTGCCCTTGCCAGCCCCGGTAGAGCATGACTTCCCTCAGGCTTCAAGCCACAGAGGCCACAGCCCCTGCAGCTGGCAGTGGGGCCAGATGCCCTGCCTTCATTTACATGCCCTCCGCAACGTGCAGCCAGAGGAGCGAGAAGGGGAAGCCGCAGGTCAGACCACGCCGAGGTCACAGCGCCCACCGCCCTGCTGTGCAGTCTGCTGGAAACTAGACCATGAGGTTTACAGGAATCAGGGCCCCTAAGCAGCACCGAATATGAAAGCAAAACTCACACACACACACATGCACACACAGTAGGTACACAGAGGTACACACATGGGTGTGCACGCGTACACAGGCACATACACGGAGGCCCACAAGGCACACACTCGTACATACACAAGCAAGGCACAAACGCTCCTCTCCCTATAAACTCCCGCGTCCCAAATGGCCAACGCTCACCACCCCCCACCCACCAGGAAGCCCCCAGAAATCACAGCTGTCAGAAGGGCGGGGACCTGGGTTAGGGTCCTGACTGTCCCTACTGGCTGGGTGCCTTCCAGGAAGGATGTAACCTCTCTGGACCTCAGTCTGCCTGGGTACTAAAGTGGACGGAATTCTAACACTAACAACCTACATCCCTGCGAGGGGTCGCATGGCCAGCCAAGCAGTACTAGGTGCTCAGTAAAAGCTCATTGAAGGAATGAAAACAAATTCACGACAGATTGAGGGCCTGCCATGTTTACAGCAGAACCGAGGAATGCTCACAGGAGCCCAGGTGGTGAGAGGGTTCTCATCCTACAGAAGAGGAAACTGAGGTCCCAAGGGTAATGTCTGAGTCACTAAGGTCTGCACCGGAGCCCACATCTCCCGACCCCAGCCCAGCCTGTCTGGACAGGGAGGCCAGGCCAGGCCTGAACCCACCAGGGAAGGCTCCCCGCCCTACCACGCTCCCCACAGGTTCTGGAAAGGTCCCTGGCCAGCTGGTGTCAGGGGCCACCGAGCAGGAGACCTGGGGCTGCATGGTGGGGGCTGAGGTGAGGACAGAGAGGCCCAGAGAGCCGGGGACTTGCTCAGGGTCACCAAGCATATCAGTGTCCTAGGATTGCTATAGCAAATTACCACACACAGGTGGCTTAAAACCACAGAAATTTCTTCTCTCCGGCGCTGGAGGCCAGAAGTTTGACATCCTGGAGTCAGCAGGACCACACCCCCTCTGGCGGGGGGCTCGGGGAGAATCCCTCCTTGCCTCTTCCAGCTTTTAGTGGTTCAGTGCCTCCTTGGGCTTGGAGCAGCACGACTCCAGTTCCTGCCTCCATCTTCACCTGGCCTCCACCCCCACGTTTGTGTGTCTAAAATCTCCTTCTGACTTTCTCTTAGAAGGACATCTATCACTGAGTTTATGGCTCACCCTAAACCCAGACGTTCTCATCTCAAGATCCATAACTTAATTTCATCTGCAAAGACCTTTTTTCCCAAATAATGTCACAGGTTCTGGGGGTTAGGATGTCAACCTATCTTTTGGGGGACGATTATTGAACCCACTGCTCCAGGTAAGCCAGGCAGAGCTCTTCCCGCACCCAGCCCTGAGCTAGGGTGTCATTAGCAAGACCACGGTTGGGACAAGAGACAGACTGTGGAGCTTCCTGGCATGGCTTGGAATCTTGACCTGGTCTCTTATTTGCTGTGGGACCTCAGGCAAGTAAGTCACCCTCTCTGTGCCTCGGTTTCTTCACTTATAACACGAGGACAAGACAATCCTTAGCTTGTAATGGACACTAAGTGAGTTGCCAGATGTAAAGACTCGGAACGGTGCCTGCCTGGAACCTAGACAGCTCTCAGTAATAGTTTGATAAATAAATCCATAAAATTTTTTCTGGCACTGAATGCTCAGGAAATGTTAACTATTGTCTCAGGGTGGCTGGTAAAAAGGATTCCTCACCAAGGCTCCCTGGGTTTGTCTCCTCATTCCACGCCACACTGCAGCGAGGCAGAGAAGGTCACAATTGTCTCCCTTGTCAAGTGGGAACACTCAACCCAGGTGTGTGTGTGGTGGTGGGGGCAGCCCCAAACTTGGTGTCCTGGCGCAGGTTGAGGGTCCCATGTGCAGATTTTCAGACCATGTCTGACCCCCAACCCCCTCTTCAAAGCAAAGAGAGAAAAGCAGGTGTTCCATTAGCTACAGGGAACCTGGGGAATAGTGGACAAAGAGCAGTGGTTCTCAGCGGTGGTCCCAGGCACAGCATCAATGTTACCTGGGGGCTTGCTAGGGATGCACGGTCTTGGGCCACCCAGAGTTATGGAGCGCCAGGGCAGCTCTCCAGGTGTCACTGTATGTGCTGAAGTCCGTGGACCACTGGCCTAGGGGTGCAAAGTGCAGACAGGAAGCCAGACCCCTGGGCTGCAATACTGGATCTGCCACCTAACAGCTCTGTGGCCTTGCCACATCACTTCATGTCCCCGGGCACCCACTTGCCAACGGCAAATGGCGGTAACCATCCAATCCTGGCCTGAGGCTGCACCAAGGTCTCAGTGAGCTCATACCTGGCCTGGTACAGGGGCTCACGGAAATCATTCCATTGTAGGGACTGGCTTGCATCTGACAGTGTGAATTTCTGCGTGTGTGCATTAATAGCCTTCCTTGCAGGAAGGGGTGAAAACTGTAGATATTAGCTGGCTTCTTTTTTCCTCACGCCAGACGGGTAATGTGGCGATGTCGTAACAAGATGTGAGGGAGGCACACGTCACATAAGAGCATGAACACCCCGTCATCACACTTATGAACTACAAAAGGATCATAGTTGGTTTCTTTAAAACTCCATACTTGGTAAATGTTTAAAGTTGGTAGGGAGGTAACTCCATCCATCAAGTCTACTGATCCTTGAAATCCTAAAATCAGGGAATCTGTGCTTTAAGGTCAGAGGTCACTGAAACTCTTTTACATGTGGGTAAACCGAGGCTCCCTGACCACTTTCTGGGAACTGAGATGGTGCCAGGAACTTGTTCTGGGCCCCTCCCAGAGCGCCATCACCACAGAAGTAACCCTTAGCTTCCATGGAAACTTCACTGATCTGCCCCTGCCAAGTAAACAGGAATGGGCCATTCCTAGGCTCCTGAATTTCCTGAGACCCTCACCTGGGCAGAGGGCACCCACAGGGAGCCAGGGCACGGTAGGTCTTGGGTCTGAGAAATGGCAGCCTGCTCTGCAGAGGGGAAACACCCATTTCACATCTGAGAAAACTAAGGCCGAGGTCACAAAGCCGCTAAAGGCACAGCAAGGATTCAAACCCAGGTGTACTGAACCTCCAATCCCAAGAGATTTATAGGTTTGGGGGGCCTGTGTGCATCCCTGCTGCCACTCTCCAAACCCCCAGCCTGACCTGAGCAGGCCCTACCCTCCATCTGTCTCCAGCAGCCTAGGTTTGGAGGTGCTGACGAGGAAGTCAAACAGAGGGGCAGACCTCAGCAGGTTCACTGTCTGCCACAGGAGGGACTGTGGGGCCCCTCAGCCCACTTGATTCCCAGGCGGGTCATACCAACATAGCTTCCCGGACACCAGACTGAGCACCAGACCCCGGACCCTGAGACTGAAGGGCGGGCCTGCCAACTGATTCTGTTCCGGAGCCTCTCAGGCCTCAGCAGACAGGCAGGGAGCTGGGAGCTTCCCGGCATCACCAATGGGCCTGATGGCCTTCGAGGAGGGGCAGGGGCGTGGGTGACTCTGTGGACATCAGGTGGGCAGTTACTGGACACTTACTATGCGTGGAAAATTCTCAGGGCTCCACTTTTGTTTGCTCATTTCACCCTCACAAACAACCCAAGGAGACCAAGGCACAGAGAGGTTACGTGGAGGCCCATGGCCACACAGCAAATCCTCACACACCAGTTCAGCACCGCTCAGCTCCTCGGCCCTGGGGGACCAGGAACTCACTGAGGAAATAAAGGAATAGAGTGAGACAGTGGGGGCAGGCGGGTGAGGGAAGGGGCCAGGTAGTGTCGGGGGGCAGCCGAGGGCAGGAAGCAGGTGCCGCGGGCAGAGGCCACTCACAGAAGGGCCCACGGGTCACCAACAGCAAGGGAGGAAGGGACAGCAGAAGGATGGGCTGCACCGAGCAAAGGAGGGCCCTTCCGGAAGGTGGGACAGGAGTTATCAGCGGCCTTAACACGATGCACTCCCTTTGAAGCAGTAATCCCACTTCTTGGAACCTCACCTGAGGAAATCTCCCCTCCTCCCTCCTGAGGGCCAGACAACAAAGCTGGTGGCTTTGCCTCTAGGCCCACACGCATTTCCTCAGAAAGGAGAGGCTGGTCGGGGTATGGGGAACTCCCACCCCAGCACCTGGGGGGGAGGAGGGGGTTCTGTGGAGGGGGTACAGAGAAGATGGGGTGGTGGGAGAGTAAGGCCGAGGGCGGAGGGGCACTGGGGGGGCCCGGCCTGCGGGACGGTTCATTAACCATTCTGAGTTCCTCTCCAGACCATTCTGGATCTCTTCCTCAATGTTATTTAATATCGTTTAATTCTCTGGCCATGGAACACCCAAAATCGGGTGTGTGTGTGTCTGTGTGTCTGTGTGTGATCTTTTCTATCATGGTATAACCCACATACAGTAAAGTGCACTCATCTGAAGTGTACAGCTCGATGAACACATGTGCACATGCGTGTAAGCTGTGCCCCTGACGAAGGGCCCTGGCTACTCAAAGTTTGGCTCACCACAGGAGAGCAGCCCCCACCTCCAGGGAGCCTGTTGGACATGCAGAACTGCAGGCCCTACCAGCGCCTCATGGGTCAGAATCTGCCTTCCACTGAACAAGACCCCACAGGATTTGTGCCCGGGGCTGGAAGCTGACTCTGTCACCCAGACCTGGCACTTGGAGGCCCAGCATGTCACGACTCCCCACAGAGCCTTTCCAATTCAGGAGAGGAAGGGGGTCACAGAGCAGGTGACTAACTGGTCCAGGAACCAGACACCCCAACCAGGCCTCTTACCCTGGACTTTGCTACTCTATGCCTCAACTTACCCATCTGCAATAGATCTCGGCCCAACCTGCCTCCCGTAGCAGTGGGAACCTTCATACAATGGGACCTTGTGACACACCTGGTACTTTCATAAGCATTTCCACGCACTGCCTCATTTAAGCCACCCAAAAAGCTTGTAAGGCAGGAACTATTATCATATTAATATCAATAGTAATTAATATCAACACCTCATCAATATGAAGAGGAGCATCAATAATGCGTCACCTTACAAGAAAGAAAACCACAGCTCGGGGAGGTGGAGTGACTTGCCCGAGAGCTACAAAGTGGGTCCGCCCAGATCTGAACCCAGACTGAGTCTAAAGCCATAACTGATTTTAACCTCAATCTCTCAGAAAATGAGCAACATAGATGTCCCTCCAGCAAGATGGTTTAGGAAAGAAAGCTTCTTTTCTTTCTTCCTTAAAAGAAAAACAACAGTAGTAATGCATGCACACGATTTAAACAAAAATTCAAAGCATCCAAAGGCTTTGCAGAAAAAACATCAGCTTCCTTCCCACTCCATCCCCAGCCTCCCCTGGAGCCAAGCTCTGTGATGGATTTCTTGTGCGCCTTTTCAAAGAGAGGCTCTGCAGGTACCCGCACATGGAAATCGTCCTGTTGTTCTCACTTAGACAAATGGGGGCATATTTTACATCCAGACCTGCCCTGGCTTTTATCACCTTGCACTTTGTCTCCCTATATGCCGTAACTGGCATTGCCACTTCCAGACTGCTGGGCACACAGGTTGTTTCCAACCTTTTACGACCACAGCATTGCTGTGCCAAATTACTTTACTCGGGTTCTTTTGTGCTCCTGCAAGCATTTCTGCAGGATGCCTCCCAGAGCCGGACCCACCCAGTCCTGGTATATGTGGTTTTGACTTCGGCAGATACAAGGGGCATTTCTTATCTGGCAGCCTTGGATGGCACTCAATATTCTTGGCGCCTCTTGTGCCCAGATCCTGGGTGGGGGCTGAGAGGAGGGGCTCAAGGGAGGGAATGTGAGAGCTTTCCAAGAAACTGAAAGTGGAACCAGAGAGAAGTGAGGGCAGAGCTAAGGACCTGGCCGTGCAGCTACTTCTCCAGAGATAAGGGTCAGGCACCTCCCTTTCTCTGAAGGTCCTGGGGTAACAACTCTGACCCCCACCCCCACCCCACTCACACACCTCGAAGCCTCTCAGACTTGAGCTTTGCCTTAGACCAGGACTGGAAGGCAGCAGAAGCCTTTCCATGTGTTCACTTAAACAATAGTTATATGGCACCATGTGTCAGGCCACGTGGGTCTCAACCTCCCGGAGGCCAGGCCGAGCCTTACTTGTTAATTTCCTAACTATTTACTGAGGGCTAGCTCGGTGCCAGGGACTGTTTTAAGCACAGGACAGGCATTAAGTCACTTAATCCTTGAAAACATACTATAAGGGGGTATGGTTATGCCCATTTTATAGATGAGAAACCTGAGGCCAGATAGGTTAAGAACCACATCCAGAAGACATAGCTAATGAGGAGCAAAACCCATGTCAACATTAACTATGGGCGGTGGTTCCGGCATCCCCTGGGGGGCTTGTTAAAACATGCTATGTCCCCCCCACCCCGCCCCAGAGTTCCTGATCCTGTAGGTGTGAGGTGGGACCTCAGGTGCTGCATTCCTAACAAGATCCAGGTGACGCTATGCTGTGGGTCAGGAAGCACACTGTGAAAACTGCTGCTATAAGCTATCTGGAACGTTCTCAAAGCAGGCCCATTAGTGGTGGTCATAAGGATCCCTTACTGGACGAGAGCTAGTCATCAAGCCCTCAGCCCCTGGATTCTTCACAAAAGGTCTCATGCAACAAACCCACCGGAAGGCACATCATGAGAAAGACAAGAGCAGGTGCAGCGAGCGTGGGGTACCGCTGGGCCTCCCTGGCAGCTGCTGGGAATGTGAGCTGGTAAGACCTTGCAGAGACCCGTTTGGCAGCGTTCACTGAGGCTGGCCGCGCAAACGGCCTATGACCTCACAATCCCCCTTCCGAGTACCTGCCCATGAGAAATGCAGTCGCACGGGCGCCAAAGACAGGTACAAGTACGCTCAGATCAGCGCTGTTCCTAACAGCCCAAACTGGAAACAGCTCGTCAATAACAAAACGGATAAATAAGTTGTGGTCTATTCATACAACAGAATATTATGCAGCGACGAGAATGAATGAGTACGACTGCAAACATCAACAGAGTGAGCAGACGGTGTTCAGATAAAGAAGCCAGACACGAAAGAGGACACACGGCAAGACTGTATCTATGACATCGAGAACAAGGAAAAGACTCTCTGGAGACAGTCTGATCACCAAGGTCACGCCGCCAGGAGCGGTGTTGAAGGGGCGGGGCCTGCAGGAACCTCTGGGAGCTGCGTTCTCTCTCACAGTCTGGAGAGGCGCCACACAAGTGTGTCACATGGGAATCCCATCGGCGATTTGGCCACTCTACTTACCTATATGTTATACCACCATAATTTCTTTTATTTTTAATTGTAGTAAAATACACATAACATGAAATGTATCATCTTCACCATTTTTAAGTGCACAGTTCAGTCCTGGTAAGTAGATTCACACTGTTGTTTATCTAATCTGCAGAACTCTTTTCCTCTTGCAAAACCGAAACTCTGAATCTATTAAACAGTAATAGATTCCCCACCCCTCCAGGCCCTGGCAACCACCATTCATTCCACTCTCTGTCTCTATGATTTCGACTGTTCTAGGTACCTTATAAATAACTGTCCTCTTGTGACTGGCGTCTTTCACCTAGCATCATGTCCTCAAGAGTCAGCCATGTTGTAAGATGTGTCAGAACTGCCTTCCTTTTTAAATCTGAGCAATATTCTGTTGGATGGATATACAGTAGTTCCCCGCCCCCATCCCTGGGGCATATGTTGAAGACCCCAGCGGACGCCTGAAACCACAGATAATATCGAACCCTACATATACTATTTCTCCCCATACATACATGCCTATGGTAAAGTTTAATTTACAAATTAAGCCCAGTAACTAACAACAAAAGAAACCATGATGATATTATACTGTAATGAAAGTTACATGAATGTGGTCTCTCTTTCTCAAAATAAATATCGTACTGTACGGCACTCACCCTGCTCCTGACGATGTGCTAACCGCAGGTAAGGAAAACCACAGAGAGCAAAGCCTCAGCTCAGCGGGCTTACTGTACTCCATTCTGCTTATCCATTCACCTGTCCGACGGGCACTGCGTTGCTGTGTTGCTTCCCTTTTGGTTATTGGTTACCGTGAACAATGCTGCTGTGAACATGAGTCTGCAAAAGCAAAATGTTGTTTCACTATTTCTCTCTCTCTCTCTCTCTATCTCTCTCTCGCTCTCTCTTTCTCTCTCACACACACACACACACACACACGAGGAGGGGGCAGGACAGAGGTTCCAAAGCTGAGTTCTGGAATCAGATTGGCCTGGAGAGCCAGCCAGGCACTGACTAGCTGTGTGACCTTGGGCCAGACACTTTCCCTCTCTGAGCCTTGTGTCCTGGTCTTTATGGTGTGAAAAGTGGAGGGCACTTAGCCCTGAAGTAGCACAGAGGAGGTACTGGATTAGATCAGTGTTAGCCACTGTCATTATTACCATCATCACCCCCACACTCAGTTCCCCCAGACTCCAGGGAGAGTTTTGACCTCCCCAGGGCAGTCATTCCACAGAGTGGGGCAGCAGCCAGGATGATCCCAAGGACTCCAAAGCAATCCGCAATGCAAAGGCCGCCCACTTTCCCCAAAGGCCAGTGGCATTCCATTCCGGGATCCAACCTGATCAGCAGGGTGAAGGGTCTCTGACCAGCGACTGAGTGAGTTAATGGGGGGCTCCCAGTGCGGGCAGTTTGAACTCGTTTCTTCCCCTCCAGTTCTTCATGCTTCCTTACCACCAGGCTGATCTCTCACCAGTTAACACGCCCGGGGCCCAGGGGTCGCTGACCCCCTGAAATCGTGGCAGAATGCAGAGTGCATATTTTGGGCAGAGGGTCAGTCATGGCATGAGTGGCTCGTCCAAGGACCCCTGTGCCCCTTGAACACACACCGCTATCTTTAACTAAGGAGTTTAGTGAAACTCAGAGGTCTATTAAAATCCGCATTCCCAGCCACCATGCTAGTCTACAGCATGGGATTCAGTGGGGGGCCGGGAACCTGCATTTTGATAAGACCGCGGGAGGGCCCACAGTCCACACTTTAAGCTACCCTGTGCCCACCTCACCCCAGCTTTCTCTGCCGCTGGGGGCCGGTGAGGGGCCGGGACCTCCTTGCTTCTCAGCCCAGCTCTGTGGTTCGCAACAGGGGTGAGAAGTTCTTCTCTTGTGGAAAAAAATGTTTTAATAACAAACAGCTCTGTTGAGGTATAACCCACATACCATGCACTTCACCCGTTTAAAGTGGTTTTAGTAGACTCACAGCATTGTACAATCATTACCACAATCAATTTGAGAACATTTTCATCACCCCAAAAAGACACCATGTACCCATTTGCAGTCACTCCCCAGCACCCCCAGAACCAGCCCTAGAAACACTAATCTACTTTCTGTCTCTATGGATTTGCCTGTTTAAACATTTCATAGAAATGGAATCTTACACTATGTGGTCTTTTGTATCTGGTTCCTTTCACGTGGCATGTTCGCAAGGCGGACCCGCGTAGTAGCAGCTATCAGAACTTCATTCCCTTTTATCACCAAATAATATTCTATTCTATGCCCAGGGAGCTCTTCAAACACAGTGATACTGCTGCCCCACCCCAGATGCACTGATCCGATTAGGGGAGGGTGGGGGCAGGCGAGATTTGTAAAGCTCCAGGGCAGTTCCTGCTGCCTGGGCTCCTTCCTGCTCTGACTCCTTCAAACTTTCCCCGCAGGTCTTCTCGTACCATTTCACAGACCAGGAAATCAGGGCTCAGACAGGGGACCTCACGAGAACCAGCGTCCCACAGACAGAGCAGCTTCAGTGGATCTGACTTCCTCCCTCCAGGAAGGAAGGACAGCACAGATGAGGCGTCAACTGTATGCCTGGTGACATGAGATCCAAATCCAAGACATTCCCTCCTGTTATTCGGTCCTTGACTGACAGAAAGCCTGACCTCTGGTGAATAACAAGTAGGATGAAAAGAGAATGGCAGGCAAGTGCAACTGCAAGGGGAGGTGATGGTATAAACAGTATTTTCAATAAGTGGTGGTTCTCAGTCCTTGGAGAGTGTCAACCCCACTGAGAATCTGATGGACACACTGGGACCCTGTTCCCAGGAAAATGCTGAAGGGGAACGAGTTTTGCCTCCACTTACAGGGGATGCTCCATCCTCTGAAGCCCACTGGTTCACAAGGGAAAGCCCTTGTCTTAAAGAGAGAGAACAATGTAATCATACATTGAACACATTCTTTATGGAGCACGTGTGATTTGCCAGGCACTGCAGCTGGGAGCAAGACGATATCCTTGCTCTGAAGGGCAGCAGACAAATGAGGTGGCACAAAGCTCCCTATAGATCATCCGGGGTAGGGCAGGAAGAGAATGGTAGTAGGTGGGGGGAAAGCTGTGCTGTGCCTGGGAGGGCAGGGCAAGCCTGTGGCATTTTGCTGAGACAAGGGCATTCCAGACAGAGAGGACAGCCTGGCAAAGGCCCTGAGGTGGAAACATGATTTTAATTCCAGGAATCAAAAGGAGGCCCTGGGGCTGAAATAGAAGGGATGAGAGGAGAGTGGGGGCCAGAGTCAGAGAGGTGAGTAAGGGCAGGGTGAGAGGTCTCTACTATGCAATCAACAAAATGTTTGTGTCTGGCTCCTTTTCTAGGCAAGAGGCCGGTAATGAATGGGCCAGACTCAGGCGTGTTCTCCTGGAGCTGGGGGTGGGGGTGGAGGGCGGGTGGGCAGGGAGTGAGTCTTTTTACAAAATACATCTCCACAGCCCAGAGGTGGAGGCATCCGGCCAAGGAAGGGAGGCGGGAGTAAAGACCTGAGGCTGAAGAAACAAAGAGCCCCGTTTGCAGGTACAGGGTCACACATGGGGCTTGCACCGACCTGAAGCTGCCGTAGGAACAGTGGTTGTTTGCCAAACAGAACACGAGACTAAAGGTGTTTTTGACAAAGTCCAGAGAGAAGGGGCCCCAGCCGTAGCCTAACCTGCAAGTGTTTGCTAAAACTTCTCAACCGGGCAAAACTGGAGCATCTGAACCTTTTCTCCAAGGCTGAACATGTCATCTGTGTAAACATGTGTATGTATTTTTTGCGCGCCCGCTCTGTGCCTGGCCCTGGGTCAGACGCTCAGATATTCCTGTTATTACATCCCTATTGTCATTTTTCAGACAGCGTCCTCTGACTCCTTCCAGCATTTGTTGTATTTCATGTGCAGTGGTTGAATAGTGCCCATAAAAAGATATGTCCACGTCCTAAACCCCCGAAACCTGTGAAGGAACCTTATTTGGAAACAGGGTCTTTGCAGATGTAATTTAAGGATCTCAAGAGGAGGTCATCCTGGTCTGGGGAGGGCCCCAACTCCAATGAGAAGAGACCATGTGAAGCTGGAGGCAGAGACTGGAAGGAGGTGTCCCCCAAGGAACACCGCGGACTGACTGCTGGCAGCCCCGAAGCTGGGAGAGGCAGGGAACGAGTGCCCCCCCGCCCCCCCCCCCCCCCCCCCCCGCCCCAGAGCCCTCAGAGGGACCCCGTCCTGCCGACTCCCGGTCTCCAGAGCTGTGAGAGAATCCATTTCTGTTGTTGTTCTAAGCCACCCAGCTTGTGGAAATGTTACAGCAGCCCTAGGAAGCTAATGCGGCGTATATAAGTCCATGTGCAAAGGAGTTCTTGCTGATATTTTTTATTGCTGTGGGGAAGGAGATCACTAATTTGGGGAGACACCTTGCTTAGCCTGCCTGGTTTAGAATCTACTACTCACTGTGCAACCTTGGACAGTCATGTGGTTTCTTTGGCTTCAGTTTCCTCACCTGTCCGAGATGACCAATGGATTAAATAAAATACTGAATGTGAGGGTGCAGGCATCCTGGGAGCACACAGTAGGCCTCCATCAGAGTTGCTGCTAGGATTTCTACTGTCTTAGAGGCAGTCTCATGGCTTCGGCAAGCCCCTCCCTGCAGGAGAGGGACAGAAGCTGAGGAACAAGAAGGCCTGGCCAGCCTGAGCAAGGAGTTTCAAAATCCAAATGAGCAAGGGAGCAGAGGCCCAACGGGAAAGCAGTGCTGGCCACACCCATGCTCCCTGGTCTAGTGGCACCCAGCCACCATTCCGGGAGGGCCACTGCTCCTGGAACGGCACACCAAGAGCTCCCTGTGCAGGCGCTGCCTTCAGGCTTCACGTAAAACGATATTCAATGCTCCCAACAACCCTATGGGGACCATTATTCCCATTTGGCAGATAGAAAAACTGAGGCCAAGAGAGCCCGTGCACAGCACCTGGCACATTGTAGGCACTCAGAAACATCTGCTGGGTGTGAACTGGATGGATAGAAGGGCATTTAAATCCTGTGCTCAAGTTCACAGGACTGGTAAGGGTAGAGCTGGGATTTGAACCCAAGCAAGCCTGCTCCGACCCCTAGCCATAACCACCACCCTCCACTGCCTCTTGGCACACATGCCAGGCCCTCTGGAGCTGTATGTAATCCTTACAGGGAACCTACAAGGTCGAATTTACCAGCCCTTTTTCCAGGTGAGGAAACTGAGACTCAGAGGACTGAACACACCTGTCCAATTTCCACCTGACTCCCTAGGTGGCTTCCTTTCCCTCCCTCTGCAGAGTTCTTTGGTTCAAAAGTGGGGTTTGGGCTAGGGAGCCCAGGAGGGCAAGCCGGCAGCATGTGTCCAGGCAGCCCAGAGTGTTGGTGTTTACCTGGCACCCTCCCTGGTAACCTGTTTGCCTAATGGTTAGCTGACTCTCGCCAATTATCCCAGCAGGAAAACAAGGGATGACCTCCCACCCCACCCACCTGAGTGGCGGGGCAGGGCTGGCAGCTGCCCAGCCCCTTTGTCCTGACACCCATAGAGCCACCACCTGAATTTCAGGCCAGGACTCCTCAGGCTGCGCGTCTTAGAGAAATCAGGCTTTGAGGCAAGAGAGAAGGGTCTGGAAGGGTGAGGCCATGACTTCCTTTGCACCAGATTCCCCCAGGAGAATGAAAAACCTCAGACCCAAGTTTCTGCAGGTGGCCCTCACCTTGGATAAGTCAGTTTGTCTCCCTGAGCCTCGGCTGACCCAGCTGTAAAACAGGGGCTTCCAAGAGGGGCTTTGGGGGTAAGAGAGCCAGTCCTGGTCCTTCCTGACCGCAGGCACCGGGGCCAGTCTCAAAACGGTGCTGGCCTCAGTTTCCTCATCTGGAGACGGGCACAGGATGCCAATTCCGAGGGCTTCTCCTGGACAGCAGACGCGTGGGCAGTGTAGGCACAGCTGCCCTCGTCAGAGGACGCCTTTGGCGTTTCCTAGACACGTAGACTCCCATATTATGACGGATGTCCCGGAGGTTCTCACCCACAGGGTCTGGGGACAGCTATAAATAGCTCTCACAGCACTTTTTTCTCTCATTTTATTAACTTTTTCTTTTTTTAAACCACGAAATTACTACCCCTGCGCGCTGAAACATGTCACCTAGGACAAAGGTAGGTGTGCTTAACTGCTAATTTTCTCCCTTTCTTTAATCCGCCCTTCTGGGAAAAACAATGTTAACAATTTGGTGTAATACAAATTTCACACTTCTCTCTCTTCTCAGATGACCACATTTGGATATAGGTTGGGTTTCCTTCTGCTAGTTTTATTTTAAATTTTTATTTAAAAAATCAGGGCTCATAACCATCCATGTTTCCTGCAGTCTTTTTTTTGACAGCCCCCAACGTCAATACACAGAGGACAAACATGCTGTAAACGCCTCTTGCTACGCTGGAAGATGGGGCTTTGATCCCTTTTGCAGATGGGGAAACTGAGGCCCCAGCCCGGAGTGAGCTCAAGCAGAGGGGCTTCGGCTGAGAAGGAGATCTCGGGGATGGGGCGAGTGGCTGTTTGTCGCCGGGGCTGTGCCTACCATGTGACCCTCCTGGGCCCTGCATACAGCCCTCTTTGAAAGGATACGTGCAAAGAGCGGGCTGCCCCTGGCCTCACTTGCCAGCCTGCCCTGCCAGGTGGGCGGCCGCTGCACAGACCGACCGCAGACCAGGCAGGAAAGGGAAAACAAACCCCGACCGGCAGCTGAGTTTCTCCTTCCCGTCAAACAAGTGCGTTAACTTAACGTACCCTGCCCTATTATACCAGGGGCTGTGGGTGGGGCTGTGTGTTATCAGGTGTGCCCAGGGCTGCTTTTTATTTTCTCGAGGAATAACATTTACATAATAAAGTGTATGAACTGTATCAACCTTAAACGTCCAGCTTGATGCTTTTTCTTATACATACCAACCATTCCATCAAGATCAAGGGCACTCCCAGCCTCAGAGACATTCCCTGTGCTCTTTCCCCGCGCCCCCAGCGGAGGTAACCACTGCTCCGCCTTGGGTAAATATCATAGATTTGTCTGTTCTTCAACTTCACACAAAGCAACAACCACACGGTATGACCCTTTCTTACATGGTTTTCTCACCCAACATGATGTGTGTGAGGGTGAGGTATGGTGCTGCTTTTAGGGACAGTGTGCTCTGTTTTATTGCCGAGCCATCCCCTGTTGCATGAGTGTATCTCAATCTGTTTATCCAGCCTCCTGTGGATGAATATTTGGGGTGTTTCCAGTTTGGGACTACTAGGAACAAAGTTGCTGCGAACATTCGTATATACATCTTTGTGTGGAAATACGTTTTCTTCTCTCTTGGGTAAAAACCTAGAAGTGGGACTGCTGGGTCACAGGGTAAGTGTATGTTTAACTTCATCAGAAACTGCCAGTTTTCCTCCCTGGCTGTACAGAGCTGTTTTAAGACCTCACAGGCTCTGGCACGACTTCTCTGGCGGCCCCGCTCCACAACACAGCAGACCTACAAAACAACCCTGAGCCACATGAAACTTTTTTTTGGTGTAAAAATACTTTTTCCAGAGGCTTTTCTAATTTTGCTTTTTGAAATTATTTGGCTCCAGAGCATTTGCTCTGTGGGTCTCCTGGAGTTTCTCAGCAATCAGATTTGGGCAGTCTGACAAAGGAGACAAACAGAACCCCAAAACTATTTTTCATTTGGAGTGACAAATTTTTATAAATAATATATTTAGCACCTAAATGAGTCTCCTTTCCTTCCTCACTGGCTTTGTGAACTCCTACTCACCCCTCAAAAACCCACTCAAAGGTCCACACCTCGGGCGTCCGGATGGCTCAGTTGGTTAGAGTGCCAGCTCTGAACAGTTCAATTCCCGCACGGGATGGTGGGCTGTGCCCCCTGCAACTAAAGATTGAAAACGGCAACTGGACTTGGAGCTGAGCTGCGCCCTCCACAACTAGATTGAAGGACAACGACTTGGAGCTGATGGGCCCTGGAGAAACACACTGTTCCCCAATAAAATAAACACACACACACACACACACACACACAAACCTTATAGTTTAAAAAAAAAAAAAAAGGTCTACACCGTCAGGAAGCCCTCTAGTTACAGGGAACTGCAGCCTCCTCCCTGACCCCTCACCAAGTCCAGAGCCTTTGTGCGACCCCGTGGCAGGCGCCCCTCCCCCTCCCCTCCTCCCCACCCCCCACCCCGCCCCGGGGGAGGGAAGCACCGGGCACTACCAGTTAGTGCATTTGAGGAGCGGATGCCTGGAACACAGGGCCCGCTGCAAGCCTCCCTATATACCTAGCCCACACTGCACACCTGGCACATGTTTGTTGACCAGATTTTTCTGGAATTCTTTGTATATCAGGTGTCCCCACCCAGAACTACAGGACCAGGTGGCAGAGGAGCTAAGACCACCTTGAATGTGTATGCAAAATCCTGAGTGCTGGAGACCCAGCCATGGGCCAAGGGCCATGGTTTTCTTCTGTCCTCTGAAAGGTTGTCAATGACCCAGAGGGTTAAAGAGGAGAATCTCTGATGGTCCTGGAAGAGTGTTTCTTGACAGAGGGCACTAGAGACTTGTAACCAAGAAGCATTTCTTTTTTTGCTGTTTTTTCTTTTTTTTAAACTTTTATTTATTTAAGTGTGTTTTTCCAGGATCAATCAGCTCCAAGCCAAGTAGTTGTTTCAATCTAGTTATGTAGGGCGCAGCTCACAGTGGCCCACGTGGGGATCGAACAGGCAACCCTGTTGTTGAGAGCACCGCGCTCTGACCCACGGAGCTCACCGGACACCCCAATAAGCATTTAGAATGCACCTTCATCCCCTGCACTGGGCTCTGGGGACATGGCAGGGAACAAGTCAGACAAGGTCTAGGGGTAAATGATAACTATATAAAGCTGACTTCAGATCATGATCAGGGCTATGACTCATGAAATATGGAGCTGTGTGATATAGGGGGAGGAGGAACAGCAGACAGGGGGCGGGGGACCTCTCTGAAGAGCCAAAGATCTCCACGATGAGAAGCACCCAGCAGGCAAAGCTATGGGGCCAGAGTGTTCCAGACAGAGAAAACAGCCAGGGCAAAGGCTCTGAGGCTGGAACACCTTGTGTTGGAAGACTAGCCAGGAGGCCCTCAGGATCCCGGGTTTCTGCAGCATGCAGGGTGAACGGGTGAAGAAGGGTGTGTATGCAAGGGAGCAGGGGGGGACTCTCGCTGGTCCTCTGACTGCCCAAACTCTCTCTCAGAACACCTTTCCCCATGCTCTTCTCAAACAACTCCTACAGTGGGGTCTCAGCTAAATGCCATTTATCAGAGCTGTCTCTCAGACTGCACCCCTCCCAATTTAAACAAGCCCTCGCTTCAGTCTCCCACTTACAACCTTGACTATGTGAGTAAAAGACTGAATTCTGAGTCCAGCCCCCCCAGGGTCTCTCCCCTCTACTCCAGCCTCCTCCATACAGGGGACCCTGAGTTCCCTTCCCCACCCTCTCTTAGGATACCACTAGGAGCCCACCCACTGGGTGTCCCCACTGGGAGCCCACCCACCCCAGGGCCTGCAGAGTTGGCAGGGAAGGAGCTGCCTGGCTGGAGTGGGGCTGAGCCCCCAGCCCCCAGCACTGCCCTTCCCCCACTCTGTACCAAACACATCTGCACTTATGGGGGTTTCCTCCAGGTTCGCTTGTTATTATATTAATTTTAAAAGGAATACACAAACGTAATGTGGGGTTCTAGTTTGGGTCCTGGAACATTAGTGGAGAAACTTGAAATCTGAGTAGTCTGTAGTATCATAATAGTAATGACCACTGTTGTGTTTTTAGTTTTCATAAATGCAGTGTGACCAGTGGGGGAAACTGGGGGAGGGGCAGAGGGGATTCTTTTTACTAACCTGCAACTTTTCTGTTCAGCTAAAATAATTCCAACATAAGTTTGTTTAAAAAAATAAAGGGAAAAAGAGGACTGCAAGCCACCCAACAGATTAGTAAAAACAGTGAAGGCTGACAATGCCAAATGTTGGTGAGGACGTGGAGAAAGAGCAGGACGTGGAGGAGGGCTGTGTGAATCTGTACAAACATCCTGCAGGGCCAGTTAGCACCTTGGGTCAAGTTCAAACAGGGCAGTCCAGCAGCCCTGTATTCCTCCTTTGCTGGGGCTCTCAGAACGGCCCCCAGCAGCAGCAGCGGCCTGGGAACTTGTTAGAAACGCAGATTCTCGGCCTCTGCCCCAGACCAACTGGAAACAAGCAAAAACAAAACCCACACCTCTGGCTGGGTGTCAGCAGTGGGCGTTTTCACCAGCCCTCCAGGTGAGTCTGATGGGAGCCGAAATCTGAGAACTTCTAGGCTACCGAATGTGTTCTAGAGTAACCCGTGATCAAGCAAAGTTGGTCTGGAAGCAGGCCAAGGGGCCATGGAGAGGAAGTGAAGACATCAGTCAGAGGGCAGTGCCAGGCACACAGGGCAGCTCAGCCCCCACCCGTCCTCACCCACGTGGGACCACGGGGATGAGTCTCACACACATGACTCCCAGCAAACAAAGCAAATTACACGATACATAGAGTCTGATGCCAGACAAAGGTTTCAGCACCCCAAGCAAGAGTGTTCTGATTGGGGAATACAACAATACACTCCAATGTGCGGGGAAAGAGACAAGAAAAGGGAAGGAGATGGGGAAGGAAGGAGTACAAGAGGGGATTCAGATCTTCAAAAATGTTTTGTTTTTAATCCCCAGAGGTTAGGGATAAGGTACTTTGCATGCCTGAGAAGCTTCATTAAAACAATTTTAATGGATACATGCTCTTTATAAATGATTCACAGAGACACATATAAAGTTAAAAGTGAAGCCCCCTGATTTCAATCCCACACCTACTCTGAATATTTGGTGAATACACTTGCAAAATTGGGTCTATTAATTCCATTAAAAATTAATGAATATGATATTCTGGAAAAGACAAAGTATAGAGACAGTAAAAAGGTCAGTGGTTGCTAGGGGTTGTAGGGAAGGAGGATGGAGAGGTGGGACACAAAGGATTTTTAGGACAGGGAAATTAGTCTGTGTGAAACTGGAATTGTGGCCACATGTCATTATATAGTTGTCAAACCCACAGACCCAGACAACGGAGTGGACAGATGTGAACCATAGGCTTTAGCTAATAACAATGTTTCAATATTGGTTCATCAATTATAACAAGCAGTTAATATGGGAAACTGAGGTGGGGGAGGGGGGCATGAGACGGGATATGAGAACTATCTGTACTTTTTGCTCAATTATCTGTGAACTTAACACTGGTCTAAAAAATAGCCTATTAAATAAATAAATAAATAAATAAATAAAGCCTCCAATGAATATTTTCTTTAATGGATGTTTTCATGTTGTTTGAAAAGAAAAGCAGCTCTCAGTACCACGTGAGCAGTCTCAGAGCTGTCCTTTCACTCGCTCTTTCTGCCTGCATCATTCCAACCCACCAGCCAGAAGTGACTGGCCAGCCCCTGCCAATGGACACTGAGGTGGCCTCCAACTTTGTGGCTGGCTGTCACCAGCAGGGCTGCGATGAATTGGTCACGTGTGTGTGCTTTGCTCCATCTGTGCAAGTTCAGGTTCATCCCTGTGGGCTGCACTTCCCAGGCCGGGAGCCACCAGGCCCCAGTGGCTGCTGAATATCTGCAACGTGGCTCATGGGAACGGAGAGGTTCTAAAAGGGTGAAATCTGCCGGGATTTCCCAGACTTGGTAGGAACAGAAGAGTGAGAAGTATCTCATCATTTCTATATTCATGGCATGTCAGAACGATAATATTTTGGATATTACTGGGTTAAATAAAACAGCAAAATGAATTTCACTTGTTTCTTTTTATAATACTTTTTTCCTTAAGGTGGCTACCAGGAAATTTAAAGTGACACATACCCTGCATTTGTGGCTTGCGTTCTGTTTCTATTGGATGGCCGTGCTTGAGGGGGCAGACGCACGCAAGTGGAACTACCCTAACCAACGATGCTGACAAAGTGGTGAAGTAAACAGAAGTTGCAGAACTGTGATGGTGTGTGTGTGTGTCTGTGCACCAGCAAAGGTATAGAAGGATCCATGAAACTATTCAACTGGCTCCCTAGGAGGAGGAGAGGCTGGGGGAAGGGGACCACCGATGTTTACGCCACCCCTTTCTGAGTGGTATCAATTCCTTTTGATAAGGACTCTGTTATCTACCAAGTAACAAAAAGTCATCTTGGAAAGATACACGCATTTAAAAGCATGGCAGAGCTCCCGGTTTCGGGAAGTGGTTCTCTAAGCGGAGGTCCACGTGGCTCCAAAGCACGGCGTGGTCTAGGCTGCCAGTCAGTCCTGGTGGAGGAGGGACAGCTGGGGTGGGACCAAGGGCAGGGACGGGACTCAGTCTGAGTTTGAATCCTGACTCTGTGAGACCCTGGGCAACTGCCTAAACCTCTGAGCCTCAGTCCATTTTTATAAAAGGGGACTATAATCCTTCCCAGCCCCACAGGGCTGCAATCGACCACTGAGCCAGAAAGCTTGATAGAAGCCAGGCAGTGGGAACGACAGACTCGATCTCTGCCCTTCCCGGGAAAGCAGAAGCCCTCCGCAGTGAACTTCTGCCGTGCCAGCCGACGTTTGCTGGCCCTGCGGCAGCCGCCAGGGAGGACCCCCTGCTCCTCTCTAAAGCCAGTCCCAACACTCGGGTGCTGGTGCATCCCATCCCGTTCCCTCTTGCCTGCTGAGGGACAGGGCTCCAGCAACTCTCTCCTCAGTTTCCTCATTCTTCCTTCTCGTTCCCACCACGAGACACTCATGCTCTATCCTCCCACTTCAAAACGAAACCCCACCAAACCTCCTGGCGGCCCCACTTCCTCTGCCGGCTACATTCCTGTTTTCCCGTTCCCCTTGCAGTGGGAGTCCCTGCAACCCCGGCAGTCTGGCTCGCTCCAGTGCCTCTCCTCTCCATGTCCCCCACGCCCTCTCCCATCAGCGCTCCTCACTCACCACCTCTCACAGACTTCTGAAAGTCGCCAGTGGCCGCCGTTGCTCACTCCTGGGTGAATTCTCAGGGGGATCTCTCTGACGGTCACAGTGTCCTCACTGGGCTCCCCACCTGCACCCCTGCTCTCCACAGCAGCAGAGTATGTCACTCCTGTGGTCCCCATCGCATTCAGAATAAAAGCCAAATCCTTCGAGTGGCTGACAAAGCCATCTATACTGTGTGCTCCTCCCCTCCATGCCCTGGCCTCCTACTGACCCCTTGCCGCTCTGTTCCAGCCACACTGGCCTCCTGACAGTTCTCTGAATGCAGCGAACATGTGCCCACCCCAGGACCTGTGCGCTGGCTGTTCCCTCTACCTGCAGTACTCTTCCCAGATAGCTGCATGACTGAGCCCCTCGCTGCCTCCCGATCTGTTCAAATGTCACCTTATCAACAAGACCTTCCCCGATCACTTGAATCGCCATTCGTCCCAACCACCGCCAGCAAGCCCAGCCATTCCCATCCTGCTCCACTGTTTCTATTTTCTTCTCAATATAATATACAATTTACTTATTGATCTCACTTACTACTCTATCTCCTGCTCTAGAATATAAACTCCATGGTGGCAGGGATCTTTGTTTTGTTTATGGTGCTCCGAACAGTGCCGAGAACAAAAGGTATGCAAAAATACTACTAAATACATTCACGAACAGAAAGGGATCAGGGGTACAGGCCAACAATTCCATGACTGTGACACATACATGTACTGCGGTGGGACAATCAAGTAAGTGGATGGGGAAGGGCAGGAGCCAGGGTTCTCTGTTGGAACAGGAAGCTACAGCCAAGCAAAGCGGGAGGTGGACTAGCGCTGGAGACATCAGGACGGACTCATGTTTATTTTCATTGTAATACAAATGGTTGTATATAGACTATTTATAGACATGTCTACATACTCAGGTTAATATAAGCATATATATTCCTTACTCCGCCGGCTGAGAAGGCCTAGAAGCACCACCACCCCATAGCAACCAGCACACAGCTCTCAGATCTGGGGTTCCAACACCATTCCAGGATGCAGGGCTCCTCGGAAAAGTGGCTGATTCTGAGTCTAGGACTGGAAATACACAAGATGAGCCTGGAGCATCTCATAGGGCGTGAAAGTAAGCAAGTGCTCAAAAGCTCACATGATGGGCGGTGTCAAAGGGACACGGGAGCCAACTATAAGAGTTTCCAATGGTCAAAGCTGGAGCAACCGGAGCAAACCAAACAAAAAATTGGATTATAATCCAAAGTATGAAATTTCCATGAGTCTATGCTGATATAAATATATGATTAAATAAATAATTGAGGGAGCAGAGACAAATCTCCAATGAAGAAGAATTTCAAATAATTTATGTACGTACTCTGCCCTCCAGAAGGTGGGGCATAACTTCCCATCCCTTATATCTTGGCTGCACAGAGGGACTTCCTTCTAAAAACTGCTGTATAAAACGGGGGAAGAAAAAAGAGTAACTCTGCAGGAGAGAACTCGGACGAATACTGCCTCAGTGAGGTGCTCACCGTCAACATCCATGTGATAAGTCATCTTGAGAGCCTGTGCCCTTGGGAGAAGGTGAGAACGAACGGCCCTCCCCCTCTGTGGTCTTCCTCCCGTAACACACAACCCCTGGTTAACAGTAATGTACTGACGCTGGGTTCTTGGTTGTGACAAACGTGCCATGGTGATGTCAAATGTAACAGTGGGGGAGAGGCAGGGAGAGGTATATGGGAGCTCCTGTAACCAACTTTTCCCAAAAGAAAAAGTTTATTAAAGAAATAATCTCACCACTAAATAGGATCATGGCACACGGCAAATGCTCAGAAAACACAGTAATAGGGATTATTATTTTTCATTATTGTTTTTTTCTGATCATAGAAATAAATCGTCAGCAATGCCTTAGCCCCTAAGTAACAAATTTCAAAGAATACAAAAATGAATAAAACAGAAAGTGTAACCTTCCATAATTCCACTCCCCACCGCTAAGTCAATATCTTATATTCTGGACTTTTCCCTAGGCATACATGAATGTTTCTTTTAAAATTTTTACAAGCATGGGATGCTACCCTACATTTTAGTAACTTGCGTATTAGTGTTGTACATCGTGGACTTTCTTCCGCATCAGGGCACCTCCCTCTAAGTGTTCCGAACGTCACATGGATGTGACAACTGACTGACCATTTTGTTAAGATCCACATGAAGATACTGCCCATTTCCTCCCCACAAACAATGCTCCAGTGAACACCCTCCTACACACACCTTTACGATTTCAGCAGGACAGATCCCTGGCTGTGGAATTGTGGGTGTGGTGGCACATTTAAAACATTGTCATCTGACTGCTCAACTGTCCTCTCGTTATCCCGAGAATTAACTTCCTGGCTCCCACCCTTGCCTGTGCCTCTTCAGTGAGGTCTCCCCCTGGTCAAGGCGGCTGTGGGGGGCCATTGTGACATCACAGATGTGGGGGTGGGACAAAACCTACCGGGGAATTAACCAACCAGGCGACAGTACTGCCCGTCCTTCTGGGTGTCAGCACCTGCTTGAGAGGACACGAATCTCCGTGACAGATGCTGCTTCTCAGCCTGGGGCCATGCCCAACAAAACCGGGGCACAGGGCAGGGAGAGGAAAGGGCGTGTGACACTCCAAAAGCCAAATACGATACCTTGATTTTATGTTTGGAAAATGACAACAAAAGAATTTACTCATACAAAGCACCCATTTATCATTCAGTTCTACAACAAATATTTGGGTTTATATACTAGTTACTGTCAGTGCTAGGATTGCCACACGTGAACAAAATTAAGCTCCTGATCTCACAGAACTTCTATTCTACTTGGAGACAAGTAATACACATGATAAGTACCAGTTAGTGACAAGTGCTGCCTTATTTAGGATAATGACCAGCTGCTAGAATGAACAAACCCCAATATTTCAGATGGCCGTTGATGCCCTCCAGACTAGGCCACATGACCCCCCTCACGGATCCAACGGCCTCTTCTTCCAGGACATAACCGATTTCTGTGAGGATCTGATTGAAGCCCATCTTCCCCCACTAAACTATGAGGCCAACACTTTGTTTTTTCCCTCTGTAGCCACAGGGCTATCTCTCGGTTCCAAGCTTTTTCCCTGCAGAGTCTTCAAACCAATAGCCCACCCCCACCAGCCAAATCTCAGCTCACATGTCCCCTCCTCAGAGTGGCTTTCTCAGACCTCCTTGTGGTACTAGTGTCCTGCCAGTCACTCTGCGCACCACCAGCTCTTGTGGCAGAGGGAGAGAAGTACACCAATGAGTCACACTCCCCTTTCCAAAGCACGCCGTTGCTAGGACGCGGCAGCCCACAGGTTCGCCTTGCAGGTATTTCTTGTGTCCCACAGTTCACCAGAGAGGTGGGAACACAAGTGGAGTGTGTCACTTCCAGGCCAAGGCAGTTAAGAAAAAGAGAAGCCCTCCCTGCTCTGTCTCCCTCTGTCCAGTGGCTGGATGTGGACACGCCGGAAGTGCTGCGTCTGAGAAGGCAGGGCTGTGGTCAGCCTGAAGGCCCTGAACGACCGTGTGGAGCAGAGCCACTCGCTCTCTCCGCAAGGGGACTCTCACGTTGAACAGATGTTGGCACAGCTGGCTCCTTGTCTCAGCTCAGATGTCACGTCCTCAGAAAGGCCTCTCCCAAGCACCCTAAAGCAATGCTCTTCCACTGATTCTACGCGTGTCTATGATAAACTTCAAAGTCTTTTGCTCGCGTATTTGTTCACTCGACTACTGTCTGCTCTAACGAGAATGGAAGCTTCTTGGGGTCGTGGACTCTCATCTCTTTTGCTCATGCTGCATTCCCACTGCTTAGAACACTGCCTGGCACATAGTAGATTCTCAATAAGAACTTGAATGAGTGATCCAGCCCATATGTCTCAAATTGCTCGTTTGTAAAACAGGACAGTGAATATGGAGGAATTTCCAGCAGGGCCAAAGCCAGCCTTCGGTGCAAATAAGAAAAAGGCTTCCACTGTGAGCAGGCAAATTAGAAAAATGACAGCTCCTGTGGGCAGATGCATGCCTGTGTGCTGGGCCTGGCTCGACAAACAGAGCACAGGTTGCATTTCCGTCCCCACGCCATTCCTAGGCCAAGAGCTTTGAGCAGTACACGAACTGCAAAACCATCCATGGCAGCCCGGATTTTGGACTATGAGGCAACCTTGAGGATGAAAGCGCTTGCTGAAGGCAGAGTCGGAAGATAAAAGGAGTCTGTGCCCTTGATAGGGGTGGAGCCCCTAAACCAGCCCTGGAAGGCTTTCCTCCTGCCTTCTTTCCCTTTTGTTTTTTAAAAACTAATTTCAATGATTTATTTTGAAATCACGTCAAAGTGACAGAAAAGCTTCAAGAACCACACAAAAAACTCCCCTTGACTGAGACTGGGCAATTGTTGACATTCTATTTCCTTTACTCTACTACCCTCTTCTCCTTCCGCCCTCCCTCGCCCTCTGTGTAGGTATGCACTCATTGTTACTCTTCTTCTTCTAGATCACCTGAGAGCACTCGGTAAACACGGTACCCCCGAAACAAGGACACACTCTAACCACCATCTAAATCACCTCTGACTTCTCACAGGGGACAAAATTTCTATCCAAAAGTCACTTATTTTGGGTGTCTGTGAAAACCACCAAAATAATCATAACTGGTACCTTCTTTATCTCCAAAATTCCCGGGGGCCGTGGGAAAGATCATAGGAAGCTCAGAGTGGTCTGGCCTCATCTTGCCCACGCTCTCGGCCCAACCACGTGGGCCTCCCTTTGATTCCTTATAGCTGCCAAGCACCTTTCAGCCTGAGGACTTTTTCCAGTTGAGGTAAAATTCACATAATATAAAACCCATCATTTGAAAGTGAACAATTTAGTGGCACTGAGTACATTCACAGTGTTGTGCAATTACCACCTCTATCTAGCTCCAAAATATTCTCATTAACCCAAAAGGAGGCCCACACCCACCAAGTAGTCATTCCCCACGGCCCCCGCTCCTGGCAATCACCGATCCATTTGTATTGATAGATTTCCCTCTTTTGAACATTTCATGTAAATGGAATCACACACTCTGTGCTGCCTCAGAACTCTGCACCTGCTGTTCCCTCTTCCTGGATGCTTTTCCCTTCTCCAACTCTGACTCATTCTTTAGGAATCCACTTCACTAGCACTTCCTTCAGGGGCTTTCCTAGGGCTTCCCATGAGGTCAAGGCCCCCCAACACATGCCCTCCTAAAAACCTGAAGTTGCTCTTCTCAGTATTTTTCACAATTACAATTATTCTGTGTGTTTATTTCATTCGTGTTTCCTGTCATCAGATGAGAAAGTTTATTAGGCAGGATCGTGTCTGCCTTATTTATCACTGTATGCTGACACCTGGCCCAGAATCTGGTGCATAGTAGGTGCTCAGTAATATTTTGTTAACTGACTCAAGTGATTGTCTTTACAGAGATGTCATCTTATCTCCCGTGGTTGGTGACAGGGACAGCCCCGCCCAGCCCTCCCCAAGGACCTTCCACATGCCCATATATGGACATGACGTGGGCAGTTGTGGCCATGGTCTGTGAGGTACAGGTCTCTGTGAGCTCACAATGCCCGGGGCCCGCCCCCCCATGTCTATAAGAGGCCCAGGAGGCAGCCCCTTGGCTCACAGCCCGCAAAGTTCCACCTGCTCACAGGTTGGCTGGCTCAGCCAAGGTGGTACCCCTGCTGCTGTGAGCATCCAGGCCGAATCTATCCAGCACCATGGCCAGATACAGCTGCTGCCGCAGCCACAGCCGGAGCAGAAGCCGCCGTCGGAGGCAAAGATGTCGCAGACGAAGGAGACGCAGTTGTGGGAGGCGGAGGAGAGGTAAAGGGGAGGGAAGTCGGGGAGCTGGGTGGCGTTGGGGGCTCAGCCCACGCTGAAATTTCCTTTCCCCATTCTTGCGCCCCACAGCGTGCTACCGCCGCTACACTGTGAGGTATAGAAGAAGACGAAGAAGAAGATAAGATGCGAAAGTAAAGGCACAAGCTAGCAAGTCCACCACACTCCGACCTGAATTTTAGCAGCCTTTAAGACTCTCTTGCCACATCTTGAAAACGCCACCATCCCAATGAAATGAACAGGAGCCTGCTAACGAACAACGCCGCCTGTCAATAAACGTTGAAAAATCACTCTTGTCTCTTTGCCTTGAGAAGGGGCTCGTGAGAGGAGGGCTTGGGGATGCTGGGAAGAGGGAACACGAGTGACAGTTGTCACACTCTTCTGACTACCGAGTCACAACCCAAATCTGCTTCCTCAACCACCCCTTACAGATCCCCTTCCAGGGGGCACAGGAGCTGGGTCACGCTAATTTCTGAATTGTACCTCTCCCTCCTCTTGCGGTCTGTGGCTTTCTGTTGGCAGCTAGAAATGGACCACAGAAATTTGTACAAATGCTACAGATTTGTAGCATTTTGCCACCCCACAGAGCCAGGGAAACTTCTACTCAAAGTGCCCCCAGGTTTATTTCAGCCAAATAGGTTCCTTGCCCAGGTTGAGCTAAGCTTTCACATTGAACCTTCAGCTCTATGAAGGAAACAAGATGACCGACCCGTCTCATCTGTCCACCCAACACATTATGATGCATTGGGGGCTTGGAACCCCAGTGAGATGTGGAACAAGGCACTTGAAAAAAGTCGTCTTGGCTCTGATTCTTTTTGTGATCTGACGGTGCCAATCCCAAGGTAGCAGAGCAAAGTGCAGGGCATTTCACCCGCGACCGGGAGCCCCGAGACTGACAGGGCTTAACACCTCAGAAACACCACGGCCACGACCTCCAGGTATCGGGCACCACGGTGTACAGGTAGTCTGCGTTCATCACTTGTAGGCCTCACGCTGACCTAGCAAGACAGGTATGGGTGACCCCATCTTTTCAGGTGAGAACACTGAGTGGGAGCTGTGTGGGACCCCAGTCAGATGACAGATGCCTGGACAAAGACCACCCCTCCTTCCCGGAAAAGGCTTTATGCACAGACCCGCCTGGGCGACAGAGCCTGAGGCTCTCGTAATACCTCTGTAACAACCGCCTCTGTAACACATAATTTATTATCTTACAGAATTCCAGAATTTCAAAATGGGTCTTACGGGTGAAAATCAAGGTGTGGGCGGGGCTGTGTTCCTCCATCTTCAAAGCCAGTGGAGTAGAATCTTCCAATCTCCCTGTGACCTTCCTGCTTCCCTCTCCTATCTTTTAAGAACCCATGTGACTGGCAGCTCATTCTGGGTTATCCAGGTGGGTTCGATGTAGTCACATGGGTCACATAACCCAGAATGAGCTGCCAGTCTCTAGATCCATAACTCACATCCAGAAAGTCCGTTTCTCAAGGAAATATTCACGGGCTCAGGGATTAGGGTATGGACATCTTAAACCTATGATTCCACTTCTGGATTTTAAAGGGATCATGAAAGTACAGTGAGATGGCTGGGTAGGGGGTGGAGGGCCCCGGGCGCGGACCCTGAAGCCCAGCCTTGCCCCTTATTTTCAGAGCGACCTTGAGCAAGTCACTTAACCTCTCTGTGTCTCAGTTTCCCCCATGGGATGAAAATGGGGGACATAACAGTGAGGAGTAAATGTACGGAAAGTAAATGAATGCCTGGCATGTAGTAACCACTAGGTAAGTGTGTGCACAGAGAAACAATAATGCAGAGTCCCAGACAGACTGTACGGCACAGCCCCTAAGGTGGTGGCTACATGTGGATTCCCACTGCCTAGGTGAGATGAGGGCTTACATTTGGACAAGAAAAGGTTGGTGAGGGTCCCACCTGTCTAAGGGACCGGGAACATGTTTTACAGGCCGGGAAGAGGTGGCTTGCCCAGCTGGGCCCGCTGGTTGTGGGACCCTGCTCTGTGTGAGGGACAATGGAGGGTGGGGCCGCCGAGTCACATTGGGGGCCCCCTTTATATACAAGTCCCCAAAGAGCTGCTGGCAAACCAGACCAACAATAACAGCAAGAGCAGGTAGGCAGGCCTTAGCCCTCCTCCCCTGCCACCAAAGCCAGCTACAACCTCGGCCTAAGTGCCTGACCTGTGGTCACAATGGTCCGACACCGCACGAAGGGTCCCAGTGAGCACCCACAGCAGGGGGGCCAGGAGCAAGAGCAGGAGCAGAACCCAGAGGACATCCAGGCCGAGGGAAGGATGCTCAGAGGCCAGTATCGCTACAGACGCAGGCACTGCTCTCGAAGGCGGCTGTACAGGGTCCAAAGGAGACGGCGCTGCTCGAGCCGCAGACGCTGCAGACGCCGCAGAGGTTTGGCTTGTCCCTCACTCTCACTCTGGGCCTGGCACAGAAGGGCAGTGGGAAGCTCGTGGAGCACTGGGACCCCGCCCCATCTGACCGTCCCCAAACTCCAGCCCCACCCAGAACCCCCAGACGGCCTTATAACCACAACTTTCTTGTTCAAAAGGCTGCAGGAGGAGGAGGAGAAGATACAGCAGGCGTTGCTAAACCTCCCTGGGCCCATCACACCCCTGGTTGGAAATTAAGGAAAAGTCACCTGCCAAAGGACCACCTCGTGAGACCACAGCAATCCCCCACGCTGGATGCCCAAACCCCAAGCCCCCAAGTTCTTGAGTCATCTGTCAAATAAAGCTTGGGATAAGAAAGTTGCTGGCCTGTGAGGGCCTCCTTTACGCAAATGGCAAACATGGCTTCCCTTCCTTGAAGGGGCCAAGGGAGGGGGCTCAGCCCTGACCGCCCTAGGCACCAAGCATGGAGTGTCACCTGCGACATCCTCCATCACCCAGAGCCAGGGCTTGGCTCTGGGCCTTTCATGATGTCCAAGGCCACACTATTCCACCTTGACCTTCCACATCTCCAGGGGTCTTGAAGTAAGGCCAGGCTCTCAACCTGAAGAACCTTAAGGGGTGTTGGGTAGCTGGGGAAAATGTGCGGAGATGGGGAGCAAAAGGCAAGGCATGGAACTGTGTGAGGTCCGTACACAGGGCCCCGGGGTCTGCAGGGCCAGCCTCCCTCTGGAGGCTCCCCAGCTTCTGGGGGCTCCTCATCATCCTTGGTGGAAGCAGAAACTATAGTGATGCGGCCACAGCCACATGGCCTCCTGTGGGGACAGAGTCCCAGAGAGCAGTTTCTAGGCTCTCGGCCTCGTATGGGTGGTGGTTGGCCGTTGGCTGCTGATGTAACTGCTGTGACTGCATTGGTTGGTTGGTTGGCTGGTTGGCAGGCAGAGAAGTGGATGGAGGATTGTGGATCGTGTGGGTCCTACTTCATGTGTCTCGCCCGGCAGCCAGCGAGAATATAGTGGTCTGACTCCCCTATCTATGGCTCCATTTGGGCTCCTTTTTGGCCTCACCATGTCCTGTGTTCTTACGTGGGGAGTGGGACCAGGGACCCTGCACGACACCCTGCAATATCTCCTCTGTGAAATGTCTGTCTACCTCTTACAGGGACACTTAGGATTGCATTTAGGGCCCACCTGGCTAATCCAGGACACTCTCCCCTTCTCAAGTCCCCTCCCAAAGATCCTTGGGGTGGCATTATTCAGCTTACCATATCCACTGAGGATTTGGGGGAGAAAACTGGCAAGCTCTGATTTACACGTTGGAAAATGGATACCAAGGGGACTTAAACTCCCCCCTCCCATCCCATGGGCATGTGTAGCTGAAGAGAACCGTGACCCCAAAAGTTTAGGAGCCGCTGCCTTTAAAGGGTGATTTCGGAGGATGTGGAAGAGGTAGCAGGGTTTCCCTTAGTTTTATAGAAGGATAGCTTGTTCCGAGGGCATCAGGTCAAGAAACTGGACATCGTCTGTGCCCACCCCCACAGGCGGCCACCACTCTGGCCCATCGTTACATCCTCCCAACAGCTCTCTTGGGCTGGATATTTCTGGGATGTGGAGAGAAGCCTATGCATTCTCCTGCTTCTGGAACTTCTATCCCTAACTCTTATCCCAGCTAAAAGGGAGGCTTCTGCCAGGGCAAATGAGACCAGACAGACAAGGCAAGCTGGCAGGGCAAGGAGCAGTGGTGCTGGCCCAGTATTCTAGAAGCCTCTGTCCTGCCGCGTCGGTAGCGGGAGCTAGGTGGGGCGTCTGGTGGCTGAGGCTTGAGTGAGGGTCAGCCCACACTCAGGTATCTAAGGGTGCAGGGCCCCTTTGTGATGTAAGCACTCTGCTGCGGCCTTCACTGGCCTCCCGCTCCCAGTCCAGGGAGGCAGCCAAAGCTGCAATGGGTTCCCGCTGTGCCAAGCTCGGGACGGGCCACAGCCGGGGCCACGAATCCTCCATGAAGAAGCTCGTGGCCTGCGTGAGTCAGGATAACTTCTCCTTGTCGTCAGAGGGCGAGGAAGAGGAGGAAGAGGGAGAGGAGGACAAGGGAGAGGAGGGAGTGGAGGGAGAGGAGGAGGAGGAGGAGGAGGAGGAGGAGGAGGCCGAGGAGGAGGAGGAGGAACTCCCGGTCCAGGGCAAGCTGCAGCTGCTGGGACCTGAGAGGCAGGAGGGGCGCTGATGGTGAGCGTGAGGCCCGGCAGAGCCCTGAGCCCACACACTCCTGACCCCCGATGACCACCAGGACGATGGGCCTGCTGCTGTTCTCGCGAGAAGAGCTTTCAGAAAAGAGTCAATAAAAAGTCTCCAAAGGAATTCTTCTCCTTTCTGGTCTCCCCAACCCCGTGTCCACGGTACCATGTGCGTGTGCATGCCTGTGCGTGTGCATGTGTGTGTTTAGGGAGGTTGAAGGGCAAGAGTCTGCCCCTGCTCCTTCACAAGGGCCACTCCCTGTGACTTCTCTGCCTCCCGCCCTACTTTGAGGGTGAATGTGAACGTGTGGTAGCCGGGGCTGGAAAGTCATCCCAGCCAATCCCATCTCTGGTGTATGTGGGGGGGGAGAAAGGGGGTGATTCCTCCCTGAGTCTGAGCAGACACAGGCCGAGAGCACTGATGGGACCGTGTACACTCTCTCTCAGCAAAACCCCCATTCCACTGCTCTAGCCATGGATGGTTTTCTTAAAGAGCACTAGCGTGGGAGTGCAGCACGCCTGGGTTCAAATTTCTTTCTGCTGGTTATGTGACCTTGAGCAAGTCACTGCCCAAGTCTGAGCCTGGGTCTGTCCCTCCCTGTTTAAGGGTGAGGTTAATAGTTACCCGCAAAGGTCAGTGGGTCAGGAGAAGGAACTGGAACGTTGAGTGGGCCCAGGCCTGGCACACAGTGAGTGTTTAAGGTGGGTGTTGCTACTGGAGTTGTGCAGGCTCCATCTGCCTCACTGGCCCTGGCTTGGGGATCAGAGTACGTGGGGTCTGAGTCCTTCTCAGCCAGTGATTCTTCTGCTGCCACCCTTACACTCACGGTGACATCTGTGTCCCCAGAGGCTCCTGTCTGCCTTTATCCAGGGGTCCGGCTGTGGGGGCAGAGCCCATGTCCTTATTAAAGCAACAAGCAAAGGAGCTAAAGCAACCAGAGAAGCTGCCAGACACAGATGCAGAACTCAGACCCTGTGTCCCCTCACTCGGGCCGCTTCACAAAGCATCAGAATGTGATCTCCGCCCTCTGCCCTCAGTAGGCCCCCCCAAGCACAGCCGTCTGGGCCTGAGAAGGAGCCTGATCAGGGCTGCTGGGGATGGGAAACAGTATTTCCAGGGAAGCTTCTTTGCGGGTCATGTGTCAGGGATAAGGCGTGGCCTTGGGTTTCTCAGAAGGGAGGCTCCCTGGCAGGGCAAGTGACATGTGGGGGCCCTGATGTCTGTGACTCCCACCCCCACCCTTGACCTAGTAACTCGGTCAGCCAGCTTTGTAGGTTTGGTGCAAGTGCCACAGGTCCGCATGCCCATGTTTCACCCAGCAAACACCTGTCGCGCCCCTTCTGTGTGCCCAAGATGAATAACACAGTCTCCGTCTCACTATGCACTCGAGGGGAGGGACGTGGGGAGTCAGCAGTGGGGGAGGGGGAGGGTTCAGGGACCCAGAAAGAGTCTTCGAGGACTAGCCCCCAACTAGCCCCACTGTGCCCACACAAGGCAGGGGCGTCAGAACAGAGCTGCATGTGCCCCCCAGAATCCCCTTGGACCCCTTAGTGACCGCAGGCTAAACGAGATGGGGCCAGACCTAGATGTGAATCCCAGCTCTGCCACTGATTAACTGTGGGACTTTGGGATGGTTCCTCTACCTCTGAGCCTGCTTCCTCTTTGCAAAATGGAATACTCATACCTGCCTCACAGGGTTCATTAGTTTCTTAGGGCTGTTGGAAGAAATGATCACACCCTTGGTGGCTTAAAACAACAGAAATTTATCCTCTCACATTTTGGAGGCCAGAAGTCTGAAATCAAGGAGGCGGCTGCCCCCCCTCCCAGGGGGGGCCTCCCTGGCATCACTGTCCAGCTCCTGGTGGCTCCAGGCTTTCCTTGGCTTGTGGCTACATAGCTCTAGTCTTTGTCTCTGCCTTCATGTGGTCTCTTCTCCCTGTGAGTCTTCTCTTCTGTCTCTTAGAAGAACACTTGTCGTTGGATTTGGGGCACACCTGCATAACCCAGGATGCGCTCAAGATCCTTAATTTAATTACATCTGTAAAGATGCTTTTTTTCAAATATGGTCACACTGAAGGATCCAGGCTTAGGACACAGACATATCTCTTTTTTTTTTTTTTTTTAAGATTTTATTGGGGAAGGGGAACAGGACTTTATTGGGGAACAGTGTGTACTTCCAGGCCTTTTTTTGTTTTTCCTAGTCAAGTTGTTGTTCTTTCAGTCTTACTTGTGGAGGGCACAGCTCAGCTCCAGGTCCAGTTGCCGTTTTCTAGTTGCAGGGGGCACAGCCCACCATCCCTTGTGGGAGTTGAGGAGTCGAACCGGCAACCTTGTGGTTGAGAGGACGCACTCCAACCAACTGAGCCATGCGGGAGCTCAGCGGCAGCTCAGCTCAAGGTGCCGTGTTCAATCTTAGTTGCAGGGGGCGGAGCCCACCATCCCTTGCGGGATTCGAGGAATTGAACTGGCAACCTTGTGGTTCAGAGCCCACTGGCTCATGTGGGAATCGAACCTGCAGCCTTCGGAGTTAGGAGCATGGAGCTCTAACCATCTGAGCCACCGGGCCGGCCCCAAACATATCTTTTGGGGGCCACCCTTCAGCCCACTACAAAGGGTCACTGTCAAGTTCCAGGACAAAGCTGCCTAGAAGTAGGGGAGACCCGGAGCCCAGCCACTTAAAAGGTGTTCAGTAAGTTAGGGCAGTTTTCACCACGAGGGATGGAACATGCTTACTAAGAAATAAACTAGAATAAAGCAGGTGATAGCAGCAGTCCAGGATTACCCAGCTTGAAGTTCAGTCCTCTCGAGGAGGTCCACATCTACATGCAGGGACAGGAAGCCCTCTTTTCTGAGAATATGCCTTTAAGAGAAGTCATTTTTCATCTAACAAAACAGTTGTCCACAGAACCCCCAAAGAGGCAAGCACGGGGACACCCTCCTGGACTCCCCAAGATACTTCCCCAGAAACAGGAGAAGGAGACGAAGATAAAGAAAGTGGTGGCAACATTTCTTTGAAAAGTTGTCAAGTAAATGACAGTATTACCACCAAGACAAACGCCCTCCCTACTCACTGCTAAGAGCCGTCCTAGACCTCAAGAGGGAGGCATTTCTTTAGAGAATCCACTCAGCTCAAGAGCTGGGCTAGGCACCTCCCAGGGAGGGGCCCTGAAAGGACCCCCATCAGGTGTCCTTAGGGAGGTGGGACCAGCGTTTCTTATGGTGGCCAGACCAGGTCACCCTGAGCCTGTTCTCACCTACCAGAGCAATGCGGAAAACTCCACCTGTGGGGAACACCAAGAAAGAGTTCACAGAGCCCCCCCAAAATCATACAAACGTGAAATGTGTCCCAAAATTTTGACGTGTTTCTCTCGGTTAAAAGTCCACCAGAGAAGACACAAGAATGAAAGGACAGTTACTTGTGCCGCGTGTGACAAAAGCTTCCTCCAGGCCTTAGACCTACACGTGCATCAGAAAATTCGTGCAGGAGAGAAGCCCTCCTGGTGCCGTGTGTGCAATGTCCTGCTGCCACAGCACCAACCCTCTGGCTCAGAGAACCCACGCGGGAGAGAAGCCCCGTGTATTCCCGGCGCCAGAGACGCTGCCGCCAGTCATCCACCTGGCACGGCCACCTGAGGACACAGCAGAGAACTGCCTTCAGAGTGTTTCCTCCACCCCGGATGCTTCCTCGGCTGCAGCCCTGACGCGATGTACGAAACTATGTCTGTGAATACATGTATTTCCACAGTACTTCTCTATTTAGAACATACTTTGTAAGTTCCCAACTGTATATGCCACTTACTGTCTTACCCCAGTAAAATGTAAGGAGGGCAGGGAATTTCTCAGCTATATTCACTAAAGTATCTCAGGTGCCTAGAAAGTGGCTGATCCATTTCAAATGACCAATAAATATCTGATAAATAAACAAATAGCAGATGACAGCAAAGCCTCATAACAAAAGGCGAAGT